>NC_138303.1:12102500-12467500 GCF_965601325.2 Salmo salar | reverse complement strand
AGAACCACACGTCGAGCCTCTACCCAGTCTGTTTATTACAGAACAACACGTCGGGCCTCTACCCAGTCGGTTTATTACAGAACCACACGTCGGGCCTCTACCCAGTCTGTTTATTACAGAACCACACGTCGAGCCTCTACCCAGTCTGTTTATTACAGAACCACACGTCGAGCCTCTACCCAGTCTGTTTATTACAGAACCACACGTCGAGCCTCTACCCAGTCTGTTTATTACAGAACCACACGTCGAGCCTCTATCCAGTCTGTTTATTACAGAACCACACGTCGAGTCTCTACCCAGGTCTGTTTATTACAGAACCACACGTCGAGCCTCTACCCAGTCTGTTTATTACAGAACCACACGTCGAGCCTCTACCCAGTCTGTTTATTACAGAACCACACGTCGAGCCTCTACCCAGTCTGTTTATTACAGAACCACACGTCGAGTCTCTACCCAGTCTGTTTATTACAGAACCACACGTCGAGCCTCTACCCAGTCTGTTTATTACAGAACCACACGTCGAGCCTCTACCCAGTCTGTTTATTACAGAACCACACGTCGAGCCTCTACCCAGTCTGTTTATTACAGAACCACACGTCGAGCCTCTACCCAGTCTGTTTATTACAGAACCACACGTCGAGCCTCTACCCAGTCTGTTTATTACAGAACCACACGTCGAGCCTCTACCCAGTCTGTTTATTACAGAACCACACGTCGAGCCTCTACCCAGTCTGTTTATTACAGAACCACACGTCGAGCCTCTACCCAGTCTGTTTATTACAGAACCACACGTCGAGCCTCTACCCAGTCTGTTTATTACAGAACCCCACGTCGGGCCTCTACCCAGTCTGTTTATTACAGAACCACACGTCGAGCCTCTACCCAGTCTGTTTATTACAGAACCACACGTCGAGCCTCTACCCAGGTCTGTTTATTACAGAACCACACGTCAAGCCTCTACCCAGTCTGTTTATTACAGAACCACAGGTCGGGCCTCTACCCAGTCTGTTTATTACAGAACCACACGTCGAGCCTCTACCCAGTCTGTTTATTACAGAACCACACGTCGAGCCTCTACCCAGTCTGTTTATTACAGAACCACACGTCGAGCCTCTACCCAGTCTGTTTATTACAGAACCACACGTCGAGCCTCTACCCAGTCTGTTTATTACAGAACCACACGTCGGGCCTCTACCCAGTCTGTTTATTACAGAACCACACGTCGAGCCTCTATCCAGTCTGTTTATTACAGAACCACACGTCGAGCCTCTACCCAGTTTGTTTATTACAGAACCACACGTCGAGCCTCTACCCAGTCTGTTTATTACAGAACCACACGTCGAGCCTCTACCCAGTCTGTTTATTACAGAACCACACGTCGAGCCTCTACCCAGTCTGTTTATTACAGAACCACACGTCGAGTCTCTACCCAGTCTGTTTATTACAGAACCACACGTCGAGCCTCTACCCAGTCTGTTTATTACAGAACCACACGTCGAGCCTCTACCCAGTCTGTTTATTACAGAACCACACGTCGAGCCTCTACCCAGTCTGTTTATTACAGAACCACACGTCGAGCCTCTACCCAGTCTGTTTATTACAGAACCACACGTCGAGCCTCTACCCAGTCTGTTTATTACAGAACCACACGTCGAGCCTCTACCCAGTCTGTTTATTACAGAACCACACGTCGAGCCTCTACCCAGTCTGTTTATTACAGAACCACACGTCGAGCCTCTACCCAGTCTGTTTATTACAGAACCACACGTCGAGCCTCTACCCAGTCTGTTTATTACAGAACCCCACGTCGGGCCTCTACCCAGTCTGTTTATTACAGAACCACACGTCGGGCCTCTACCCAGTCTGTTTATTACAGAACCACACGTCGAGCCTCTACCCAGTCTGTTTATTACAGAACCACACGTCGAGCCTCTACCCAGTCTGTTTATTACAGAACCACACGTCGAGCATCTACCCAGTCTTTTTATTACAGAACCACACCTCGAGCCTCTACCCAGGTCTGTTTATTACAGAACCACACGTCGAGCATCAACCCAGGTCTGTTTATTACAGAACCACACGTCGAGCCTCTACCCAGTCTGTTTATTACAGAACCACACGTCGAGCCTCTACCCAGTCTGTTTATTACAGAACCACACGTCGAGCCTCTACCCAGTCTGTTTATTACAGAACCACACGTCGAGACTCTACCCAGTCTGTTTATTACAGAACCACACGTCGAGCCTCTACCCAGTCTGTTTATTACCGAACCCCACGTCGGTCCTCTACCCAGTCTGTTTATTACAGAACCACACGTCGAGCCTCTACCCAGTCTGTTTATTACAGAACCACACGTCGAGCCTCTACCCAGTCTGTTTATTACAGAACCACACGTCGAGCCTCTACCCAGTCTGTTTATTACAGAACCACACGTCGAGCCTCTACCCAGTCTGTTTATTACAGAACCACACGTCGAGCCTCTACCCAGTCTGTTTATTACAGAACCCCACGTCGGGCCTCTACCCAGTCTGTTTATTACAGAACCACACGTCGAGCCTCTACCCAGTCTGTTTATTACAGAACCACACGTCGAGCCTCTACCCAGTCTGTTTATTACAGAACCACACGTCGAGCCTCTACCCAGTCTGTTTATTACAGAACCACACGTCGAGCATCTACCCAGTCTTTTTATTACAGAACCACACGTCGAGCCTCTACCCAGGTCTGTTTATTACAGAACCACACGTCGAGCATCAACCCAGGTCTGTTTATTACAGAACCACACGTCGAGCCTCTACCCAGTCTGTTTATTACAGAACCACACGTCGAGCCTCTACCCAGTCTGTTTATTACAGAACCACACGTCGAGCCTCTACCCAGTCTGTTTATTACAGAACCACACGTCGAGACTTTACCCAGTCTGTTTATTACAGAACCACACGTCGAGCCTCTACCCAGTCTGTTTATTACCGAACCCCACGTCGGTCCTCTACCCAGTCTGTTTATTACAGAACCCCACGTCGAGCCTCTACCCAGTCTGTTTATTACAGAACCACACGTCGAGCCTCTACCCAGTCTGTTTATTACAGAACCACACGTCGAGCCTCTACCCAGTCTGTTTATTACAGAACCACACGTCGAGCCTCTACCCAGTCTGTTTATTACAGAACCACACGTCGGGCCTCTACCCAGTCTGTTTATTACAGAACCACACGTCGAGCCTCTATCCAGTCTGTTTATTACAGAACCACACGTCGAGCCTCTACCCAGTCTGTTTATTACAGAACCACACGTCGAGCCTCTACCCAGTCTGTTTATTACAGAACCACACGTCGAGCCTCTACCCAGTCTGTTTATTACAGAACCACACGTCGAGCATCTACCCAGTCTTTTTATTACAGAACCACACGTCGAGCCTCTACCCAGGTCTGTTTATTACAGAACCATACGTCGAGCATCAACCCAGGTCTGTTTATTACAGAACCACACGTCAAGCCTCTACCCAGTCTGTTTATTACAGAACCACACGTCGGGCCTCTACCCAGTCTGTTTATTACAGAACCACACGTCGAGCCTCTACCCAGTCTGTTTATTACAGAACCACACGTCGAGCCTCTACCCAGTCTGTTTATTACAGAACCACACGTCGAGCCTCTACCCAGTCTGTTTATTACAGAACCACACGTCGAGCCTCTACCCAGTCTGTTTATTACAGAACCACACGTCGAGCCTCTACCCAGTCTGTTTATTACAGAACCACACGTCGAGCATCTACCCAGTCTTTTTATTACAGAACCACACGTCGAGCCTCTACCCAGGTCTGTTTATTACAGAACCACTCGTCGGCTACCCAGGTCTGTTTATTACAGAACCACACGTCGGGCTCTACCCAGTCTGTTTATTACAGAACCACACGTCGAGGCTCTACCCAGTCTGTTTATTACAGAACCACACGTCGAGGCTCTACCCAGTCTGTTTATTACAGAACCACACGTCGAGGCTCTACCCAGTCTGTTTATTACAGAACCACACGTCGAGACTCTACCCAGTCTGTTTATTACAGAACCACACGTCGAGCCTCTACCCAGTCTGTTTATTACCGAACCCACGTCGGTCCTCTACCCAGTCTGTTTATTACAGAACCACACGTCGAGCCTCTACCCAGTCTGTTTATTACAGAACCACACGTCGAGCCTCTACCCAGTCTGTTTATTACAGAACCACACGTCGAGCCTCTACCCAGTCTGTTTATTACAGAACCACACGTCGAGCCTCTACCCAGTCTGTTTATTACAGAACCACACGTCGGGCCTCTACCCAGTCTGTTTATTACAGAACCACACGTCGAGCCTCTATCCAGTCTGTTTATTACAGAACCACACGTCGAGTCTCTACCCAGTGTGTTTATTACAGAACCACACGTCGAGCCTCTACCCAGTCTGTTTATTACAGAACCACACGTCGAGCCTCTACCCAGTCTGTTTATTACAGAACCACACGTCGAGCCTCTACCCAGTCTGTTTATTACAGAACCACACGTCGAGCCTCTACCCAGTCTGTTTATTACAGAACCACACGTCGAGCCTCTACCCAGTCTGTTTATTACAGAACCACACGTCGAGCCTCTACCCAGTCTGTTTATTACAGAACCACACGTCGGGCCTCTACCCAGTCTGTTTATTACAGAACCACACGTCGAGCCTCTATCCAGTCTGTTTATTACAGAACCACACGTCGAGTCTCTACCCAGTGTGTTTATTACAGAACCACACGTCGAGCCTCTACCCAGTCTGTTTATTACAGAACCACACGTCGAGCCTCTACCCAGTCTGTTTATTACAGAACCACACGTCGAGCCTCTACCCAGTCTGTTTATTACAGAACCACACGTCGAGCCTCTACCCAGTCTGTTTATTACAGAACCACACGTCGAGCCTCTACCCAGTCTGTTTATTACAGAACCACACGTCGAGCCTCTACCCAGTCTGTTTATTACAGAACCACACGTCGAGCCTCTACCCAGTCTGTTTATTACAGAACCACACGTCGAGCCTCTACCCAGTCTGTTTATTACAGAACCACACGTCGAGCCTCTACCCAGTCTGTTTATTACAGAACCACACGTCGAGCCTCTACCCAGTCTGTTTATTACAGAACCACACGTCGAGCCTCTACCCAGTCTGTTTATTACAGAACCACACGTCGAGCCTCTACCCAGTCTGTTTATTACAGAACCACACGTCGAGCCTCTACCCAGTCTGTTTATTACAGAACCACACGTCGAGCCTCTACCCAGTCTGTTTATTACAGAACCACACGTCGAGCCTCTACCCAGTCTGTTTATTACAGAACCACACGTCGAGCCTCTACCCAGTCTGTTTATTACAGAACCACACGTCGAGCCTCTACCCAGTCTGTTTATTACAGAACCACACGTCGAGCCTCTACCCAGTCTGTTTATTACAGAACCACACGTCGAGCCTCTACCCAGTCTGTTTATTACAGAACCACACGTCGAGCCTCTACCCAGTCTGTTTATTACAGAACCACACGTCGAGCCTCTACCCAGTCTGTTTATTACAGAACCACACGTCGAGCCTCTACCCAGTCTGTTTATTACAGAACCACACGTCGAGCCTCTACCCAGTCTGTTTATTACAGAACCACACGTCGAGCCTCTACCCAGTCTGTTTATTACAGAACCACACGTCGAGCCTCTACCCAGTCTGTTTATTACAGAACCACACGTCGAGCCTCTACCCAGTCTGTTTATTACAGAACCACACGTCGAGCCTCTACCCAGTCTGTTTATTACAGAACCACACGTCGAGCCTCTACCCAGTCTGTTTATTACAGAACCACACGTCGAGCCTCTACCCAGTCTGTTTATTACAGAACCACACGTCGAGCCTCTACCCAGTCTGTTTATTACAGAACCACACGTCGAGCCTCTACCCAGTCTGTTTATTACAGAACCACACGTCGAGCCTCTACCCAGTCTGTTTATTACAGAACCACACGTCGAGCCTCTACCCAGTCTGTTTATTACAGAACCACACGTCGAGCATCTACCCAGTCTTTTTATTACAGAACCACACGTCGAGCCTCTACCCAGGTCTGTTTATTACAGAACCACACGTCGAGCATCAACCCAGGTCTGTTTATTACAGAACCACACGTCGAGCCTCTACCCAGTCTGTTTATTACAGAACCACACGTCGAGCCTCTACCCAGTCTGTTTATTACAGAACCACACGTCGAGCCTCTACCCAGTCCGTTTATTACCGAACCCCACGTCGGTCCTCTACCCAGTCTGTTTATTACAGAACCACACGTCGAGCCTCTACCCAGTCTGTTTATTACAGAACCACACGTCGAGCCTCTACCCAGTCTGTTTATTACAGAACCACACGTCGAGCCTCTACCCAGTCTGTTTATTACAGAACCACACGTCGAGCCTCTACCCAGTCTGTTTATTACAGAACCACACGTCGAGCCTCTACCCAGTCTGTTTATTACAGAACCACACGTCGGGCCTCTACCCAGTCTGTTTATTACAGAACCACACGTCGAGCCTCTACCCAGTCTGTTTATTACAGAACCACACGTCGAGCCTCTACCCAGTCTGTTTATTACAGAACCACACGTCGAGCATCTACCCAGTCTTTTTATTACAGAACCACACGTCGAGCCTCTACCCAGGTCTGTTTATTACAGAACCACACGTCGAGCATCAACCCAGGTCTGTTTATTACAGAACCACACGTCGAGCCTCTACCCAGTCTGTTTATTACAGAACCACACGTCGAGCCTCTACCCAGTCTGTTTATTACAGAACCACACGTCGAGCCTCTACCCAGTCCGTTTATTACAGAACCACACGTCGAGCCTCTACCCAGTCTGTTTATTACAGAACCACACGTCGAGCCTCTACCCAGTCTGTTTATTACAGAACCACACGTCGAGCCTCTACCCAGTCTGTTTATTACAGAACCACACGTCGAGCCTCTACCCAGTCTGTTTATTACAGAACCACACGTCGAGCCTCTACCCAGTCTGTTTATTACAGAACCACACGTCGAGCCTCTACCCAGTCTGTTTATTACAGAACCACACGTCGAGCCTCTACCCAGTCTGTTTATTACAGAACCACACGTCGAGCCTCTACCCAGTCTGTTTATTACAGAACCACACGTCGAGCCTCTACCCAGTCTGTTTATTACAGAACCACACGTCGAGCCTCTACCCAGTCTGTTTATTACAGAACCACACGTCGAGCATCTACCCAGTCTTTTTATTACAGAACCACACGTCGAGCCTCTACCCAGGTCTGTTTATTACAGAACCACACGTCGAGCATCAACCCAGGTCTGTTTATTACAGAACCACACGTCGAGCCTCTACCCAGTCTGTTTATTACAGAACCACACGTCGAGCCTCTACCCAGTCTGTTTATTACAGAACCACACGTCGAGCCTCTACCCAGTCTGTTTATTACAGAACCACACGTCGAGCCTCTACCCAGTCTGTTTATTACAGAACCACACGTCGAGCCTCTACCCAGTCTGTTTATTACAGAACCACACGTCGAGCCTCTACCCAGTCTGTTTATTACAGAACCACACGTCGAGCCTCTACCCAGTCTGTTTATTACAGAACCACACGTCGAGCCTCTACCCAGTCTGTTTATTACAGAACCACACGTCGAGCCTCTACCCAGTCTGTTTATTACAGAACCACACGTCGAGCCTCTACCCAGTCTGTTTATTACAGAACCACACGTCGAGCCTCTACCCAGTCTGTTTATTACAGAACCCCACGTCGGGCCTCTACCCAGTCTGTTTATTACAGAACCACACGTCGAGCCTCTACCCAGTCTGTTTATTACAGAACCACACGTCGAGCCTCTACCCAGTCTGTTTATTACAGAACCACACGTCGAGCCTCTACCCAGTCTGTTTATTACAGAACCACACGTCGAGCCTCTACCCAGTCTGTTTATTACAGAACCACACGTCGAGCCTCTACCCAGTCTGTTTATTACAGAACCACACGTCGAGCCTCTACCCAGTCTGTTTATTACAGAACCACACGTCGAGCCTCTACCCAGTCTGTTTATTACAGAACCACACGTCGAGCCTCTACCCAGTCTGTTTATTACAGAACCACACGTCGAGCATCTACCCAGTCTTTTTATTACAGAACCACACGTCGAGCCTCTACCCAGGTCTGTTTATTACAGAACCACACGTCGAGCATCAACCCAGGTCTGTTTATTACAGAACCACACGTCGAGCCTCTACCCAGTCTGTTTATTACAGAACCACACGTCGAGCCTCTACCCAGTCTGTTTATTACAGAACCACACGTCGAGCCTCTACCCAGTCTGTTTATTACAGAACCACACGTCGAGCCTCTACCCAGTCTGTTTATTACAGAACCACACGTCGAGCCTCTACCCAGTCTGTTTATTACAGAACCACACGTCGAGCCTCTACCCAGTCTGTTTATTACAGAACCACACGTCGAGCCTCTACCCAGTCTGTTTATTACAGAACCACACGTCGAGCCTCTACCCAGTCTGTTTATTACAGAACCACACGTCGAGCCTCTACCCAGTCTGTTTATTACAGAACCACACGTCGAGCCTCTACCCAGTCTGTTTATTACAGAACCACACGTCGAGCCTCTACCCAGTCTGTTTATTACAGAACCACACGTCGAGCCTCTACCCAGTCTGTTTATTACAGAACCACACGTCGAGCCTCTACCCAGTCTGTTTATTACAGAACCACACGTCGAGCATCTACCCAGTCTTTTTATTACAGAACCACACGTCGAGCCTCTACCCAGGTCTGTTTATTACAGAACCACACGTCGAGCATCAACCCAGGTCTGTTTATTACAGAACCACACGTCGAGCCTCTACCCAGTCTGTTTATTACAGAACCACACGTCGAGCCTCTACCCAGTCTGTTTATTACAGAACCACACGTCGAGCCTCTACCCAGTCTGTTTATTACAGAACCACACGTCGAGCCTCTACCCAGTCTGTTTATTACAGAACCACACGTCGAGCCTCTACCCAGTCTGTTTATTACAGAACCACACGTCGGTCCTCTACCCAGTCTGTTTATTACAGAACCACACGTCGAGCCTCTACCCAGTCTGTTTATTACAGAACCACACGTCGAGCCTCTACCCAGTCTGTTTATTACAGAACCACACGTCGAGCCTCTACCCAGTCTGTTTATTACAGAACCACACGTCGAGCCTCTACCCAGTCTGTTTATTACAGAACCACACGTCGAGCCTCTACCCAGTCTGTTTATTACAGAACCACACGTCGAGCCTCTACCCAGTCTGTTTATTACAGAACCACACGTCGAGCCTCTACCCAGTCTGTTTATTACAGAACCACACGTCGAGCCTCTACCCAGTCTGTTTATTACAGAACCACACGTCGAGCCTCTACCCAGTCTGTTTATTACAGAACCACACGTCGAGCCTCTACCCAGTCTGTTTATTACAGAACCACACGTCGAGCCTCTACCCAGTCTGTTTATTACAGAACCACACGTCGAGCCTCTACCCAGTCTGTTTATTACAGAACCACACGTCGAGCCTCTACCCAGTCTGTTTATTACAGAACCACACGTCGAGCCTCTACCCAGTCTGTTTATTACAGAACCCCACGTCGGGCCTCTACCCAGTCTGTTTATTACAGAACCACACGTCGAGCCTCTACCCAGTCTGTTTATTACAGAACCACACGTCGAGCCTCTACCCAGTCTGTTTATTACAGAACCACACGTCGAGCCTCTACCCAGTCTGTTTATTACAGAACCACACGTCGAGCATCTACCCAGTCTTTTTATTACAGAACCACACGTCGAGCCTCTACCCAGGTCTGTTTATTACAGAACCACACGTCGAGCATCAACCCAGGTCTGTTTATTACAGAACCACACGTCGAGCCTCTACCCAGTCTGTTTATTACAGAACCACACGTCGAGCCTCTACCCAGTCTGTTTATTACAGAACCACACGTCGAGCCTCTACCCAGTCTGTTTATTACAGAACCACACGTCGAGACTCTACCCAGTCTGTTTATTACAGAACCACACGTCGAGCCTCTACCCAGTCTGTTTATTACCGAACCCCACGTCGGTCCTCTACCCAGTCTGTTTATTACAGAACCCCACGTCGAGCCTCTACCCAGTCTGTTTATTACAGAACCACACGTCGAGCCTCTACCCAGTCTGTTTATTACAGAACCCCCACGTCGGGCCTCTACCCAGTCTGTTTATTACAGAACCACACGTCGAGCCTCTACCCAGTCTGTTTATTACAGAACCACACGTCGAGCCTCTACCCAGTCTGTTTATTACAGAACCACACGTCGAGCCTCTACCCAGTCTGTTTATTACAGAACCACACGTCGAGCATCTACCCAGTCTTTTTATTACAGAACCACACGTCGAGCCTCTACCCAGGTCTGTTTATTACAGAACCACACGTCGAGCATCAACCCAGGTCTGTTTATTACAGAACCACACGTCGAGCCTCTACCCAGTCTGTTTATTACAGAACCACACGTCGAGCCTCTACCCAGTCTGTTTATTACAGAACCACACGTCGAGCCTCTACCCAGTCTGTTTATTACAGAACCACACGTCGAGACTCTACCCAGTCTGTTTATTACAGAACCACACGTCGAGCCTCTACCCAGTCTGTTTATTACAGAACCACACGTCGAGCCTCTACCCAGTCTGTTTATTACAGAACCACACGTCGAGACTCTACCCAGTCTGTTTATTACAGAACCACACGTCGAGCCTCTACCCAGTCTGTTTATTACCGAACCCCACGTCGGTCCTCTACCCAGTCTGTTTATTACAGAACCCCACGTCGAGCCTCTACCCAGTCTGTTTATTACAGAACCACACGTCGAGCCTCTACCCAGTCTGTTTATTACAGAACCACACGTCGAGCCTCTACCCAGTCTGTTTATTACAGAACCACACGTCGAGCCTCTACCCAGTCTGTTTATTACAGAACCACACGTCGGGCCTCTACCCAGTCTGTTTATTACAGAACCACACGTCGAGCCTCTATCCAGTCTGTTTATTACAGAACCACACGTCGAGCCTCTACCCAGTCTGTTTATTACAGAACCACACGTCGAGCCTCTACCCAGTCTGTTTATTACAGAACCACACGTCGAGCCTCTACCCAGTCTGTTTATTACAGAACCACACGTCGAGCATCTAACCAGTCTTTTTATTACAGAACCACACGTCGAGCCTCTACCCAGGTCTGTTTATTACAGAACCACACGTCGAGCATCAACCCAGGTCTGTTTATTACAGAACCACACGTCAAGCCTCTACCCAGTCTGTTTATTACAGAACCACACGTCGGGCCTCTACCCAGTCTGTTTATTACAGAACCACACGTCGAGCCTCTACCCAGTCTGTTTATTACAGAACCACACGTCGAGCCTCTACCCAGTCTGTTTATTACAGAACCACACGTCGAGCCTCTATCCAGTCTGTTTATTACAGAACCACACGTCGGTCCTCTACCCAGTCTGTTTATTACAGAACCCCACGTCGAGCCTCTACCCAGTCTGTTTATTACAGAACCACACGTCGAGCCTCTACCCAGGTCTGTTTATTACAGAACCACACGTCGAGCCTCTACCCAGTCTGTTTATTACAGAACCACACGTCGAGCCTCTACCCAGTCTGTTTATTACAGAACCACACGTCGAGCCTCTACCCAGTCTGTTTATTACAGAACCACACGTCGGGCCTCTACCCAGTCTGTTTATTACAGAACCACACGTCGAGCCTCTACCCAGTCTGTTTATTACAGAACCACACGTCGAGCCTCTACCCAGTCTGTTTATTACAGAACCACACGTCGAGCATCTACCCAGTCTTTTTATTACAGAACCACACGTCGAGCCTCTACCCAGGTCTGTTTATTACAGAACCACACGTCGAGCATCAACCCAGGTCTGTTTATTACAGAACCACACGTCGAGGCTCTACCCAGTCTGTTTATTACAGAACCACACGTCGAGGCTCTACCCAGTCTGTTTATTACAGAACGACACGTCGAGCCTCTACCCAGTCTGTTTATTACAGAACCACACGTCGAGCCTCTACCCAGTCTGTTTATTACAGAACCACACGTCGAGACTCTACCCAGTCTGTTTATTACAGAACCACACGTCGAGCCTCTACCCAGTCTGTTTATTACCGAACCCCACGTCGGTCCTCTACCCAGTCTGTTTATTACAGAACCACACGTCGAGCCTCTACCCAGTCTGTTTATTACAGAACCACACGTCGAGCCTCTACCCAGTCTGTTTATTACAGAACCACACGTCGGGCCTCTACCCAGTCTGTTTATTACAGAACCACACGTCGAGCCTCTACCCAGTCTGTTTATTACAGAACCACACGTCGAGCCTCTACCCAGTCTGTTTATTACAGAACCACACGTCGAGCATCTACCCAGTCTTTTTATTACAGAACCACACGTCGAGCCTCTACCCAGGTCTGTTTATTACAGAACCACACGTCGAGCATCAACCCAGGTCTGTTTATTACAGAACCACACGTCGAGGCTCTACCCAGTCTGTTTATTACAGAACCACACGTCGAGGCTCTACCCAGTCTGTTTATTACAGAACGACACGTCGAGCCTCTACCCAGTCTGTTTATTACAGAACCACACGTCGAGCCTCTACCCAGTCTGTTTATTACAGAACCACACGTCGAGCCTCTACCCAGTCTGTTTATTACAGAACCACACGTCGAGCCTCTACCCAGTCTGTTTATTACAGAACCACACGTCGAGCCTCTACCCAGTCTGTTTATTACAGAACCACACGTCGAGCCTCTACCCAGTCTGTTTATTACAGAACCCCCACGTCGGGCCTCTACCCAGTCTGTTTATTACAGAACCACACGTCGAGCCTCTACCCAGTCTGTTTATTACAGAACCACACGTCGAGCCTCTACCCAGTCTGTTTATTACAGAACCACACGTCGAGCCTCTACCCAGTCTGTTTATTACAGAACCACACGTCGAGCATCTACCCAGTCTTTTTATTACAGAACCACACGTCGAGCCTCTACCCAGGTCTGTTTATTACAGAACCACACGTCGAGCATCAACCCAGGTCTGTTTATTACAGAACCACACGTCGAGCCTCTACCCAGTCTGTTTATTACAGAACCACACGTCGAGCCTCTACCCAGTCTGTTTATTACAGAACCACACGTCGAGCCTCTACCCAGTCTGTTTATTACAGGACCACACGTCGAGACTCTACCCAGTCTGTTTATTACAGAACCACACGTCGAGCCTCTACCCAGTCTGTTTATTACCGAACCCCACGTCGGTCCTCTACCCAGTCTGTTTATTACAGAACCCCACGTCGAGCCTCTACCCAGTCTGTTTATTACAGAACCACACGTCGAGCCTCTACCCAGTCTGTTTATTACAGAACCCCCACGTCGGGCCTCTACCCAGTCTGTTTATTACAGAACCACACGTCGAGCCTCTACCCAGTCTGTTTATTACAGAACCACACGTCGAGGCTCTACCCAGTCTGTTTATTACAGAACCACACGTCGAGCCTCTACCCAGTCTGTTTATTACAGAACCACACGTCGAGCATCTACCCAGTCTTTTTATTACAGAACCACACGTCGAGCCTCTACCCAGGTCTGTTTATTACAGAACCACACGTCGAGCATCAACCCAGGTCTGTTTATTACAGAACCACACGTCGAGCCTCTACCCAGTCTGTTTATTACAGAACCACACGTCGAGCCTCTACCCAGTCTGTTTATTACAGAACCACACGTCGAGCCTCTACCCAGTCTGTTTATTACAGAACCACACGTCGAGACTCTACCCAGTCTGTTTATTACAGAACCACACGTCGAGCCTCTACCCAGTCTGTTTATTACAGAACCACACGTCGAGCCTCTACCCAGTCTGTTTATTACAGAACCACACGTCGAGACTCTACCCAGTCTGTTTATTACAGAACCACACGTCGAGCCTCTACCCAGTCTGTTTATTACCGAACCCCACGTCGGTCCTCTACCCAGTCTGTTTATTACAGAACCCCACGTCGAGCCTCTACCCCGTCTGTTTATTACAGAACCACACGTCGAGCCTCTACCCAGTCTGTTTATTACAGAACCACACGTCGAGCCTCTACCCAGTCTGTTTATTACAGAACCACACGTCGAGCCTCTACCCAGTCTGTTTATTACAGAACCACACGTCGGGCCTCTACCCAGTCTGTTTATTACAGAACCACACGTCGAGCCTCTATCCAGTCTGTTTATTACAGAACCACACGTCGAGCCTCTACCCAGTCTGTTTATTACAGAACCACACGTCGAGCCTCTACCCAGTCTGTTTATTACAGAACCACACGTCGAGCCTCTACCCAGTCTGTTTATTACAGAACCACACGTCGAGCATCTAACCAGTCTTTTTATTACAGAACCACACGTCGAGCCTCTACCCAGGTCTGTTTATTACAGAACCACACGTCGAGCATCAACCCAGGTCTGTTTATTACAGAACCACACGTCAAGCCTCTACCCAGTCTGTTTATTACAGAACCACACGTCGGGCCTCTACCCAGTCTGTTTATTACAGAACCACACGTCGAGCCTCTACCCAGTCTGTTTATTACAGAACCACACGTCGAGCCTCTACCCAGTCTGTTTATTACAGAACCACACGTCGAGCCTCTATCCAGTCTGTTTATTACAGAACCACACGTCGGTCCTCTACCCAGTCTGTTTATTACAGAACCCCACGTCGAGCCTCTACCCAGTCTGTTTATTACAGAACCACACGTCGAGCCTCTACCCAGGTCTGTTTATTACAGAACCACACGTCGAGCCTCTACCCAGTCTGTTTATTACAGAACCACACGTCGAGCCTCTACCCAGTCTGTTTATTACAGAACCACACGTCGAGCCTCTACCCAGTCTGTTTATTACAGAACCACACGTCGGGCCTCTACCCAGTCTGTTTATTACAGAACCACACGTCGAGCCTCTACCCAGTCTGTTTATTACAGAACCACACGTCGAGCCTCTACCCAGTCTGTTTATTACAGAACCACACGTCGAGCATCTACCCAGTCTTTTTATTACAGAACCACACGTCGAGCCTCTACCCAGGTCTGTTTATTACAGAACCACACGTCGAGCATCAACCCAGGTCTGTTTATTACAGAACCACACGTCGAGGCTCTACCCAGTCTGTTTATTACAGAACCACACGTCGAGGCTCTACCCAGTCTGTTTATTACAGAACGACACGTCGAGCCTCTACCCAGTCTGTTTATTACAGAACCACACGTCGAGCCTCTACCCAGTCTGTTTATTACAGAACCACACGTCGAGCCTCTACCCAGTCTGTTTATTACAGAACCACACGTCGAGCCTCTACCCAGTCTGTTTATTACAGAACCACACGTCGAGCCTCTACCCAGTCTGTTTATTACAGAACCACACGTCGAGCCTCTACCCAGTCTGTTTATTACAGAACCACACGTCGAGCCTCTACCCAGTCTGTTTATTACAGAACCACACGTCGAGCCTCTACCCAGTCTGTTTATTACAGAACCACACGTCGAGCCTCTACCCAGTCTGTTTATTACAGAACCACACGTCGAGCCTCTACCCAGTCTGTTTATTACAGAACCACACGTCGAGCCTCTACCCAGTCTGTTTATTACAGAACCACACGTCGAGCCTCTACCCAGTCTGTTTATTACAGAACCACACGTCGAGCCTCTACCCAGTCTGTTTATTACAGAACCACACGTCGAGCCTCTACCCAGTCTGTTTATTACAGAACCACACGTCGAGCCTCTACCCAGTCTGTTTATTACAGAACCACACGTCGAGCCTCTACCCAGGTCTGTTTATTACAGAACCACACGTCGAGCCTCTACCCAGTCTGTTTATTACAGAACCACACGTCGAGCCTCTACCCAGTCTGTTTATTACAGAACCACACGTCGAGCCTCTACCCAGTCTGTTTATTACAGAACCACACGTCGAGCCTCTACCCAGTCTGTTTATTACAGAACCACACGTCGAGCCTCTACCCAGTCTGTTTATTACAGAACCCCACGTCGAGCCTCTACCCAGTCTGTTTATTACAGAACCCCACGTCGAGCCTCTACCCAGTCTGTTTATTACAGAACCACACGTCGAGCCTCTACCCAGTCTGTTTATTACAGAACCACACGTCGAGCCTCTACCCAGTCTGTTTATTACAGAACCACACGTCGAGCCTCTACCCAGTCTGTTTATTACAGAACCACACGTCGAGCCTCTACCCAGTCTGTTTATTACAGAACCACACGTCGAGCCTCTACCCAGTCTGTTTATTACAGAACCACACGTCGAGCCTCTACCCAGTCTGTTTATTACAGAACCACACGTCGAGCCTCTACCCAGTCTGTTTATTACAGAACCACACGTCGAGCCTCTACCCAGTCTGTTTATTACAGAACCACACGTCGAGCCTCTACCCAGTCTGTTTATTACAGAACCACACGTCGAGCCTCTACCCAGTCTGTTTATTACAGAACCACACGTCGAGCCTCTACCCAGTCTGTTTATTACAGAACCACACGTCGAGCCTCTACCCAGTCTGTTTATTACAGAACCACACGTCGAGCCTCTACCCAGTCTGTTTATTACAGAACCACACGTCGAGCCTCTACCCAGTCTGTTTATTACAGAACCACACGTCGAGCCTCTACCCAGTCTGTTTATTACAGAACCACACGTCGAGCCTCTACCCAGGTCTGTTTATTACAGAACCACACGTCGAGCATCTACCCAGGTCTGTTTATTACAGAACCACACGTCGAGCCTCTACCCAGTCTGTTTATTACAGAACCACACGTCGGGCCTCTACCCAGTCTGTTTATTACAGAACCACACGTCGAGCCTCTACCCAGTCTGTTTATTACAGAACCACACGTCGAGCCTCTACCCAGTCTGTTTATTACAGAACCACACGTCGAGCCTCTACCCAGTCTGTTTATTACAGAACCACACGTCGAGCCTCTACCCAGTCTGTTTATTACAGAACCACACGTCGAGCCTCTACCCAGTCTGTTTATTACAGAACCACACGTCGAGCCTCTACCCAGGTCTGTTTATTACAGAACCACACGTCGAGCCTCTACCCAGTCTGTTTATTACAGAACCACACGTCGAGACTCTACCCAGTCTGTTTATTACAGAACCACACGTCGAGCCTCTACCCAGTCTGTTTATTACAGAACCCCACGTCGGTCCTCTACCCAGTCTGTTTATTACAGAACCCCACGTCGAGCCTCTACCCAGTCTGTTTATTACAGAACCACACGTCGAGCCTCTACCCAGTCTGTTTATTACAGAACCACACGTCGAGCCTCTACCCAGTCTGTTTATTACAGAACCACACGTCGAGCCTCTACCCAGTCTGTTTATTACAGAACCACACGTCGAGCCTCTACCCAGTCTGTTTATTACAGAACCACACGTCGAGGCTCTACCCAGTCTGTTTATTACAGAACCACACGTCGAGCCTCTACCCAGTCTGTTTATTACAGAACCACACGTCGAGCCTCTACCCAGTCTGTTTATTACAGAACCACACGTCGAGCCTCTACCCAGTCTGTTTATTACAGAACCCCACGTCGGGCCTCTACCCAGTCTGTTTATTACAGAACCACACGTCGAGCCTCTACCCAGTCTGTTTATTACAGAACCACACGTCGAGCCTCTACCCAGTCTGTTTATTACAGAACCACACGTCGAGCCTCTACCCAGTCTGTTTATTACAGAACCACACGTCGAGCATCTACCCAGTCTTTTTATTACAGAACCACACGTCGAGCCTCTACCCAGGTCTGTTTATTACAGAACCACACGTCGAGCATCTAACCAGTCTTTTTATTACAGAACCACACGTCGAGCCTCTACCCAGGTCTGTTTATTACAGAACCACACGTCGAGCATCAACCCAGGTCTGTTTATTACAGAACCACACGTCAAGCCTCTACCCAGTCTGTTTATTACAGAACCACACGTCGGGCCTCTACCCAGTCTGTTTATTACAGAACCACACGTCGAGCCTCTACCCAGTCTGTTTATTACAGAACCACACGTCGAGCCTCTACCCAGTCTGTTTATTACAGAACCACACGTCGAGCCTCTATCCAGTCTGTTTATTACAGAACCACACGTCGGTCCTCTACCCAGTCTGTTTATTACAGAACCCCACGTCGAGCCTCTACCCAGTCTGTTTATTACAGAACCACACGTCGAGCCTCTACCCAGGTCTGTTTATTACAGAACCACACGTCGAGCCTCTACCCAGTCTGTTTATTACAGAACCACACGTCGAGCCTCTACCCAGTCTGTTTATTACAGAACCACACGTCGAGCCTCTACCCAGTCTGTTTATTACAGAACCACACGTCGGGCCTCTACCCAGTCTGTTTATTACAGAACCACACGTCGAGCCTCTACCCAGTCTGTTTATTACAGAACCACACGTCGAGCCTCTACCCAGTCTGTTTATTACAGAACCACACGTCGAGCATCTACCCAGTCTTTTTATTACAGAACCACACGTCGAGCCTCTACCCAGGTCTGTTTATTACAGAACCACACGTCGAGCATCAACCCAGGTCTGTTTATTACAGAACCACACGTCGAGGCTCTACCCAGTCTGTTTATTACAGAACCACACGTCGAGGCTCTACCCAGTCTGTTTATTAGAGAACGACACGTCGAGCCTCTACCCAGTCTGTTTATTACAGAACCACACGTCGAGCCTCTACCCAGTCTGTTTATTACAGAACCACACGTCGAGACTCTACCCAGTCTGTTTATTACAGAACCACACGTCGAGCCTCTACCCAGTCTGTTTATTACCGAACCCCATGACGGTCCTCTACCCAGTCTGTTTATTACAGAACCACACGTCGAGCCTCTACCCAGTCTGTTTATTACAGAACCACACGTCGAGCCTCTACCCAGTCTGTTTATTACAGAACCACACGTCGGGCCTCTACCCAGTCTGTTTATTACAGAACCACACGTCGAGCCTCTATCCAGTCTGTTTATTACAGAACCACACGTCGAGCCTCTACCCAGTCTGTTTATTACAGAACCACACGTCGAGCCTCTACCCAGTCTGTTTATTACAGAACCACACGTCGAGCCTCTACCCAGTCTGTTTATTACAGAACCACACGTCGAGCCTCTACCCAGTCTGTTTATTACAGAACCACACGTCGAGTCTCTACCCAGTCTGTTTATTACAGAACCACACGTCGAGCCTCTACCCAGTCTGTTTATTACAGAACCACACGTCGAGCCTCTACCCAGTCTGTTTATTACAGAACCACACGTCGAGCCTCTACCCAGTCTGTTTATTACAGAACCACACGTCGAGCCTCTACCCAGTCTGTTTATTACAGAACCACACGTCGAGCCTCTACCCAGTCTGTTTATTACAGAACCACACGTCGAGCCTCTACCCAGTCTGTTTATTACAGAACCACACGTCGAGCCTCTACCCAGTCTGTTTATTACAGAACCACACGTCGAGCCTCTACCCAGTCTGTTTATTACAGAACCACACGTCGGGCCTCTACCCAGTCTGTTTATTACAGAACCACACGTCGAGCCTCTATCCAGTCTGTTTATTACAGAACCACACGTCGAGCCTCTACCCAGTCTGTTTATTACAGAACCACACGTCGAGCCTCTACCCAGTCTGTTTATTACAGAACCACACGTCGAGCCTCTACCCAGTCTGTTTATTACAGAACCACACGTCGAGCATCTAACCAGTCTTTTTATTACAGAACCACACGTCGAGCCTCTACCCAGGTCTGTTTATTACAGAACCACACGTCGAGCATCAACCCAGGTCTGTTTATTACAGAACCACACGTCAAGCCTCTACCCAGTCTGTTTATTACAGAACCACACGTCGGGCCTCTACCCAGTCTGTTTATTACAGAACCACACGTCGAGCCTCTACCCAGTCTGTTTATTACAGAACCACACGTCGAGCCTCTACCCAGTCTGTTTATTACAGAACCACACGTCGAGCCTCTATCCAGTCTGTTTATTACAGAACAGAACCACACGTCGAGCCTCTACCCAGTCTGTTTATTACAGAACCACACGTCGAGCCTCTACCCAGTCTGTTTATTACAGAACCACACGTCGAGCCTCTACCCAGTCTGTTTATTACAGAACCACACGTCGAGCCTCTACCCAGTCTGTTTATTACAGAACCACACGTCGAGCCTCTACCCAGTCTGTTTATTACAGAACCACACGTCGGGCCTCTACCCAGTCTGTTTATTACAGAACCACACGTCGAGCCTCTACCCAGTCTGTTTATTACAGAACCACACGTCGAGCCTCTACCCAGTCTGTTTATTACAGAACCACACGTCGAGCCTCTACCCAGTCTGTTTATTACAGAACCACACGTCGAGCCTCTACCCAGTCTGTTTATTACAGAACCACACGTCGAGCCTCTACCCAGTCTGTTTATTACAGAACCACACGTCGAGCCTCTACCCAGTCTGTTTATTACAGAACCACACGTCGAGCCTCTACCCAGGTCTGTTTATTACAGAACCACACGTCGAGCCTCTACCCAGTCTGTTTATTACAGAACCACACGTCGAGCCTCTACCCAGTCTGTTTATTACAGAACCACACGTCGAGCCTCTACCCAGTCTGTTTATTACAGAACCACACGTCGAGCCTCTACCCAGTCTGTTTATTACAGAACCACACGTCGAGCCTCTACCCAGTCTGTTTATTACAGAACCACACGTCGAGCCTCTACCCAGTCTGTTTATTACAGAACCACACGTCGAGCCTCTACCCAGTCTGTTTATTACAGAACCACACGTCGAGCCTCTACCCAGTCTGTTTATTACAGAACCACACGTCGAGCCTCTACCCAGTCTGTTTATTACAGAACCACACGTCGAGCCTCTACCCAGTCTGTTTATTACAGAACCACACGTCGAGCCTCTACCCAGTCTGTTTATTACAGAACCACACGTCGAGCCTCTACCCAGTCTGTTTATTACAGAACCACACGTCGGGCCTCTACCCAGTCTGTTTATTACAGAACCACACGTCGAGCCTCTACCCAGTCTGTTTATTACAGAACCACACGTCGAGCCTCTACCCAGTCTGTTTATTACAGAACCACACGTCGAGCATCTACCCAGTCTTTTTATTACAGAACCACACGTCGAGCCTCTACCCAGGTCTGTTTATTACAGAACCACACGTCGAGCATCAACCCAGGTCTGTTTATTACAGAACCACACGTCGAGGCTCTACCCAGTCTGTTTATTACAGAACCACACGTCGAGCCTCTACCCAGTCTGTTTATTACAGAACCACACGTCGAGCCTCTACCCAGTCTGTTTATTACAGAACCACACGTCGAGCCTCTACCCAGTCTGTTTATTACAGAACCACACGTCGAGCCTCTACCCAGTCTGTTTATTACAGAACCACACGTCGAGCCTCTACCCAGTCTGTTTATTACAGAACCCCACGTCGAGCCTCTACCCAGTCTGTTTATTACAGAACCACACGTCGAGCCTCTACCCAGTCTGTTTATTACAGAACCACACGTCGAGCCTCTACCCAGTCTGTTTATTACAGAACCACACGTCGAGCCTCTACCCAGTCTGTTTATTACAGAACCACACGTCGAGCCTCTACCCAGTCTGTTTATTACAGAACCACACGTCGGGCCTCTACCCAGTCTGTTTATTACAGAACCACACGTCGAGCCTCTACCCAGTCTGTTTATTACAGAACCACACGTCGAGCCTCTACCCAGTCTGTTTATTACAGAACCACACGTCGAGCCTCTACCCAGTCTGTTTATTACAGAACCACACGTCGAGCCTCTACCCAGTCTGTTTATTACAGAACCACACGTCGAGCCTCTACCCAGGTCTGTTTATTACAGAACCACACGTCGAGCCTCTACCCAGTCTGTTTATTACAGAACCACACGTCGAGCCTCTACCCAGTCTGTTTATTACAGAACCACACGTCGAGCCTCTACCCAGTCTGTTTATTACAGAACCACACGTCGAGCCTCTACCCAGTCTGTTTATTACAGAACCACACGTCGAGCCTCTACCCAGTCTGTTTATTACAGAACCACACGTCGAGCCTCTACCCAGTCTGTTTATTACAGAACCACACGTCGAGCCTCTACCCAGTCTGTTTATTACAGAACCACACGTCGAGCCTCTACCCAGTCTGTTTATTACAGAACCACACGTCGAGCCTCTACCCAGTCTGTTTATTACAGAACCACACGTCGAGCCTCTACCCAGTCTGTTTATTACAGAACCACACGTCGAGCCTCTACCCAGTCTGTTTATTACAGAACCACACGTCGAGCCTCTACCCAGGTCTGTTTATTACAGAACCACACGTCGAGCATCAACCCAGGTCTGTTTATTACAGAACCACACGTCGAGCCTCTACCCAGTCTGTTTATTACAGAACCACACGTCGGGCCTCTACCCAGTCTGTTTATTACAGAACCACACGTCGAGCCTCTACCCAGTCTGTTTATTACAGAACCACACGTCGAGCCTCTACCCAGTCTGTTTATTACAGAACCACACGTCGAGCCTCTACCCAGTCTGTTTATTACAGAACCACACGTCGGTCCTCTACCCAGTCTGTTTATTACAGAACCCCACGTCGAGCCTCTACCCAGTCTGTTTATTACAGAACCACACGTCGAGCCTCTACCCAGTCTGTTTATTACAGAACCACACGTCGAGCCTCTACCCAGTCTGTTTATTACAGAACCACACGTCGAGCCTCTACCCAGTCTGTTTATTACAGAACCACACGTCGAGCCTCTACCCAGTCTGTTTATTACAGAACCACACGTCGAGCCTCTACCCAGTCTGTTTATTACAGAACCACACGTCGAGCCTCTACCCAGTCTGTTTATTACAGAACCACACGTCGAGCCTCTACCCAGTCTGTTTATTACAGAACCACACGTCGAGCCTCTACCCAGTCTGTTTATTACAGAACCACACGTCGAGCCTCTACCCAGTCTGTTTATTACAGAACCACACGTCGAGCCTCTACCCAGTCTGTTTATTACAGAACCACACGTCGAGCCTCTACCCAGTCTGTTTATTACAGAACCACACGTCGAGCATCTACCCAGTCTGTTTATTACAGAACCACACGTCGAGCCTCTACCCAGTCTGTTTATTACAGAACCACACGTCGAGCCTCTACCCAGTCTGTTTATTACAGAACCACACGTCGAGCCTCTACCCAGTCTGTTTATTACAGAACCACACGTCGAGCCTCTACCCAGTCTGTTTATTACAGAACCACACGTCGAGCCTCTACCCAGTCTGTTTATTACAGAACCACACGTCGAGCCTCTACCCAGTCTGTTTATTACAGAACCACACGTCGAGCCTCTACCCAGTCTGTTTATTACAGAACCACACGTCGAGCCTCTACCCAGTCTGTTTATTACAGAACCACACGTCGAGCCTCTACCCAGTCTGTTTATTACAGAACCACACGTCGAGCCTCTACCCAGTCTGTTTATTACAGAACCACACGTCGAGCCTCTACCCAGTCTGTTTATTACAGAACCACACGTCGAGCCTCTACCCAGTCTGTTTATTACAGAACCACACGTCGAGCCTCTACCCAGTCTGTTTATTACAGAACCACACGTCGAGCCTCTACCCAGTCTGTTTATTACAGAACCACACGTCGAGCCTCTACCCAGTCTGTTTATTACAGAACCACACGTCGAGCCTCTACCCAGTCTGTTTATTACAGAACCACACGTCGAGCCTCTACCCAGTCTGTTTATTACAGAACCACACGTCGAGCCTCTACCCAGTCTGTTTATTACAGAACCACACGTCGAGCCTCTACCCAGTCTGTTTATTACAGAACCACACGTCGAGCCTCTACCCAGTCTGTTTATTACAGAACCACACGTCGAGCCTCTACCCAGTCTGTTTATTACAGAACCACACGTCGAGCCTCTACCCAGTCTGTTTATTACAGAACCACACGTCGAGCCTCTACCCAGTCTGTTTATTACAGAACCACACGTCGAGCCTCTACCCAGTCTGTTTATTACAGAACCACACGTCGAGCCTCTACCCAGTCTGTTTATTACAGAACCACACGTCGAGCATCTACCCAGTCTTTTTATTACAGAACCACACGTCGAGCCTCTACCCAGGTCTGTTTATTACAGAACCACACGTCGAGCATCTAACCAGTCTTTTTATTACAGAACCACACGTCGAGCCTCTACCCAGGTCTGTTTATTACAGAACCACACGTCGAGCCTCTACCCAGGTCTGTTTATTACAGAACCACACGTCGGGCCTCTACCCAGTCTGTTTATTACAGAACCACACGTCGAGCCTCTACCCAGTCTGTTTATTACAGAACCACACGTCGAGCCTCTACCCAGTCTGTTTATTACAGAACCACACGTCGAGCCTCTATCCAGTCTGTTTATTACAGAACCACACGTCGGTCCTCTACCCAGTCTGTTTATTACAGAACCCCACGTCGAGCCTCTACCCAGTCTGTTTATTACAGAACCACACGTCGAGCCTCTACCCAGGTCTGTTTATTACAGAACCACACGTCGAGCCTCTACCCAGTCTGTTTATTACAGAACCACACGTCGAGCCTCTACCCAGTCTGTTTATTACAGAACCACACGTCGAGCCTCTACCCAGTCTGTTTATTACAGAACCACACGTCGGGCCTCTACCCAGTCTGTTTATTACAGAACCACACGTCGAGCCTCTACCCAGTCTGTTTATTACAGAACCACACGTCGAGCCTCTACCCAGTCTGTTTATTACAGAACCACACGTCGAGCATCTACCCAGTCTTTTTATTACAGAACCACACGTCGAGCCTCTACCCAGGTCTGTTTATTACAGAACCACACGTCGAGCATCAACCCAGGTCTGTTTATTACAGAACCACACGTCGAGGCTCTACCCAGTCTGTTTATTACAGAACCACACGTCGAGGCTCTACCCAGTCTGTTTATTACAGAACGACACGTCGAGCCTCTACCCAGTCTGTTTATTACAGAACCACACGTCGAGCCTCTACCCAGTCTGTTTATTACAGAACCACACGTCGAGACTCTACCCAGTCTGTTTATTACAGAACCACACGTCGAGCCTCTACCCAGTCTGTTTATTACCGAACCCCACGTCGGTCCTCTACCCAGTCTGTTTATTACAGAACCACACGTCGAGCCTCTACCCAGTCTGTTTATTACAGAACCACACGTCGAGCCTCTACCCAGTCTGTTTATTACAGAACCACACGTCGGGCCTCTACCCAGTCTGTTTATTACAGAACCACACGTCGAGCCTCTACCCAGTCTGTTTATTACAGAACCACACGTCGAGCCTCTACCCAGTCTGTTTATTACAGAACCACACGTCGAGCCTCTACCCAGTCTGTTTATTACAGAACCACACGTCGAGCCTCTACCCAGTCTGTTTATTACAGAACCACACGTCGAGCCTCTACCCAGTCTGTTTATTACAGAACCACACGTCGAGCCTCTACCCAGTCTGTTTATTACAGAACCACACGTCGAGCCTCTACCCAGTCTGTTTATTACAGAACCACACGTCGAGCCTCTACCCAGTCTGTTTATTACAGAACCACACGTCGAGCCTCTACCCAGTCTGTTTATTACAGAACCACACGTCGAGCCTCTACCCAGTCTGTTTATTACAGAACCACACGTCGAGCCTCTACCCAGTCTGTTTATTACAGAACCACACGTCGAGCCTCTACCCAGTCTGTTTATTACAGAACCACACGTCGAGCCTCTACCCAGTCTGTTTATTACAGAACCACACGTCGAGCCTCTACCCAGTCTGTTTATTACAGAACCACACGTCGAGCCTCTACCCAGTCTGTTTATTACAGAACCACACGTCGAGCCTCTACCCAGTCTGTTTATTACAGAACCACACGTCGGGCCTCTACCCAGTCTGTTTATTACAGAACCACACGTCGAGCCTCTATCCAGTCTGTTTATTACAGAACCACACGTCGAGCCTCTACCCAGTCTGTTTATTACAGAACCACACGTCGAGCCTCTACCCAGTCTGTTTATTACAGAACCACACGTCGAGCCTCTACCCAGTCTGTTTATTACAGAACCACACGTCGAGCATCTAACCAGTCTTTTTATTACAGAACCACACGTCGAGCCTCTACCCAGGTCTGTTTATTACAGAACCACACGTCGAGCATCAACCCAGGTCTGTTTATTACAGAACCACACGTCAAGCCTCTACCCAGTCTGTTTATTACAGAACCACACGTCGGGCCTCTACCCAGTCTGTTTATTACAGAACCACACGTCGAGCCTCTACCCAGTCTGTTTATTACAGAACCACACGTCGAGCCTCTACCCAGTCTGTTTATTACAGAACCACACGTCGAGCCTCTATCCAGTCTGTTTATTACAGAACCACACGTCGGTCCTCTACCCAGTCTGTTTATTACAGAACCCCACGTCGAGCCTCTACCCAGTCTGTTTATTACAGAACCACACGTCGAGCCTCTACCCAGGTCTGTTTATTACAGAACCACACGTCGAGCCTCTACCCAGTCTGTTTATTACAGAACCACACGTCGAGCCTCTACCCAGTCTGTTTATTACAGAACCACACGTCGAGCCTCTACCCAGTCTGTTTATTACAGAACCACACGTCGGGCCTCTACCCAGTCTGTTTATTACAGAACCACACGTCGAGCCTCTACCCAGTCTGTTTATTACAGAACCACACGTCGAGCCTCTACCCAGTCTGTTTATTACAGAACCACACGTCGAGCATCTACCCAGTCTTTTTATTACAGAACCACACGTCGAGCCTCTACCCAGGTCTGTTTATTACAGAACCACACGTCGAGCATCAACCCAGGTCTGTTTATTACAGAACCACACGTCGAGGCTCTACCCAGTCTGTTTATTACAGAACCACACGTCGAGGCTCTACCCAGTCTGTTTATTACAGAACGACACGTCGAGCCTCTACCCAGTCTGTTTATTACAGAACCACACGTCGAGCCTCTACCCAGTCTGTTTATTACAGAACCACACGTCGAGACTCTACCCAGTCTGTTTATTACAGAACCACACGTCGAGCCTCTACCCAGTCTGTTTATTACCGAACCCCACGTCGGTCCTCTACCCAGTCTGTTTATTACAGAACCACACGTCGAGCCTCTACCCAGTCTGTTTATTACAGAACCACACGTCGAGCCTCTACCCAGTCTGTTTATTACAGAACCACACGTCGAGCCTCTACCCAGTCTGTTTATTACAGAACCACACGTCGAGCCTCTACCCAGTCTGTTTATTACAGAACCACACGTCGAGCCTCTACCCAGTCTGTTTATTACAGAACCCCCACGTCGGGCCTCTACCCAGTCTGTTTATTACAGAACCACACGTCGAGCCTCTACCCAGTCTGTTTATTACAGAACCACACGTCGAGCCTCTACCCAGTCTGTTTATTACAGAACCACACGTCGAGCCTCTACCCAGTCTGTTTATTACAGAACCACACGTCGAGCATCTACCCAGTCTTTTTATTACAGAACCACACGTCGAGCCTCTACCCAGGTCTGTTTATTACAGAACCACACGTCGAGCATCAACCCAGGTCTGTTTATTACAGAACCACACGTCGAGCCTCTACCCAGTCTGTTTATTACAGAACCACACGTCGAGCCTCTACCCAGTCTGTTTATTACAGAACCACACGTCGAGCCTCTACCCAGTCTGTTTATTACAGAACCACACGTCGAGCCTCTACCCAGTCTGTTTATTACAGAACCACACGTCGAGCATCTACCCAGTCTTTTTATTAGAGAACCACACGTCGAGCCTCTACCCAGGTCTGTTTATTACAGAACCACACGTCGAGCATCTAACCAGTTTTTTTATTACAGAACCACACGTCGAGCCTCTACCCAGGTCTGTTTATTACAGAACCACACGTCGAGCATCAACCCAGGTCTGTTTATTACAGAACCACACGTCGGGCCTCTACCCAGTCTGTTTATTACAGAACCACACGTCGAGCCTCTACCCAGTCTGTTTATTACAGAACCACACGTCGAGCCTCTACCCAGTCTGTTTATTACAGAACCACACGTCGAGCCTCTATCCAGTCTGTTTATTACAGAACCACACGTCGGTCCTCTACCCAGTCTGTTTATTACAGAACCCCACGTCGAGCCTCTACCCCGTCTGTTTATTACAGAACCACACGTCGAGCCTCTACCCAGGTCTGTTTATTACAGAACCACACGTCGAGCCTCTACCCAGTCTGTTTATTACAGAACCACACGTCGAGCCTCTACCCAGTCTGTTTATTACAGAACCACACGTCGAGCCTCTACCCAGTCTGTTTATTACAGAACCACACGTCGGGCCTCTACCCAGTCTGTTTATTACAGAACCACACGTCGAGCCTCTACCCAGTCTGTTTATTACAGAACCACACGTCGAGCCTCTACCCAGTCTGTTTATTACAGAACCACACGTCGAGCATCTACCCAGTCTTTTTATTACAGAACCACACGTCGAGCCTCTACCCAGGTCTGTTTATTACAGAACCACACGTCGAGCATCAACCCAGGTCTGTTTATTACAGAACCACACGTCGAGGCTCTACCCAGTCTGTTTATTACAGAACCACACGTCGAGGCTCTACCCAGTCTGTTTATTACAGAACGACACGTCGAGCCTCTACCCAGTCTGTTTATTACAGAACCACACGTCGAGCCTCTACCCAGTCTGTTTATTACAGAACCACACGTCGAGACTCTACCCAGTCTGTTTATTACAGAACCACACGTCGAGCCTCTACCCAGTCTGTTTATTACCGAACCCCACGTCGGTCCTCTACCCAGTCTGTTTATTACAGAACCACACGTCGAGCCTCTACCCAGTCTGTTTATTACAGAACCACACGTCGAGCCTCTACCCAGTCTGTTTATTACAGAACCACACGTCGGGCCTCTACCCAGTCTGTTTATTACAGAACCACACGTCGAGCCTCTATCCAGTCTGTTTATTACAGAACCACACGTCGAGCCTCTACCCAGTCTGTTTATTACAGAACCACACGTCGAGCCTCTACCCAGTCTGTTTATTACAGAACCACACGTCGAGCCTCTACCCAGTCTGTTTATTACAGAACCACACGTCGAGCCTCTACCCAGTCTGTTTATTACAGAACCACACGTCGAGTCTCTACCCAGTCTGTTTATTACAGAACCACACGTCGAGCCTCTACCCAGTCTGTTTATTACAGAACCACACGTCGAGCCTCTACCCAGTCTGTTTATTACAGAACCACACGTCGAGCCTCTACCCAGTCTGTTTATTACAGAACCACACGTCGAGCCTCTACCCAGTCTGTTTATTACAGAACCACACGTCGAGCCTCTACCCAGTCTGTTTATTACAGAACCACACGTCGAGGCTCTACCCAGTCTGTTTATTACAGAACCACACGTCGAGCCTCTACCCAGTCTGTTTATTACAGAACCACACGTCGAGCCTCTACCCAGTCTGTTTATTACAGAACCACACGTCGAGCCTCTACCCAGTCTGTTTATTACAGAACCCCACGTCGGGCCTCTACCCAGTCTGTTTATTACAGAACCACACGTCGAGCCTCTACCCAGTCTGTTTATTACAGAACCACACGTCGAGCCTCTACCCAGTCTGTTTATTACAGAACCACACGTCGAGCCTCTACCCAGTCTGTTTATTACAGGACCACACGTCGAGCATCTACCCAGTCTTTTTATTACAGAACCACACGTCGAGCCTCTACCCAGGTCTGTTTATTACAGAACCACACGTCGAGCATCTAGCCAGTCTTTTTATTACAGAACCACACGTCGAGCCTCTACCCAGGTCTGTTTATTACAGAACCACACGTCGAGCATCAACCCAGGTCTGTTTATTACAGAACCACACGTCAAGCCTCTACCCAGTCTGTTTATTACAGAACCACACGTCGGGCCTCTACCCAGTCTGTTTATTACAGAACCACACGTCGAGCCTCTACCCAGTCTGTTTATTACAGAACCACACGTCGAGCCTCTACCCAGTCTGTTTATTACAGAACCACACGTCGAGCCTCTATCCAGTCTGTTTATTACAGAACCACACGTCGGTCCTCTACCCAGTCTGTTTATTACAGAACCCCACGTCGAGCCTCTACCCAGTCTGTTTATTACAGAACCACACGTCGAGCCTCTACCCAGGTCTGTTTATTACAGAACCACACGTCGAGCCTCTACCCAGTCTGTTTATTACAGAACCACACGTCGAGCCTCTACCCAGTCTGTTTATTACAGAACCACACGTCGAGCCTCTACCCAGTCTGTTTATTACAGAACCACACGTCGGGCCTCTACCCAGTCTGTTTATTACAGAACCACACGTCGAGCCTCTACCCAGTCTGTTTATTACAGAACCACACGTCGAGCCTCTACCCAGTCTGTTTATTACAGAACCACACGTCGAGCATCTACCCAGTCTTTTTATTACAGAACCACACGTCGAGCCTCTACCCAGGTCTGTTTATTACAGAACCACACGTCGAGCATCAACCCAGGTCTGTTTATTACAGAACCACACGTCGAGGCTCTACCCAGTCTGTTTATTACAGAACCACACGTCGAGGCTCTACCCAGTCTGTTTATTACAGAACGACACGTCGAGCCTCTACCCAGTCTGTTTATTACAGAACCACACGTCGAGCCTCTACCCAGTCTGTTTATTACAGACCCACACGTCGAGACTCTACCCAGTCTGTTTATTACAGAACCACACGTCGAGCCTCTACCCAGTCTGTTTATTACCGAACCCCACGTCGGTCCTCTACCCAGTCTGTTTATTACAGAACCACACGTCGAGCCTCTACCCAGTCTGTTTATTACAGAACCACACGTCGAGCCTCTACCCAGTCTGTTTATTACAGAACCCCCACGTCGGGCCTCTACCCAGTCTGTTTATTACAGAACCACACGTCGAGCCTCTACCCAGTCTGTTTATTACAGAACCACACGTCGAGCCTCTACCCAGTCTGTTTATTACAGAACCACACGTCGAGCCTCTACCCAGTCTGTTTATTACAGAACCACACGTCGAGCATCTACCCAGTCTTTTTATTACAGAACCACACGTCGAGCCTCTACCCAGGTCTGTTTATTACAGAACCACACGTCGAGCATCAACCCAGGTCTGTTTATTACAGAACCACACGTCGAGCCTCTACCCAGTCTGTTTATTACAGAACCACACGTCGAGCCTCTACCCAGTCTGTTTATTACAGAACCACACGTCGAGCCTCTACCCAGTCTGTTTATTACAGAACCACACGTCGAGCCTCTACCCAGTCTGTTTATTACAGGACCACACGTCGAGACTCTACCCAGTCTGTTTATTACAGAACCACACGTCGAGCCTCTACCCAGTCTGTTTATTACCGAACCCCACGTCGGTCCTCTACCCAGTCTGTTTATTACAGAACCCCACGTCGAGCCTCTACCCAGTCTGTTTATTACAGAACCACACGTCGAGCCTCTACCCAGTCTGTTTATTACAGAACCACACGTCGAGCCTCTACCCAGTCTGTTTATTACAGAACCACACGTCGAGCCTCTACCCAGTCTGTTTATTACAGGACCACACGTCGAGACTCTACCCAGTCTGTTTATTACAGAACCACACGTCGAGCCTCTACCCAGTCTGTTTATTACCGAACCCCACGTCGGTCCTCTACCCAGTCTGTTTATTACAGAACCACACGTCGAGCCTCTACCCAGTCTGTTTATTACAGAACCACACGTCGAGCCTCTACCCAGTCTGTTTATTACAGAACCACACGTCGAGCCTCTACCCAGTCTGTTTATTACAGAACCACACGTCGAGCCTCTACCCAGTCTGTTTATTACAGAACCACACGTCGAGCCTCTACCCAGTCTGTTTATTACAGAACCCCCACGTCGGGCCTCTACCCAGTCTGTTTATTACAGAACCACACGTCGAGCCTCTACCCAGTCTGTTTATTACAGAACCACACGTCGAGCCTCTACCCAGTCTGTTTATTACAGAACCCCCACGTCGGGCCTCTACCCAGTCTGTTTATTACAGAACCACACGTCGAGCCTCTACCCAGTCTGTTTATTACAGAACCACACGTCGAGCCTCTACCCAGTCTGTTTATTACAGAACCACACGTCGAGCCTCTACCCAGTCTGTTTATTACAGAACCACACGTCGAGCATCTACCCAGTCTTTTTATTACAGAACCACACGTCGAGCCTCTACCCAGGTCTGTTTATTACAGAACCACACGTCGAGCATCAACCCAGGTCTGTTTATTACAGAACCACACGTCGAGCCTCTACCCAGTCTGTTTATTACAGAACCACACGTCGAGCCTCTACCCAGTCTGTTTATTACAGAACCACACGTCGAGCCTCTACCCAGTCTGTTTATTACAGAACCACACGTCGAGCCTCTACCCAGTCTGTTTATTACAGGACCACACGTCGAGACTCTACCCAGTCTGTTTATTACAGAACCACACGTCGAGCCTCTACCCAGTCTGTTTATTACCGAACCCCACGTCGGTCCTCTACCCAGTCTGTTTATTACAGAACCCCACGTCGAGCCTCTACCCAGTCTGTTTATTACAGAACCACACGTCGAGCCTCTACCCAGTCTGTTTATTACAGAACCACACGTCGAGCCTCTACCCAGTCTGTTTATTACAGAACCACACGTCGAGCCTCTACCCAGTCTGTTTATTACAGAACCACACGTCGAGCCTCTACCCAGTCTGTTTATTACAGAACCACACGTCGAGCCTCTACCCAGTCTGTTTATTACAGAACCACACGTCGAGCCTCTACCCAGTCTGTTTATTACAGAACCACACGTCGAGCCTCTACCCAGTCTGTTTATTACAGAACCACACGTCGAGCCTCTACCCAGTCTGTTTATTACAGAACCACACGTCGAGCCTCTACCCAGTCTGTTTATTACAGAACCACACGTCGAGCCTCTACCCAGTCTGTTTATTACAGAACCACACGTCGAGCCTCTACCCAGTCTGTTTATTACAGAACCCCCACGTCGGGCCTCTACCCAGTCTGTTTATTACAGAACCACACGTCGAGCCTCTACCCAGTCTGTTTATTACAGAACCACACGTCGAGCCTCTACCCAGTCTGTTTATTACAGAACCACACGTCGAGCCTCTACCCAGTCTGTTTATTACAGAACCACACGTCGAGCATCTACCCAGTCTTTTTATTACAGAACCACACGTCGAGCCTCTACCCAGGTCTGTTTATTACAGAACCACACGTCGAGCATCAACCCAGGTCTGTTTATTACAGAACCACACGTCGAGCCTCTACCCAGTCTGTTTATTACAGAACCACACGTCGAGCCTCTACCCAGTCTGTTTATTACAGAACCACACGTCGAGCCTCTACCCAGTCTGTTTATTACAGAACCACACGTCGAGCCTCTACCCAGTCTGTTTATTACAGAACCACACGTCGAGCCTCTACCCAGTCTGTTTATTACAGAACCACACGTCGAGCCTCTACCCAGTCTGTTTATTACAGAACCACACGTCGAGCCTCTACCCAGTCTGTTTATTACAGAACCACACGTCGAGCCTCTACCCAGTCTGTTTATTACAGAACCACACGTCGAGCCTCTACCCAGTCTGTTTATTACAGAACCACACGTCGAGCCTCTACCCAGTCTGTTTATTACAGAACCACACGTCGAGCCTCTACCCAGTCTGTTTATTACAGAACCACACGTCGAGCCTCTACCCAGTCTGTTTATTACAGAACCACACGTCGGGCCTCTACCCAGTCTGTTTATTACAGAACCACACGTCGAGCCTCTACCCAGTCTGTTTATTACAGAACCACACGTCGAGCCTCTACCCAGTCTGTTTATTACAGAACCACACGTCGAGCATCTACCCAGTCTTTTTATTACAGAACCACACGTCGAGCCTCTACCCAGGTCTGTTTATTACAGAACCACACGTCGAGCATCAACCCAGGTCTGTTTATTACAGAACCACACGTCGAGGCTCTACCCAGTCTGTTTATTACAGAACCACACGTCGAGGCTCTACCCAGTCTGTTTATTACAGAACCACACGTCGAGCCTCTACCCAGTCTGTTTATTACAGAACCACACGTCGAGCCTCTACCCAGTCTGTTTATTACAGAACCACACGTCGAGCCTCTACCCAGTCTGTTTATTACAGAACCACACGTCGAGCCTCTACCCAGTCTGTTTATTACAGAACCACACGTCGAGCCTCTACCCAGTCTGTTTATTACAGAACCACACGTCGAGCCTCTACCCAGTCTGTTTATTACAGAACCACACGTCGGGCCTCTACCCAGTCTGTTTATTACAGAACCACACGTCGAGCCTCTACCCAGTCTGTTTATTACAGAACCACACGTCGAGCCTCTACCCAGTCTGTTTATTACAGAACCACACGTCGAGCATCTACCCAGTCTTTTTATTACAGAACCACACGTCGAGCCTCTACCCAGGTCTGTTTATTACAGAACCACACGTCGAGCATCAACCCAGGTCTGTTTATTACAGAACCACACGTCGAGGCTCTACCCAGTCTGTTTATTACAGAACCACACGTCGAGGCTCTACCCAGTCTGTTTATTACAGAACGACACGTCGAGCCTCTACCCAGTCTGTTTATTACAGAACCACACGTCGAGCCTCTACCCAGTCTGTTTATTACAGACCCACACGTCGAGACTCTACCCAGTCTGTTTATTACAGAACCACACGTCGAGCCTCTACCCAGTCTGTTTATTACCGAACCCCACGTCGGTCCTCTACCCAGTCTGTTTATTACAGAACCACACGTCGAGCCTCTACCCAGTCTGTTTATTACAGAACCACACGTCGAGCCTCTACCCAGTCTGTTTATTACAGAACCCCCACGTCGGGCCTCTACCCAGTCTGTTTATTACAGAACCACACGTCGAGCCTCTACCCAGTCTGTTTATTACAGAACCACACGTCGAGCCTCTACCCAGTCTGTTTATTACAGAACCACACGTCGAGCCTCTACCCAGTCTGTTTATTACAGAACCACACGTCGAGCATCTACCCAGTCTTTTTATTACAGAACCACACGTCGAGCCTCTACCCAGGTCTGTTTATTACAGAACCACACGTCGAGCATCAACCCAGGTCTGTTTATTACAGAACCACACGTCGAGCCTCTACCCAGTCTGTTTATTACAGAACCACACGTCGAGCCTCTACCCAGTCTGTTTATTACAGAACCACACGTCGAGCCTCTACCCAGTCTGTTTATTACAGAACCACACGTCGAGCCTCTACCCAGTCTGTTTATTACAGGACCACACGTCGAGACTCTACCCAGTCTGTTTATTACAGAACCACACGTCGAGCCTCTACCCAGTCTGTTTATTACCGAACCCCACGTCGGTCCTCTACCCAGTCTGTTTATTACAGAACCCCACGTCGAGCCTCTACCCAGTCTGTTTATTACAGAACCACACGTCGAGCCTCTACCCAGTCTGTTTATTACAGAACCACACGTCGAGCCTCTACCCAGTCTGTTTATTACAGAACCACACGTCGAGCCTCTACCCAGTCTGTTTATTACAGGACCACACGTCGAGACTCTACCCAGTCTGTTTATTACAGAACCACACGTCGAGCCTCTACCCAGTCTGTTTATTACCGAACCCCACGTCGGTCCTCTACCCAGTCTGTTTATTACAGAACCACACGTCGAGCCTCTACCCAGTCTGTTTATTACAGAACCACACGTCGAGCCTCTACCCAGTCTGTTTATTACAGAACCACACGTCGAGCCTCTACCCAGTCTGTTTATTACAGAACCACACGTCGAGCCTCTACCCAGTCTGTTTATTACAGAACCACACGTCGAGCCTCTACCCAGTCTGTTTATTACAGAACCCCCACGTCGGGCCTCTACCCAGTCTGTTTATTACAGAACCACACGTCGAGCCTCTACCCAGTCTGTTTATTACAGAACCACACGTCGAGCCTCTACCCAGTCTGTTTATTACAGAACCACACGTCGAGCCTCTACCCAGTCTGTTTATTACAGAACCACACGTCGAGCATCTACCCAGTCTTTTTATTACAGAACCACACGTCGAGCCTCTACCCAGGTCTGTTTATTACAGAACCACACGTCGAGCATCAACCCAGGTCTGTTTATTACAGAACCACACGTCGAGCCTCTACCCAGTCTGTTTATTACAGAACCACACGTCGAGCCTCTACCCAGTCTGTTTATTACAGAACCACACGTCGAGCCTCTACCCAGTCTGTTTATTACAGAACCACACGTCGAGCCTCTACCCAGTCTGTTTATTACAGGACCACACGTCGAGACTCTACCCAGTCTGTTTATTACAGAACCACACGTCGAGCCTCTACCCAGTCTGTTTATTACCGAACCCCACGTCGGTCCTCTACCCAGTCTGTTTATTACAGAACCCCACGTCGAGCCTCTACCCAGTCTGTTTATTACAGAACCACACGTCGAGCCTCTACCCAGTCTGTTTATTACAGAACCACACGTCGAGCCTCTACCCAGTCTGTTTATTACAGAACCACACGTCGAGCCTCTACCCAGTCTGTTTATTACAGGACCACACGTCGAGACTCTACCCAGTCTGTTTATTACAGAACCACACGTCGAGCCTCTACCCAGTCTGTTTATTACCGAACCCCACGTCGAGCCTCTACCCAGTCTGTTTATTACAGAACCACACGTCGAGCCTCTACCCAGTCTGTTTATTACAGGACCACACGTCGAGACTCTACCCAGTCTGTTTATTACAGAACCACACGTCGAGCCTCTACCCAGTCTGTTTATTACCGAACCCCACGTCGGTCCTCTACCCAGTCTGTTTATTACAGAACCCCACGTCGAGCCTCTACCCAGTCTGTTTATTACAGAACCACACGTCGAGCCTTTACCCAGTCTGTTTATTACAGAACCACACGTCGAGCCTCTACCCAGTCTGTTTATTACAGAACCACACGTCGAGCCTCTACCCAGTCTGTTTATTACAGAACCACACGTCGAGCCTCTACCCAGTCTGTTTATTACAGAACCACACGTCGAGACTCTACCCAGTCTGTTTATTACAGAACCACACGTCGAGCCTCTACCCAGTCTGTTTATTACAGAACCCCACGTCGGGCCTCTACCCAGTCTGTTTATTACAGAACCACACGTCGAGCCTCTACCCAGTCTGTTTATTACAGAACCACACGTCGAGCCTCTACCCAGTCTGTTTATTACAGAACCACACGTCGAGCATCTACCCAGTCTTTTTATTACAGAACCACACGTCGAGCCTCTACCCAGGTCTGTTTATTACAGAACCACACGTCGAGCATCAACCCAGGTCTGTTTATTACAGAACCACACGTCAAGCCTCTACCCAGTCTGTTTATTACAGAACCACACGTCGGGCCTCTACCCAGTCTGTTTATTACAGAACCACACGTCGAGCCTCTACCCAGTCTGTTTATTACAGAACCACACGTCGAGCCTCTACCCAGTCTGTTTATTACAGAACCACACGTCGGGCCTCTACCCAGTCTGTTTATTACAGAACCACACGTCGAGCCTCTATCCAGTCTGTTTATTACAGAACCACACGTCGAGCCTCTACCCAGTCTGTTTATTACAGAACCACACGTCGAGCCTCTACCCAGTCTGTTTATTACAGAACCACACGTCGAGCCTCTACCCAGTCTGTTTATTACAGAACCACACGTCGAGCCTCTACCCAGTCTGTTTATTACAGAACCACACGTCGAGTCTCTACCCAGTCTGTTTATTACAGAACCACACGTCGAGCCTCTACCCAGTCTGTTTATTACAGAACCACACGTCGAGCCTCTACCCAGTCTGTTTATTACAGAACCACACATCGAGCCTCTACCCAGTCTGTTTATTACAGAACCACACGTCGAGCCTCTACCCAGTCTGTTTATTACAGAACCACACGTCGAGCCTCTACCCAGTCTGTTTATTACAGAACCACACGTCGAGGCTCTACCCAGTCTGTTTATTACAGAACCACACGTCGAGCCTCTACCCAGTCTGTTTATTACAGAACCACACGTCGAGCCTCTACCCAGTCTGTTTATTACAGAACCACACGTCGAGCCTCTACCCAGTCTGTTTATTACAGAACCCCACGTCGGGCCTCTACCCAGTCTGTTTATTACAGAACCACACGTCGAGCCTCTACCCAGTCTGTTTATTACAGAACCACACGTCGAGCCTCTACCCAGTCTGTTTATTACAGAACCACACGTCGAGCCTCTACCCAGTCTGTTTATTACAGAACCACACGTCGAGCATCTACCCAGTCTTTTTATTACAGAACCACACGTCGAGCCTCTACCCAGGTCTGTTTATTACAGAACCACACGTCGAGCATCAACCCAGGTCTGTTTATTACAGAACCACACGTCGAGCCTCTACCCAGTCTGTTTATTACAGAACCACACGTCGAGCCTCTACCCAGTCTGTTTATTACAGAACCACACGTCGAGCCTCTACCCAGTCTGTTTATTACAGAACCACACGTCGAGACTCTACCCAGTCTGTTTATTACAGAACCACACGTCGAGCCTCTACCCAGTCTGTTTATTACCGAACCCCACGTCGGTCCTCTACCCAGTCTGTTTATTACAGAACCACACGTCGAGCCTCTACCCAGTCTGTTTATTACAGAACCACACGTCGAGCCTCTACCCAGTCTGTTTATTACAGAACCACACGTCGAGTCTCTACCCAGTCTGTTTATTACAGAACCACACGTCGAGCCTCTACCCAGTCTGTTTATTACAGAACCACACGTCGGGCCTCTACCCAGTCTGTTTATTACAGAACCACACGTCGAGCCTCTATCCAGTCTGTTTATTACAGAACCACACGTCGAGCCTCTACCCAGTCTGTTTATTACAGAACCACACGTCGAGCCTCTACCCAGTCTGTTTATTACAGAATCACACGTCGAGCCTCTACCCAGTCTGTTTATTACAGAACCCCACGTCGGTCCTCTACCCAGTCTGTTTATTACAGAACCACACGTCGAGCCTCTACCCAGTCTGTTTATTACAGAACCACACGTCGAGGCTCTACCCAGTCTGTTTATTACAGAACCACACGTCGAGCCTCTACCCAGTCTGTTTATTACAGAACCCCACGTCGAGCCTCTACCCAGTCTGTTTATTACAGAACCACACGTCGGGCCTCTACCCAGTCTGTTTATTACAGAACCACACGTCGAGCCTCTATCCAGTCTGTTTATTACAGAACCACACGTCGAGCCTCTACCCAGTCTGTTTATTACAGAACCACACGTCGAGCCTCTACCCAGTCTGTTTATTACAGAACCACACGTCGAGCCTCTACCCAGTCTGTTTATTACAGAACCACACGTCGAGCATCTACCCAGTCTTTTTATTACAGAACCACACGTCGAGCCTCTACCCAGGTCTGTTTATTACAGAACCACACGTCGAGCATCAACCCAGGTCTGTTTATTACAGAACCACACGTCAAGCCTCTACCCAGTCTGTTTATTACAGAACCACACGTCGGGCCTCTACCCAGTCTGTTTATTACAGAACCACACGTCGAGCCTCTACCCAGTCTGTTTATTACAGAACCACACGTCGAGCCTCTACCCAGTCTGTTTATTACAGAACCACACGTCGAGCCTCTACCCAGTCTGTTTATTACAGAACCACACGTCGAGCCTCTACCCAGTCTGTTTATTACAGAACCACACGTCGAGCCTCTACCCAGTCTGTTTATTACAGAACCACACGTCGAGCATCTACCCAGTCTTTTTATTACAGAACCACACGTCGAGCCTCTACCCAGGTCTGTTTATTACAGAACCACACGTCGAGCATCTACCCAGTCTTTTTATTACAGAACCACACGTCGAGCCTCTACCCAGGTCTGTTTATTACAGAACCACACGTCGAGCCTCTACCCAGGTCTGTTTATTACAGAACCACACGTCGAGCATCAACCCAGGTCTGTTTATTACAGAACCACACGTCAAGCCTCTACCCAGTCTGTTTATTACAGAACCACACGTCGGGCCTCTACCCAGTCTGTTTATTACAGAACCACACGTCGAGCCTCTACCCAGTCTGTTTATTACAGAACCACACATCGAGCCTCTACCCAGTCTGTTTATTACAGAACCACACGTCGGGCCTCTACCCAGTCTGTTTATTACAGAACCACACGTCGAGCCTCTATCCAGTCTGTTTATTACAGAACCACACGTCGAGCCTCTACCCAGTCTGTTTATTACAGAACCACACGTCGAGCCTCTACCCAGTCTGTTTATTACAGAACCACACGTCGAGCCTCTACCCAGTCTGTTTATTACAGAACCACACGTCGAGCCTCTACCCAGTCTGTTTATTACAGAACCACACGTCGAGTCTCTACCCAGTCTGTTTATTACAGAACCACACGTCGAGCCTCTACCCAGTCTGTTTATTACAGAACCACACGTCGAGCCTCTACCCAGTCTGTTTATTACAGAACCACACGTCGAGCCTCTACCCAGTCTGTTTATTACAGAACCACACGTCGAGCCTCTACCCAGTCTGTTTATTACAGAACCACACGTCGAGCCTCTACCCAGTCTGTTTATTACAGAACCACACGTCGAGCCTCTACCCAGTCTGTTTATTACAGAACCACACGTCGAGGCTCTACCCAGTCTGTTTATTACAGAACCACACGTCGAGCCTCTACCCAGTCTGTTTATTACAGAACCACACGTCGAGCCTCTACCCAGTCTGTTTATTACAGAACCACACGTCGAGCCTCTACCCAGTCTGTTTATTACAGAACCCCACGTCGGGCCTCTACCCAGTCTGTTTATTACAGAACCACACGTCGAGCCTCTACCCAGTCTGTTTATTACAGAACCACACGTCGAGCCTCTACCCAGTCTGTTTATTACAGAACCACACGTCGAGCCTCTACCCAGTCTGTTTATTACAGAACCACACGTCGAGCATCTACCCAGTCTTTTTATTACAGAACCACACGTCGAGCCTCTACCCAGGTCTGTTTATTACAGAACCACACGTCGAGCATCAACCCAGGTCTGTTTATTACAGAACCACACGTCGAGCCTCTACCCAGTCTGTTTATTACAGAACCACACGTCGAGCCTCTACCCAGTCTGTTTATTACAGAACCACACGTCGAGCCTCTACCCAGTCTGTTTATTACAGAACCACACGTCGAGACTCTACCCAGTCTGTTTATTACAGAACCACACGTCGAGCCTCTACCCAGTCTGTTTATTACCGAACCCCACGTCGGTCCTCTACCCAGTCTGTTTATTACAGAACCACACGTCGAGCCTCTACCCAGTCTGTTTATTACAGAACCACACGTCGAGCCTCTACCCAGTCTGTTTATTACAGAACCACACGTCGAGCCTCTACCCAGTCTGTTTATTACAGAACCACACGTCGAGCCTCTACCCAGTCTGTTTATTACAGAACCACACGTCGGGCCTCTACCCAGTCTGTTTATTACAGAACCACACGTCGAGCCTCTATCCAGTCTGTTTATTACAGAACCACACGTCGAGCCTCTACCCAGTCTGTTTATTACAGAACCACACGTCGAGCCTCTACCCAGTCTGTTTATTACAGAACCACACGTCGAGCCTCTACCCAGTCTGTTTATTACAGAACCACACGTCGAGCCTCTACCCAGTCTGTTTATTACAGAACCACACGTCGAGCCTCTACCCAGTCTGTTTATTACAGAACCACACGTCGAGCATCTACCCGGGTCTGTTTATTACAGAACCACACGTCGAGCCTCTACCCAGTCTGTTTATTACAGAACCACACGTCGAGCCTCTACCCAGTCTGTTTATTACAGAACCACACGTCGAGCCTCTACCCAGTCCGTTTATTACAGAACCACACGTCGAGCCTCTACCCAGTCCGTTTATTACAGAACCACACGTCGAGCCTCTACCCAGTCCGTTTATTACAGAACCACACGTCGAGCCTCTACCCAGTCTGTTTATTACAGAACCACACGTCGAGCCTCTACCCAGTCTGTTTATTACAGAACCACACGTCGAGCCTCTACCCAGTCTGTTTATTACAGAACCACACGTCGAGCCTCTACCCAGTCTGTTTATTACAGAACCACACGTCGAGCCTCTACCCAGTCTGTTTATTACAGAACCACACGTCGAGCCTCTACCCAGTCTGTTTATTACAGAACCACACGTCGAGCCTCTACCCGGGTCTGTTTATTACAGAACCACACGTCGAGCCTCTACCCAGTCTGTTTATTACAGAACCATACGTCGAGCCTCTACCCAGTCTGTTTATTACAGAACCACACCTCGAGCCTCTACCCAGTCTGTTTATTACAGAACCACACGTCGAGCCTCTACCCAGTCTGTTAATTACAGAACCACACGTCGAGCCTCTACCCAGTCTGTTTATTACAGAACCACACGTCGAGCCTCTACCCAGTCTGTTTATTACAGAACCACACGTCGAGCCTCTACCCAGTCTGTTTATTACAGAACCACACGTCGAGCCTCTACCCAGTCTGTTTATTACAGAACCACACGTCGAGACTCTACCCAGTCTGTTTATTACAGAACCACACGTCGAGCCTCTACCCAGTCTGTTTATTACAGAACCCCACGTCGGGCCTCTACCCAGTCTGTTTATTACAGAACCACACGTCGAGCCTCTACCCAGTCTGTTTATTACAGAACCACACGTCGAGCCTCTACCCAGTCTGTTTATTACAGAACCACACGTCGAGCCTCTACCCAGTCTGTTTATTACAGAACCACACGTCGAGCCTCTACCCAGTCTGTTTATTACAGAACCACACGTCGAGCCTCTACCCGGGTCTGTTTATTACAGAACCACACGTCGAGCCTCTACCCAGTCTGTTTATTACAGAACCACACGTCGAGCCTCTACCCAGTCTGTTTATTACAGAACCACACGTCGAGCCTCTACCCAGTCTGTTTATTACAGAACCACACGTCGAGCCTCTACCCAGTCTGTTTATTACAGAACCACACGTCGAGACTCTACCCAGTCTGTTTATTACAGAACCACACGTCGAGCCTCTACCCAGTCTGTTTATTACAGAACCCCACGTCGGGCCTCTACCCAGTCTGTTTATTACAGAACCACACGTCGAGCCTCTACCCAGTCTGTTTATTACAGAACCACACGTCGAGCCTCTACCCAGTCTGTTTATTACAGAACCACACGTCGAGCCTCTACCCAGTCTGTTTATTACAGAACCACACGTCGAGCCTCTACCCAGTCTGTTTATTACAGAACCACACGTCGAGCCTCTACCCGGGTCTGTTTATTACAGAACCACACGTCGAGCCTCTACCCAGTCTGTTTATTACAGAACCACACGTCGAGCCTCTACCCAGTCTGTTTATTACAGAACCACACGTCGAGCCTCTACCCAGTCTGTTTATTACAGAACCACACGTCGAGCCTCTACCCAGTCTGTTTATTACAGAACCACACGTCGAGCCTCTACCCAGTCCGTTTATTACAGAACCACACGTCGAGCCTCTACCCAGTCTGTTTATTACAGAACCACACGTCGAGCCTCTACCCAGTCTGTTTATTACAGAACCACACGTCGAGCCTCTACCCGGGTCTGTTTATTACAGAACCACACGTCGAGCCTCTACCCAGTCTGTTTATTACAGAACCACACGTCGAGCCTCTACCCGGGTCTGTTTATTACAGAACCACACGTCGAGCCTCTACCCAGTCTGTTTATTACAGAACCACACGTCGAGCCTCTACCCAGTCTGTTTATTACAGAACCACACGTCGAGCCTCTACCCAGTCTGTTTATTACAGAACCACACGTCGAGCCTCTACCCAGTCTGTTTATTACAGAACCACACGTCGAGCCTCTACCCAGTCTGTTTATTACAGAACCACACGTCGAGCCTCTACCCAGTCTGTTTATTACAGAACCACACGTCGAGCCTCTACCCAGTCTGTTTATTACAGAACCACACGTCGAGCCTCTACCCGGGTCTGTTTATTACAGAACCACACGTCGAGCCTCTACCCAGTCTGTTTATTACAGAACCACACGTCGAGCCTCTACCCGGGTCTGTTTATTACAGAACCACACGTCGAGCCTCTACCCAGTCTGTTTATTACAGAACCACACGTCGAGCCTCTACCCAGTCTGTTTATTACAGAACCACACGTCGAGCCTCTACCCAGTCTGTTTATTACAGAACCACACGTCGAGCCTCTACCCAGTCTGTTTATTACAGAACCACACGTCGAGCCTCTACCCAGTCTGTTTATTACAGAACCACACGTCGAGCCTCTACCCAGTCTGTTTACTACAGAACCACATGGAAAAAGGTAAAATGCAGATCTAGCATATTTTTTTTAAAGTACAATTTGCTCAACTTGCCATTGGCTCAACCATTGGCTCAGCTTACTCTATGGCCATTGGCTGAACTTACCCCAAGGCAAACATTTTGGCTGTATTGGGATACACAGCTATAATTATGCACGTTCATGCTAGGTTTATGACCTTATAATGAAGCTTATAAAGACCCCAACTAATGTATAGAACAATCTTAAAATGATCTACTTTGGTTTCAATACAAGCATTATGAAATCTCTATCACAATCAATTAATTTGACTAGTGAAAATCTTCTTTTTTAATGTTTTAATCTAATTCATTCTCACTTTTTCCATGTGGTTGCTAACTTCACAAACTCCATACAATTATGACTTCTTCCTAAATATTTGGTCAAAATATTAATTTTGTGTACGGTTTCCTAGAAACAAGGGTGGCTCAACTTACCCCCTTTGCCTAACTTACCCCACTGTCCCTACTGTATGAACCCCATCCACAGAGGGATTTTGGTATGGTTCTAAATCTCCACCTGTATTTGAGGGCAGCTATACACTATCATAGCACACATTTCTTCCCTGTGTTTCCCTGATTCTTAATATTCAGTGTGCGGCCCTTCACATTCTTCTTATTATGGTATTCATTTAGCTCCAACACTGGCGTTCTCTAGAGTGGATGTGCATGTCAACCACCTTTTCTTCATTTCCCTGCTTGTACCGTACATGACTCAGTTCAGAGCTCTTAGGATAATGCTCTGATTCAGATGACCTACACTCACCCTGAGAGATAAGGATACAGGCCTAACACAACAGTAAGATACTTGGAACTGAACAAGACACCAACATGACTGCAGCCCAGGTTTTCTTACATAATATATTTGAATAATATAGTTGGAACTCTGACCTGGCGGGGGATTCAGAGAAACTGCGTTGTGCCAGTCCCCCACTCGTGGTCTTAAATGAAACTGATTTTTTGACAGTATGGAGCAGAATTCCATGGAGTAGTTTAGAATGGAGGAACTGAAATAGTCTTTCCATATAGGCTGGGATCCACACAATGCAGCTGTTGCAAATGCACATTTTATGCTGGCTGTCCACTTGGGAATATTGATTACGCCAATTCTGTTTCTAAACGTTTCTTAAATGGAAGCGAAGGTAATGAAACGGGGAGGGACCTACCTGAATTTGTCAAATAGAAACTCTCGTTTTGCTCTGTTTGCTTCCGGTTGGTTCTTAAACGTTAAACACTTTCCTTAATGAATACATCCCTGCTTGGAAAAACAATGGTTGATAGGCAGCTTAAACTTCTTCAATTTAACCATTATTGGCTTATAATACACATATACATTTGTGAACAGCCATCCACATTCACATCATCCACAATACATAAGGTGCAAATAGCTAAATGAGGGAGCAGCAGTGTGATTCATACTGGCCTCCTGTAGACTACACCACTGCTGTCTTCCTGTAGGCTAGACCACTGTTGTCCTCCTGTAGGCTACACCACTGATGTCCTCCTGTAGGCTACACCACTGCTGTCCTTCTTATATCCCAGCATTTATTCAAGTTGAATAATCTTCGGCTGCTGACAGCAGTTGCTACATTGGAAAACATAGCTTGGACTGCAGCCTACAAAAGCCTATTCCTGCTCTTTTCCCGCAATCCATCAAACGCATCATAGTGGTCTCTGAATTGACGATATCCGATCCTCGTTTGCTAAGTCAAACGACACCGCTGGTCCTGCTCACACTGCCCTACCCTGTGCTTTGACCTCTTTCTCCCCTCTCTCTCCAGATGAAATCTCGCGTCTTGTGACGGCCGGCCGCCCAACAACCTGCCCACTTGACCCTATCCCCTCCTCTCTTCTCCAGACCATTTCCGGAGACCTTCTCCCCTTCCTCACCTCGCTCATCAACTCATCCTTGACAGCTGGCTACGTCCCTTCCGTCTTCAAGAGAGCGAGAGTTGCACCCCTTCTGAAAAAACCTACACTCGATCCCTCCGATGTCAGCAACTACAGACCAGTATCCCTTCTTTCTTTTCTCTCCAAAACTCTTGAACGTGCCTTCCTTGGCCAGCTCTCCTGCTATCTCTCTCAGAATGACCTTCTTGATCCTAATCAGTCAGGTTTCAAGACTGGGCATTCAACTGAGACTGCTCTTCTCTGTGTCACGGAGGCTCTCCGCACTGCTAAAGCTAACTCTCTCTCCTCTGCTCTCATCCTTCTAGACCTATCTGCTGCCTTTGATACTGTGAACCATCAGATCCTCCTCTCCACCCTCTCCGAGTTGGGCATCTCCGGCGCGGCCCACGCTTGGATTGCGTCCTACCTGACAGGTCGCTCCTACCAGGTGGCGTGGCGAGAATCTGTCTCCGCACCATGCGCTCTCACCACTGGTGTCCCCCAGGGCTTTGTTCTAGGCCCTCTCCTATTCTCGCTATACACCAAGTCACTTGGCTCTGTCATATCCTCACATGGTCTCTCCTATCATTGCTATGCAGACGACACACAATTAATCTTCTCCTTTCCCCCTTCTGATAACCAGGCGGCGAATCGCATCTCTGCATGTCTGTCAGACATATCAGTGTGGATGACGGATCACCAGCTCAAGCTGAACCTCGGCAAGACGGAGCTGCTCTTCCTCCCGGGGAAGGACTGCCCGTTCCATGATCTCGCCATCACGGTTGACAACTCCCTTGTGTCCTCCTCCCAGAGTGCTAAGAACCTTGGCGTGATCCTGGACAACACCCTGTCGTTCTCCACTAACATCAAAGCGGTGACCCGATCCTGTAGGTTCATGCTCTACAACATTCGCAGAGTACGACCCTGCCTCACACAGGAAGCGGCGCAGGTCCTAATCCAGGCACTTGTCATCTCCCGTCTGGATTACTGCAACTCGCTGTTGGCTGGGCTCCCTGCCTGTGCCATTAAACCCCTACAACTCATCCAGAACGCCGCAGCCCGTCTGGTGTTCAACCTTCCCAAGTTCTCTCACGTCACCCCGCTCCTCCGCTCTCTCCACTGGCTTCCAGTTGAAGCTCGCATCCGCTACAAGACCATGGTGATTGCCTACGGAGCTGTGAAGGGAACGGCACCTCCATACCTTCAGGCTCTGATCAGGCCCTACACCCAAACAAGGGCACTGCGTTCATCCACCACTGGCCTGCTGGCCCCCCTACCTCTGAGGAAGCACAGTTCCCGCTCAGCCCAGTTAAAACTGTTCGCTGCTCTGGCACCCCAATGGTGGAACAAGCTCCCTCACGACGCCAGGACAGCGGAGTCAATCACCACCTTCCGGAGACACCTGAAACCCCACCTCTTTAAGGAATACCTAGGATAGGTTAAAGTAATCCTTCTAACCCCCCCCCCCCTTAAAAGATTTAGATGCACTATTGTAAAGTGGTTGTTCCACTGGATATCATAAGGTGAATGCACCATTTTGTAAGTCGCTCTGGATAAGAGCGTCTGCTAAATGACTTAAATGTAAAATGTAAATGAATTATGGTCAGACTCGCTCAGGCAGAACAAACTTACATTTGTGCCTTTTTTCAATGCTGTTTTTAATGTCATTGAGAATATTTTTCAGAATTGAATTTGAAAGTAATTCTAGAAGTAATCATCCAATAAAAATCTAAATATATTTATTTAATCTGATTACAATATTTTAGCTGGTAATATAACCGATTACAGCTACATTTTGTTTTTTTGTAATCCATTACATATAATCTGTTGCTCCCCAACCCTGAAGCCCATAGCTACACAGTGCATGCACACACAAACAACTACCAAAACACATCTAAACTCAGCAAAAAATGAAACGACCCTTTTTCAGGACCTCGTCTTTCAAAGATAATTCGTAAAAATCCAAATATCTTCACAGATCTTCATTGTAAAGAGTTTAAACACTGTTTCCCATGCTTGTTCAATGAACCATAAACAATTAATGAACATGCACCTATGCAACGGTCGTTAAGACACTAACAGCTTACAGACGGTAGGCAATTCAGGTCACAGTTATGACAACTTAGGACACTAAAGAGGCCTTCAACTGACTCTGAAAAACACCAAAAGAAAGATGCAGAGGGTCCCTGCTGATCTGTGTGAACATGCCTCAGGCATGCTGCAAGGAGGCATGAGGACTGCAGATATGGCCAGGGCAATAAATTGCAATGTCCGTAATGTAAGACGCCTAAGACAGCGCTACAGGGAGACAGGACGGACAGCTGATTGTCCCCGCAGTGGCAGACCAACACCTGCATAGGATTGGTACATCCGAACATCACACCTGCGGGACAGGTCCAGGATGGCAACAACAACTGCCCGAGTTACACCAGGAATTCACAATCCCTCCATCAGTGCTCAGACTGTCCGCAATATGCTGAGAGAGGCTGGACTGAGGGCTTGTAGGCCTGTTGTAAGGCAGGTCCTCACCAGACATCACCAGCAACAACATCACCTATGGGCACAAACCCACCGTCGCAGGACCAGACAGGACTGGCAAAAAGTGCTCTTTACTGACGAGTCGTGGTTTTGTCTCACCAGGGGTGAAGGTCGGATTCGCGTTTATCGTTGAAGGAATGAGCGTAACACCGAGGCCTGTACTCTGGAGCGGGATCGATTTGGAGGTGGAGGGCCCATCATGGTTTGGGGCGGTGTGTCACAGCATCATCGGACTGAGCTTGTTGTCATTGCAGGCAATCTCAATGCTGTGTGTTACAGGGAAGACATCCTCTTCCCTCATGTGGTACCCTTCCTGCAGGCTCATCCTGACATGACCCTCCAGCATGACAATGCCACCAGCCATACTGCTCGTTCTGTGCATGATTTCCTGCAAGACAGGAATGTCAGTGTTCTGCCATGGCCAGCGAAGAGCCCGGATCTCAATCCCATTGAGCACGTCTGGGACCTGTTGGATCAGAGGGTAAGGGCTAGGGTCATTCCCCCCAGAAATGTCCAGGAACTTGCAGGTGCCTTGGTGGAAGAGTGGGGTAACCTCTCACAGCAAGAACTGGCAAAGCTGGTGCAGTCCATGAGGAGGAGATGCACGGCAGTACTTAATGCAGCTGGTGGCCACACCAGATACTGACTGCTACTTTTGATTTTGACCACCCTTTGTTCAGGGACACATTATTCCATTTCTGTTAGTCACATGTCTGTGGAACTTGTTCAGTTTATGTCTCAGTTATTGAATCTTGTTATGTTCATACAAATATTTACACATAAGTTTGCTGAAAATAAACGCAGTTGACAGTGAGAGGACTTTTTTTTGCTGAGTTTACATTCCTCTCATCCTATTAGCTGTGTCTGGCATCCCACCACTACTATGTCTCCTGTCATCCGATTAGCTGTGTCTGGCATCCCACCACTACTATGTCTCCTGTCATCCGATTAGCTGTGTCTGGCATCCCACCACTACTAGGTATCCTGTCATCCTATTAGCTGTGTCTGGCATCCCACCACTACTATGTCTCCTGTCATCCTATTAGCTGTGTCTGGCATCCCACCACTACTAGGTCTCCTGTCATCCGATTAGCTGTGTCTGGCATCCCACCACTACTAGGTCTCCTCTCATCCTATTAGCTGTGTCTGGCATCCCACCACTACTAGGTCTCCTGTCATCCTATTAGCTGTGTCTGGCATCCCACCACTACTATGTCTCCTGTCATCCGATTAGCTGTGTCTGGCATCCCACCAGTACTATGTCTCCTGTCATCCTATTAGCTGTGTCTGGCATCCCACCACTACTATGTCTCCTGTCATCCGATTAGCTGTGTCTGGCATCCCACCACTACTATGTCTCCTGTCCACCTAGTTTCAGGTTCACAGAAAACAGTGACACTTCTGAGTGTTCCTCCCATCTGTTTTTGGCCCTCTGCCAACCCCTCTCTCCCTATCTCCCTCCCTCTCTTTGTCTCTCTCTTTCTCTCTGTATTCTCTGTGTCCCCACTCTCTCTAAGGCAAGTTCACAGCATGTTAACAAAATGTCTTGATCCTCTTATTCTCCACAGAAGGGCAACACACGTTAATCCACTATTATACTGTCCAGCCACACGCGTGCGCACACACACACACACACACACACACGCACACACGCACACACACACACACACACACACACAGACACACAGACAGACACACAGACACACACACACATACACACACGCGTGTGTCTAAGACAAGAGGGTGTCTCTCTCTGTCTCTCATGTCGGCATCAAGCCACTCTACATGACAGAGTGAGTCTATATGAGGGAGACTCTACATGACAGAGTGAGTCTATATGAGGGAAACTCTACATGACAGAGTGAATCTATAAGAGGGAAATTCTACATGACAGAGTGAATCTATGAGGGAAACTCTACATGACAGAGTGAGTCTATATGAGGGAGACTCTACATGACAGAGTGAGTCTATAAGAGGGAGACTCTACATGACAGAGTGAATCTATAAGAGGGAAATTCTACATGACAGAGTGAATCTATGAGGGAAACTCTACATGACAGAGTGAATATATAAGAGGGAGACTCTACATGACAGAGTGAGTCTATATGAGGGAGACTCTACAAGACAGAGTGAGTCTATATGAGGGAGACTCTACATGACAGAGTGAGTCTATAAGAGGGAAAATCTACATGACAGTGTGAGTCTATATGAGGGAGACTCTACAAGACAGAGTGAGTCTATATGAGGGAGACTCTCCAAGACAGAGTGAGTCTATATGAGGGAGACTCTACATGACAGAGTGAGTCTATAAGAGGGAAAATCTACATGACAGTGTGAGTCTATATGAGGGAGACTACATGACAGAGTGAGTCTTTATGAGGGAGACTCTACAAGACAGAGTGAGTCTATATGACGGAGACTCTACAAGACAGAGTGAGTCTATATGAGGGAGACTCTACAAGACAGAGTGAGTCTATATGAGGGAGACTCGACAAGACAGAGTGAGTCTATATGAGGGAGACTCTACAGATTGCTCCCTTAATGACAGTAACAGTGTTAGAGGAAGCCCCGAGTCCTGTTCAATTACCAGTTCCATCATCTCACCCCATTGTTATCTGAACAGTTAAAGTACTCCACAGATGGCTATAGATGACAGACATATTTATCGTCATCCCACAGCCTAGGGCTTTGTCTCAAATGGCATCCTATTCCGTTTATCGTGCACACTTTGTTTTAACATTGCCCGTAGGGCTCCCATAGGGCTCTGGTCAAAAGTAGTGTACTATATTGGGAATAGAGTGCTATTTGTTACACAGCCCTAGAACACATGGAAGCCAATGAGTAGCGCTGGTTGGCTGTGTTACGTTCCAATGCACACAGAAATATAAAGAGGCCTGTTTGATGACTCCGGAGTCAATGGTGCTTTCATGATATAGTGGGCGACATGGATAAAGTCAAGCCACATGGCAACTGGTACAAGTACAATTTGGTTACATGACTGAACATAGTTCAACTCTTGAGGAGGAGCGAGGTCGTTTGACTCGTGTGCCATCTGTTGATTGGCCCAAGTGATTAGGGAACTATTTGTTAGGGAACTATTTTGTCTAACAGCCATTGGGATGGCGAAGCAGTGCAACGATGTTAGAATGTACCCTTAATATGCAGTGAGCTCTAACAGCCATTGGGTCAGTGACAAATGTTTAGTTGTTTTGGCTCTGTACTCCAGCACTTTGGATTTTAAATTATACAATGACTATGAGGTTAAAGTACAAACTGTCAGCTTATTAAAATTGGGGGTATTTTCATTCATATTAGGGGGCAAAAATTATTGTGTATTAAAGTAGTACAAATGTAAGTATTTGGTCCCATATTCATAGCATCCAATGATTACATGCTTGTGACTCTGCAGACTTGTTGGATGAATTTGCTGTTTGTTTTGGTTGTGTTTCAGATTATTTTGAGCCCAATAGAAATGAATGGCAAATAATGTATTGTGTCATTTTGGAGTCACTTTTATTATAAATAAGAACAGAATATGTTTCTGAACACTTCTAAATTAATGTGGATGCTACCATGATTACGGATAATCCTGAATGAATTGTGAGAATGTTACAGAGGCAAAAATATCATACCCCGCTCCAAAATGCTAACCTCCCTGTTATTGTAATGGTGAGATGTTAGCATGCCTTGGAAGTATGATATTGCTGCATCTAAAATGGGGGGGGGGGGGGGACTACGTACAAAACGTGCTGTAATTCCTAAACGGTTCAACCTATATAAATGAAAATACCTTCAAATTACAGCTGACAGGCTCCACTTTAACCTCCTCATCATTGTACCATTTCAAAGTGCTAGATTACAGAGCCAAAACGACAAAACAATATGTCACCAATACTTCTAGAGCTCACTGTACATGATGTAGTCAGTGCTTCATTCTAAAGCCCAGTGCAGATACATTAGCCGACATGAGGAGACAAAACTAGACAGTTTAAGAATGTTGAGTTGTTAAACAGCTGACTGAAGATCAGGCCACAGATCAAACAGAGAAGATGTGCAGTTAAGACCGTTTCTACGGCAACGATGCCACTTTACAATGAAGTGCTGAAACTTTGATACAAAGTTGCCACTTGTTGTAGCAAGGTGTTTTAGCAAAGATATATCAAGGAATATGTGCACCAGAAACAGGCCAGGTGTGGCCTGTTTGATCCACAAAATGAACAGCAATATCGGGCCAATTGCTGCAACAATTAAGACTGTTAAAGTGTGAGGCTATCATCTTGCTGCTCATGGTGACATTATCCTGCTGCTCATGGTGACATTATCCTGCTGCTCATGGTGACAACATCCTGCTGCTCATGGTGACAACATCCTGCTGCTCATGGTGACATCATCCTGCTGCTCATGGTGACATCATCCTGCTGCTCATGGTGACATCATCCTGCTGCTCATGGTGACCTCATCCTGCTGCTCATGGTGCCATCATCCTGCTGCTCATGGTGACAACATCCTGCTGCTCATGGTGAAATCATCCTGCTGCTCATGGTGACATCATCCTGCTGCTCATGGTGACATTATCCTGCTGCTCATGGTAACACCATCCTGCTGCTCTTGGTAACATCATCCTGCTGCTCATGGTAACATCATCCTGCTGCTCATGGTGACATCATCCTGCTGCTCATGGTAACATCATAGAGTCTCAGTTTAAGACCACCACTACTCACCCCAGGGTCACACAGCTTCAACCAATCAATCAATCCAGCCCGCCACTACTCACCCCAGAGGTTTCTCCAGTCGACTGGCGGGTGATCCTACGATCTCTCCCAAGGTACAGAACACCTGCCCCAAGAAGTCCTGATGGAGGTGAGAGGAGGGAGGGATGGAGGGACGGAGGGAGGAGTGGAGAGTTTGTTGTTCATGGGGAGACAGAGGGGAAAGATTGGGGAGACAGGGGGAAAACAAGGACAGCTGATGTGGAGCTAAGCAGCGTGTTATAAGCAGTGTGTTATAAGCATGTTATAAGCAGTGTGTTATAAAACATTGAAGAGAGATAAAGTTTGGTTGGAGGAGTCAAACACGTACGTCAATGTCGGAGGGCTTCCAGGGAGAAGGAGAAGGAAGAGGAAGAGGAGGAGGAGGAGGAGGGGTACACCAGGCGGCAGCATAGACAACAACAACAACCACAACAACAACAACCACAGAGCATATCATGTAAGAGAAGGCACAAGACTCAAATACCATACAAGACCGTCATCAAAACAAGAGAAAAACACAGAGCAGGAAAGAAGAGAAGAAAAAAGGGGAGAATGGGGGAGAAAGGGGGAGAACGGGGGAGACAGGGAGAAAAAGGGAGGAGAAAGGGGATAGAACGGGGGAGAAAGGGGAGAAAGGGGGAGAAAGGAAGAAAAGGGGAAGAAAGGAAGAAAAGGGGGGGAAAGGGGGATAGAACGGGGGAGAAAGGGGGAGAACAGAAGAAATGGTGGGAGAATGGGAGAGAAAGGGAGAGAAAGGGAGAGAGATAGAGGGAACTGGGTTTTATGTAAGACGACAGTTAGTAACACAAAAGTGAGTACAAAACAATCAAATGTAAACATGGCAAATGAAGAAATAATGAAGAATTTTCTGGTATTATGCAAACCATTGACTGCAGATATATTATCATTGTGTATGTGTGACTAATGCGTTGCTTTTCAAAGCTTTCACTGCAAAACAATATGCTAGCATTCATTCATCATCATAACTTTATACATGTGAGTACATTGCTAAACCATTGAAGTACAATAAATCATGCCTAGAATTTAAGAAAATGGGTTTCACAAGTTTTGATAATGGTATGACATCGAAAAAGCAACCTTCAGTTCATACAAAACATGTAGGTCACACGATATAGACGGGTTAGCTGATAACATCAAGGAAAACGATGCTCACGCTTCAATGGGGCAGAAGTCTGTGAGCATATGGTTCTGGATGGCCAGATACCTACCAACAATGACAAGAAACTGCCATGGTTCTGGATGGCCAGATAGCTACCAACAATGACAAGAAACTGACATGGTTCTGGATGGCCAGATAGCTACCAACAATGACAAGAAACTGCCATGGTTCTGGATGGCCAGATAGCTACCAACAATGACAAGAAACTGACATGGTTCTGGATGGCCAGATAGCTACCAACAATGACAAGAAACTGCCATGGTTCTGGATGGCCAGATAGCTACCAACAATGACAAGAAACTGACATGGTTCTGGATGGCCAGATAGCTACCAACAATGACAAGAAACTGCCATGGTTCTGGATGGCCAGATAGCTACCAACAATGACAAGAAACTACCATGGTTCTGGATGGCCAGATAGCTACCAACAAAGACAAGAAACTGACATGGTTCTGGATGGCCAGATAGCTACCAACAATGACAAGAAACTGCCATGGTTCTGGATGGCCAGATAGCTACCAACAATGACAAGAAACTGACATGGTTCTGGATGGCCAGATAGCTACCAACAATGACAAGAAACTACCATGGTTCTGGATGGCCAGATAGCTACCAACAAAGACAAGAAACTGACATGGTTCTGGATGGCCAGATAGCTACCAACAATGACAAGAAACTGCCATGGTTCTGGATGGCCAGATAGCTACCAACAATGACAAGAAACTGCCATGGTTCTGGATGGCCAGATAGCTACCAACAATGACAAGAAACTGCCATGGTTCTGGATGGCCAGATAGCTACCAACAATGACAAGAAACTGACATGGTTCTGGATGGCCAGATAGCTACCAACAATGACAAGAAACTGACATGGTTCTGGATGGCCAGATAGCTACCAACAATGACAAGAAACTGATATGGTTCTGGATGGCCAGATAGCTACCAACAATGACAAGAAACTGACATGGTTCTGGATGGCCAGATAGCTACCAACAATGACAAGAAACTGACATGGTTCTGGATGGCCAGATAGCTACCAACAATGACAAGAAACTGCCATGGTTCTGGATGGCCAGATACCTACCAACAATGACAAGAAACTGACATGGTTCTGGATGGCCAGATAGCTACCAACAATGACAAGAAACTGACATGGTTCTGGATGGCCAGATAGCTACCAACAATGACAAGAAACTGACATGGTTCTGGATGGCCAGATACCTACCAACAATGACAAGAAACTGCCATGTGGGGAATCGTAAGTGACTAGTTTTAGCTTGTTTCATCTTGTTCTTGATACCATGTTTTGTTTTGAGGTGTTTTGACTGATTTCACGTCAATGCTAATAAGGCAACAAAAAAAATAACTACCGTAGCTAGCCAGTAACTGTCACAATGTATTTGAGAGAAAACGAGTGCTCATTTTACAAATGTCTTTATGTTTTCAATAAACATTGGAGACTAAATAAAGTTTACATGTTGTCAACAATCTAAGCCAACCCCGTCTGTTTTTCCACGGTTTGTTGCTAAACAACCAACTTGTCTATGTGCTAAATGTATTATTATGAAAGCTACACAATATCAATACATAATGTAATATGCTATTTGTATTATAAAAAGGTAACGGTGTGTGGACAGACAGCAAGGCCACATCGTGAAATGTTGGTTACTAAGGCACTATTATTTACTATTTCCATCCAATAGTATACGTGAGCTTTGGGATGACATGGATTTTGATTAGCATAAAACCAAAATAGGGAATGGCATGCATTTCAAAATAAAAGTTTCCATTTCAAAATAAAAGTTTCCATTCATGGCGAATAGAGGATGATGGCAAAGAAAAAGTCAAACAACCATGAGGCACCGGCACAGAGTGATAGCTTTTTCACTTACATGCTTTGCCAGATCTGGACTTTTGGAATCAATATCATATCTGAAATCACAAAGAAAGATAGACTGGCGTTTGAGCATTAACACACAGTGGTTTGATATCATTCCTGATGGCGTGTAGGCTAGTCTACAGTGGAACAATGATACAATGACATTTGAACAGACAGAAGGCATAGGGGCCACCAGCCACCTAAATTAAAAAAAGATTCACCGGTAAAAAAAACATTTACTTCACTTAATCCTTCTACACTTCATAAATTAAGACCCCTTTCTTTTCACTATTGTCCCTGCTGTAACTCACCTATTCACATTAGAAACAATAAAGTTTTGAAAAATGAGTCTTAGCAGCTGCCAGCCGATAAACTTTGGGTATATAGGTAATTAGAATGGTTGTGGTCATACGCAATTCCTTTAAAAACTACTCATGCTCTTTTCATAGAAGTCATTCAAATGGAATGTGTCCTCCCCTCACCCCCCCCCTAATCCCGCTGACAGAGGTATATAAAAGAGGAGGAGGGGGAGGAGGAGAGGAGGGAGGAGGTGAATGGAGGAAAGGAGGAGGATGGAGGAGGAGGGAAGAGGAGGGAGGAGGAGGAGGGGGAGGAGGAGGAGGAGGGGGAGAGGAAGGAGGAGGTGGGTGGAGGAGAGGAGGAGGCTGTCCCACTGACAGAGGTATATAAAAGAGGAGGAGGGGGAAGTGGAGGAGGAGGGGGAGGAGGAGGAGGGGGAGGAGGTGTGGGGAGGTGGATGGAGGAGAGGAGGAGGCTGTCCCACTGACAAAGGTATATAAAAGATAAATGTAAATGTCTTAGACTAATTAACATGTAGATGTAGCACCTCTTCTTAGTCTCCCACCAAGGAGTTAAATGAAAAGGGCCCACGTGAAGTTATTAAGCCTCTTGAGAGGTTCAGCAGAGCCTGGATATTTACTGTACTGTATCATCAAGTCCATGTGGGCTGCTCTCTATTCAAAGTAGTACAAATTAGGCAGTGTTTTCTCTTGCTGATGGCTGGAAATGTACTGCAAAATGAAGTTCATGAGGGCTTCTGTCAACTCACTGTAGAAAAACGAACAATAATATTAGGCAGAGGCTATTGAGGGAATAAGGAAATGATCATCTCTCTGTTTTCAAAGCCTCTTAATGAAGTGTCACCTCTTTGCTCTGCACTCTGATTGGGTATTTCAAGAGACTGGGAGGAGGAGCAAGATGAAGGAGGAGGATGGAGGAGGAGGACAATGGAGGAGAAGGAGGGATGAAGAGGAGGAGGAGGAGGAAGAAGGAGAAGGGAGGAGAAGGAGGGAGGAGGAGGGGGAGGAGGAGGATGTAAGAGGAGGAGAAGGGAGGATGGGGAGGAGGAAGAGGAGGAGGGGGAAGAAGAGGAGGAGGCAAGAGGAGGGAGGAGGACGAGGAGGAGAAAGAGGATGGAGGATGGAGGGGGAGGAGGAGGGAGAAGGAGGATGGAGGAGGAGGAGGAGGAGGAGAAAGAGGAGGAGGGAGGACAGGGAGGGAGGACGGACAGAGGGGGGAGAGAAGAGGAGGGAAGATGATATAGTAGGTTGGATGGAGGGGGATGATGAGGGAGGAAGAGAACAAAGAAGAGGAGGATAAAGGGTGGGGGGCTGTGTGATACCTATGGGACTCTCTCAGCTTCAGATATTTGCTTTAAAGTGTGAAGAATGTGGATAAACCTACATGAAATATTGAACATCCTTTTATACCAATCTATCTCCCTCCTACTCCCAACACAAGACTATCCAGACAGGGGGGGGGATATGGGAGGGAGGGGGAGAGAAGAGGAAGAGAAGACAAGCGGGGGGAGGTAAGTAAAGAGAAGGCGAGAGTAGGAGGAGGGGAGTGAAATGGGAGAGATCGCAAACGAGTGAAAGAGAGAGAGAGATAAGAGAAAGAGAAAGGGAGAAAGCAAGAGAGAAATAGGAGGATGGAAAGGAAAGGTTGTTTAGGAAAATTAGTGAAACTCACACCTCCTCTCTGCCTCCCTGCCTGGTGAATCCTCATAGACCAGATCGAAAGAGAATAACTACTCACACGTCGAAGCGTAGATTCTGCTTCTCTTCAAAGAAGTAGTCCAAGATGTACTTCCTGACAAAGTCCGGATCCAGAGTGTTGTCAATCACCTCCGTTCTCCCAAACTAGAAGAGAACAGAGGGAGAGGGAAGGGGGAGAAAGAAGGGAAGAGGGCGAGGGAAGGGATAGGCAGAGTGGGAGAGAGAGAGAGAGAGAGAGCGAGAGGGAGAAAGAGAGAGAGAAGGAGAGAGAAATAAAGAGAAAGAGGGAGAGAGAGAAGGGGAGAAAGAGAGATATGGAGAGAGTTGGTTTGTGAGAAAATAATCATAAACTTTTATGCAGTTAGTAAGAAAGCAGCCAGGCGTTTCATTCCTCTCCTCTCCTCCTTTCCTTTCCTCTCCTCTCCTCTCCTCTCCTCTCCTCTCCTCTCCTCTCCTCTCCTCTCCTCTACTCTACTCTACTCTCCCTTCCTCTCCTCTCCTTTCATCTCCCCTCCCCTCCTTTCCTCACCTCTCCTCTCATCTCATCTCACCTCTCCTCCCCTCCTTTCCTCACCTCTCCTCTCCTCTACTCTCCTCTCCTCTCCTCTCCCCTCCTCTCTTGAAGACACTGCGCAGCAGATAAACATAGCATTTGATTAGCGCAGATCAATAATGACAGTGTTGTAATGACTAACTGGATCCTACAACACCACAGCTGCTCTGGCCTGTCTGAAAAAGTCCATTCTCTATTGGTGTCGTTACGCGACACTAGTAGGAACACTTGCTTGTACGTACGTACATGAGGGGCTAAAAACCCCACAAAAGTTGCCAGATTGACTTTCATTTCATTTTATTTAATTAACCATAGACCCTAAGAACAATAGGCCAGTGTTTTCCAGGGAGTTCAAATTCAACTGTATGAACTGAGAACCAGGAGGGAGTGAAAAGCACGTGAGAAGATGAGGGGCTGCAACTGTAATAATACAGTGAGGTGTCTTGTGGTGCTAAAAAATACGTTCAGATGGTGTGATACTGTGTGATGGTGTGATACTGTCTGATGGTGTAATACTGTCCGATGGTGTAATACTGTCTGATGGTGTAATACTGTGTGATGGTGTAATACTGTCTGATGGTGTAATACTGTGTGATGGTGTGATACTGTCTGATGGTGTAATACTGTCTGATGGTGTAATACTGTGTGATGGTGTAATACTGTCTGATTGTGTAATACTGTCTGATGGTGTAATACTGTCTGATGGTGTAATACTGTCTGATGGTGTAATACTGTCTGATGGTGAAACACTGTCTGATGGTGTAATACTGTCTGATGGTGTAATACTGTCTGATGGTGTAATACTGTCTGATGGTGAAACACTGTCTGATGGTGTAATACTGTCTGATGGTGTAATACTGTGTGATGGTGTGATACTGTCTGATGGTGTAATACTGTCTGATGGTGAAACACTGTCTGATGGTGTAACACTGTGTGATGGTGTGATACTGTGTGATGGTGTAATACTGTCTGATGGTGTAATACTGTCTGATGGTGAAACACTGTCTGATGGTGTAACACTGTGTGATGGTGTGATACGGTCTGATGGTGTAATACTGTCTGATGGTGTAATACTGTGTGATGGTGTAATACTGTGTGATGGTGTGATACTGTCTGATGGTGTGATACCGTCTGATGGTGTAACACCGTCTGATGGTGTAATACCGTCTGATGGTGTAATACTATGTGATGGTGTAATACTGTCTGATGGTGTAATACTGTCTGATGGTGTAATACTGTCTGATGGTGAAACACTGTCTGATGGTGAAACACTGTCTGATGGTGTAATACTGGCTGATGGTGTAATACTAGCTGATGGTGTAATACTGTCTGATGGTGTAATACTATCTGATGGTGTAACACTGTCTGATGGTGTAATACTATGTGATGGTGTAATACTGTCTGATGGTGTAATACTATGTGATGGTGTAATACTATCTGATGGTGTAACACTGTCTGATGGTGTAATACTATGTGATGTGTAATACTGTCTGATGGTGTAATACTATGTGATGGTGTAATACTGTCTGATGGTGTAATACTGTCTGATTGTGTGATACTGTCTGATGGTGAAACACTGTCTGATTGTGTAATTCTGTCTGATGGTGTAATACTGTCTGATGGTGAAACAATGTCTGATGGTGTAATACTGTCTGATGGTGTAATACTGTCTGATGGTGTAATACTATGTGATGGTGTAATACTGTCTGATGGTAAAACAATGTCTGATGGTGTCATACTGTCTGATGGTGTGATACTGTCTGACAGTGTGATACTGTGTGATGGTGTAACAATGTGTGATGGTATAACAATGTGTGATGGTGTAACAATGTGTGATGGTGTAATACTGTGTGATGGTGTAATACTGTGTGATGGTGTAATACTGTCTGATGGTGTATTACTGTCTGATGGTGTAATACTGGCTGATGGTGTAATACTGGCTGATGGTGTAATACTATTTGATGGTGAAATACTATTTGATGGTGTATTAATGTCTGATGGTGTAATACAGTCTGATGGTGTAATACTGTGTGATGGTGTAACAATGTGTGATGGTGTAACAGTGTGTGATGGTGTAATACTGTGTGATGGTGTAACAATGTGTGATGGTGTAACAATGTGTCATGGTGTAACAATGTGTCATGGTGTAATACTGTGTGACGGTGTAACAATGTCTGATGGTGTAATACTGTCTGATGGTGTAATACTGTCTGATGGTGTAATAATGTGTGTGATGGTGTAATACTGTCTGATGGTGTAATAATGTGTGTAATGGTGTTAGACTGTGTGATGGTGTAACACTGTGTGAATGTGTAACACTGTGTGATGGTGTAATACTGTCTGATGTTGTAATACTATCTGATGGTGTAACACTGTCTGACGATGTAATACTGTCTGATGGTGTAATACTGTCTGATGGTGTAATACTATCTGATGGTGTAATACTGTCTGATGGTCTAACACTGTCTGATGGTGTAACACTGTCTGATGGTGTAATACTGTCTGATGGTGTAATACTGTCTGATGGTGTAATACTGTGTGATGGTGTAACACTGTCTGATGGTGTAATACTGTGTGATGGTGTAATACTGTGTGATGGTGTAATACTGTGTGATGGTGTAACACTGTGATGGTGTAATACTGTCTGATGGTGTAATACTGAGTGATGGTGTAATACTGTCTGATGGTGTAACACTGTCTGATGGTGTAATACTGTGTGATTGTGTAATACTGTGTGATGGTGTAACACTGTGTGATGGTGTAACACTGTCTGATGGTGTAATACTGTCTGATGGTGTAATACTGTCTGATGGTGTAATACTGTGTGATGGTGTAATACTGTGTGATGGTGTAACACTGTCTGATGGTGTAATACTGTGTGATGGTGTAACACTGTCTGATGGTGTAATACTGTCTGATGGTGTAATACTGTCTGATGGTGTAATACTGTCTGATGGTGAAATACTGTCTGATGGTGTAACACTGTCTGATGGTGTAATAAAGTGTGTGATGGTGTAACACTGTCTGATGGTGTAATAATGTGTGTGATGGTGTAATACTGTCTGATGGTGTAATACTGTCTGATGGTGTAATACTGTGTGATGGTGTAACACTGTCTGATGGTGTAATAATGTGTGTGATGGTGTAATACTGTCTGATGGTGTAACAATGTGTCATGGTGTAACAATGTGTCATGGTGTAATACTGTGTGATGGTGTAACAATGTGTGATGGTGTAACAATGTGTGATGGTGTAATACTGTGTGATGGTGTAATACTGTCTGATGGTGTAATACTGTCTGATGGTGTAATAATGTGTGTGATGGTGTAATACTGTCTGATGGTGTAATACTATCTGATGGTGTAACACTGTCTGATGATGTAATACTGTCTGATGGTGTAATACTGTCTGATGGTGTAATACTGTCTGATGGTGTAATACTATCTGATGGTGTAATACTGTCTGATGGTGTAATACTGTCTGATGGTGTAACAATGTGTCATGGTGTAACAATGTGTCATGGTGTAATACTGAGTGATGGTGTAATACTGTCTGATGGTGTAACACTGTCTGATGGTGTAATACTGTGTGATTGTGTAATACTGTGTGATGGTGTAACACTGTGTGATGGTGTAACACTGTCTGATGGTGTAATACTGTCTGATGGTGTAATACTGTCTGATGGTGTAATACTGTGTGATGGTGTAATACTGTGTGATGGTGTAACACTGTCTGATGGTGTAATACTGTGTGATGGTGTAACACTGTCTGATGGTGTAATACTGTCTGATGGTGTAATACTGTCTGATGGTGAAATACTGTCTGATGGTGTAACACTGTCTGATGGTGTAATAAAGTGTGTGATGGTGTAACACTGTCTGATGGTGTAATAATGTGTGTGATGGTGTAATACTGTCTGATGGTGTAATACTGTCTGATGGTGTAATACTGTGTGATGGTGTAACACTGTCTGATGGTGTAATAATGTGTGTGATGGTGTAATACTGTCTGATGGTGTAACAATGTGTCATGGTGTAACAATGTGTCATGGTGTAATACTGTGTGATGGTGTAACAATGTGTGATGGTGTAACAATGTGTGATGGTGTAATACTGTGTGATGGTGTAATACTGTCTGATGGTGTAATACTGTCTGATGGTGTAATAATGTGTGTGATGGTGTAATACTGTCTGATGGTGTAATACTATCTGATGGTGTAACACTGTCTGATGATGTAATACTGTCTGATGGTGTAATACTGTCTGATGGTGTAATACTGTCTGATGGTGTAATACTATCTGATGGTGTAATACTGTCTGATGGTGTAATACTGTCTGATGGTGTAACAATGTGTCATGGTGTAACAATGTGTCATGGTGTAATACTGAGTGATGGTGTAATACTGTCTGATGGTGTAACACTGTCTGATGGTGTAATACTGTGTGATTGTGTAATACTGTGTGATGGTGTAACACTGTGTGATGGTGTAACACTGTCTGATGGTGTAATACTGTCTGATGGTGTAATACTGTCTGATGGTGTAATACTGTGTGATGGTGTAATACTGTGTGATGGTGTAACACTGTCTGATGGTGTAATACTGTGTGATGGTGTAACACTGTCTGATGGTGTAATACTGTCTGATGGTGTAATACTGTCTGATGGTGTAATACTGTCTGATGGTGAAATACTGTCTGATGGTGTAACACTGTCTGATGGTGTAATAAAGTGTGTGATGGTGTAACACTGTCTGATGGTGTAATAATGTGTGTGATGGTGTAATACTGTCTGATGGTGTAATACTGTCTGATGGTGTAATACTGTGTGATGGTGTAACACTGTCTGATGGTGTAATAATGTGTGTGATGGTGTAATACTGTCTGATGGTGTAACAATGTGTCATGGTGTAACAATGTGTCATGGTGTAATACTGTGTGATGGTGTAACAATGTGTGATGGTGTAACAATGTGTGATGGTGTAATACTGTGTGATGGTGTAATACTGTCTGATGGTGTAATACTGTCTGATGGTGTAATAATGTGTGTGATGGTGTAATACTGTCTGATGGTGTAATACTATCTGATGGTGTAACACTGTCTGATGATGTAATACTGTCTGATGGTGTAATACTGTCTGATGGTGTAATACTGTCTGATGGTGTAATACTATCTGATGGTGTAATACTGTCTGATGGTGTAATACTGTCTGATGGTGTAACACTGTCTGATGGTGTAACACTGTCTGATGGTGTAATACTGTCTGATGGTGTAATACTGTCTGATGGTGTAATACTCTGTGATGGTGTAATACTGTGTGATGGTGTAATACTGTCTGATGGTGTAGTACTGTCTGATGGTGTAATACTGTGTGATGGTGTAACACTGTCTGATGGTGTAATACTGTCTGATGGTGTAACACTGAGTGATGGTGTAACACTGTCTGATGGTGTAATACTGTCTGATGGTGTAATACGGTCTGATGGTGTAATACTGTCTGATGGTGTAATACTGTGTGATGGTGTAACACTGTCTGATGGTGTAATACTATCTGATGGTGCAATACTGTCTGATGGTGCAATACTGTGTGATGGTGTAATACTGTGTGATGGTGTAACACTGTGTGATGGTGTAATACTGTCTGATGGTGTAATACTGAGTGATGGTGTAATACTGTCTGATGGTGAAATACTGTCTGATGGTGTAACACTGTCTGATGGTGTAATACTGTGTGATGGTGTAACACTGTCTGATGGTGTAATAATGTGTGTGATGGTGTAATACTGTCTGATGGTGTAATACTGTGTGATGGTGTAACACTGTCTGATGGTGTAATAATGTGTGTGATGGTGTAATACTGTCTGATGGTGTAATAATGTGTGTGATGGTGTTAGACTGTGTGATGGTGTAATACTGTCTGATAGTGTAATACTGTGTGATGGTGTAATACTCTGTGATGGTGTAATACTGTGTGATGGTGTACCACTGTCTGATGGTGTAATAATGTCTGATGGTGTAATAATGTGTGTGATGTTGTTATACTGTGTGATGGTGTAATACTGTGTGATGGTGTAATACTGTGTTAAAAACTAGATGAGCTGACACACACACACACACACACACACACACACACACACACACACACACACACACACACACACACACACACACACACACACACACACACACACACCGCAGTGCTGTGGTTAGTTGTTTCCCACAGCTAATTGTGTCTGTTATGAATAATGCATGTTTAGAGTCCTGGCTGAGGCTTTGAGATGCATGAACATGAATTAATGATGGAACCCTGGCCAATAGAAAGTGTTTCTTACCATAAACTGATGGAGTGAATTAATTATAACAGGTGTTACAGTTTTTTACAATCACTTTGGCACTACGTTTGGAATGTTGATGTCATTTCTCAAAACTCTAGACACAAAACTCACAACCAATGATCAAAATGATTTAAAAAAAAAACTATAATACTTTTTCCAATTGCTTGGATACAATACACATAAAGTTAAGATCATTTGTTCATTGAACTAAAATCACCTGTTCAAAATGACACAACTTAACATCAAAGTATTACCATTTCAAAATGCAATTCACACATTACATCTGAGATGACTGTCTATTCATTTCATTACAATGATCTAACTATCAATTGATACAACTGCTCAAAATGATAAGTAATTGTTGCATTACCCTTAATGCATAGTTTTATTGAAACTGACAAACAATATTCCAGGTTTAGATCATGAAAGTTTCAGGATAACGAGATCCATTGACACCATTTACCGTCGAACATGAACCAATTGGACTACATTATCTATGGATGTAATATTTCATCATCATTCTTTATCAGACCCTGTTTCTATGGTCCCATGTACCACTTTTCCAGGCCATGTTTTCACATTTGACATTACTGTACACCTGTGGCCAAATCCACAAGACAGGGTTGAGGGAAATATAGAAGTACAGTAATCAATCCTTTGTTTTGCTTTTTACAGTAAGCCAGGTGAGGAACACTGCAGTTGATGTTTTACTGTAGTTTTTTTCTTTTTTGTAGCTAATTATTTTTGCTTTGATTCAAAGAAACCTATGAGTGATTTTATTGTATTTCATCAATACATTTCAGATTTTGTTCAATGATTCCACTGTGTCTGTAGTATTCTCTCTACTAGTCCTTTTACAGTGATGTATTTACGTGTAGTAGCATAATGAAACATGTATCACATATTTTGTACTACGATATTTAATGATTGAAAGAACAACTACACAGTGAAACTATCGGTATCTTGTGTGTGGCTGATCTAAATGAATGTTCCTATGGTATTTCATGATAAATGAGTTATTTGAACCAACGATTCTGCAAGTGCAAGGTTTTGTTAAAGATATGAATGCACAATGCAATGTTTTGAACATTGGACAGCCTGTGTTACAACTGATGACCATTTTGAGTTTTGTGTCTAGAGTTTTGAAAAATGACCACAAGGTTCTGAAATTAGTGCCAAAGGGATTGTAAAAAACTGTAATGTGCAGATGACACTGACGAATTACACTGCTACGGGGAGATCAGGCTACACAGGTCTGTGTTTTGACATCATACTGCTACAGAGAAGATCAGGCTACACAGGTCTGTGTTTTGACATCACACTGCTACAGGGAAGATCAGGCTACACAGGTCTGTGTTTTGACATCACACTGCTACGGGGAAGATCGGGCTACACAGGTCTGTGTTTTGACATCACACTGCTACGGGGAAGATCGGGCTACACAGGTCTGTGTTTTGACATCACACTGCTACAGGGAAGATCAGGCTACACAGGTCTGTGTTTTGACATCACATTGCTACGGGGAAGATCAGGCTACACAGGTCTGTGTTTTGACACAGAATACAGTTGTGGAAAAGACAGCCACAAATTTAAATAGGTTAGAATTGATGCAAATTGAAAATGGCATGAGGCAAGTAGAGTGTTGTTATCTATCTCTCTCTCTCTCTCTCTCTCTCTCTCTCTCTCTCTCTCTCTCTTTGTTATGGAAGGTTTGGGAATTGCTTCCTTTTAGGTGGTTGTAGAATTTAACTGCTCTTTTCTGGATTTTGATCATTAGCGTGTATCAGCCTAATTCTGCTCTGCATGCATTATTGTGTTTTACGTTGTACACAGAGGATATTTTGCAGAATTCTGCATGCAGAGTTTCAATTTGGTGTTTGTCCCATTTTGTGAATTATTTTTTGGTGAGTGGACCCCAGACCTCACAACCATAAAGGGCAATGGGTTCTATAACTGATTCAAGTATTTTTTGCCAGATCCTAATTGGTATGTTGAATTTTATGTTCCTTTTGAAGGCATAGAAAGCCCTTCTTGCCTTGTCTCTCAGATCTTTCACAGCTTTGTGGAAGTTACCTGTGGCGCTGATGTTTAGGCCAAGGCTTTCGACTTTGTCAATCACCACAATCTTATCGGCAGACTCAACAGCCTTGGTTTCTCAAATGACTGCCTCGCCTGGTTCACCAACTACTTCTCAGACAGAGTTCAGTGTGTCAAATCAGAGGGCTTATTGTCCAGACATCTGGCAGTCTCTATGGGGGTGCCACAGGGTTCAATTCTCAGGCCGACTCTTTTCTCTTTATACATCAATGATGTCGCTCTTGCTGCTGGTGATTCTCTGATCCACCTGTATGCAGACGACACCATTCTGTATACATCTGGCCCTTCTTTGGACACTGTTTACTTTTTAGTGACAGCGGGCAGTATTCGGAAATTCAGATGAATGACGTGCCCAAATTAAACTGCCTGCTACTCGGGCCCAGAAGGTAGTATATGCATATTATTAGTAGATTTGGATAGAAAACCCTCTGAAGTTTCCAAAACTGTTTGAATGATGTCTGTGAGTATAACAGAACTCATATGGCAGGCAAAAACCTGAGAAAAAATCCAACCAGGAAGTGGTTGTAGTTTTTCAAGTGATTGCATATCCAAACTACATTGTCTGTGGGGTCATTTTGCACTTCCTAAGGCTTCCACTAAATGTCAACAGTCTTTAGAACCTTGTTTCATGCTTCTACTGTTACTGGGGAGAGAATAAGAGCTGACTCAAGCCTGAGACCTATGAGTTGTTTACTGCGCGGTCACGCAGGCATGCCGTTCCTTATTTTTCCTCTGTAATGAATACGCTATTGTCCGGTTGGAATATTATCGAAGATTTATGTTAACTTGTTATGGATAGGGGGCAGTATTTTCACGGCCGGATAAAAAACGTACCCGATTTAATCTGATTATTACTCCTGCCCAGAAACTAGAATATGCATATAATGATTAGCTTTGGATAGAAAACACTCCAAAGTTTCTAAAACTGTTTGAATGGTGTCTGTGAGTATAACAGAACTCATTTGGCAGGCCAAAACCTGAGAAGATTCCAAAAAGGAAGCGCCCTCTCTGACCATTTCTTGGCCTTCTTGATCATCTCTATCCAAAACAGGGGATCTCTGCTGGAACGTGACATTTTCTAACGCTCCCATAGGCTCTCAGAAGGCGCCAGAACGTTGAATGATGACTTTGCAGGCCATGGCTGAAAAACAGTAGCGCATTTGGATAGTGGTCGATCTGAGAACAATGAGACTGGCGCGCGCGTGCACGAGAAGACTCCATTTTACTTTCTCTGTCTTTGAACGAAAACAACGACTCCCGGTCGGAATATTATCGCTTTTTTACGAGAAAAATCGCATAAAAATTGATTTTAAACAGCGTTTGACATGCTTCGAAGTACGGTAATGGAATATTTTGACATTTTTTGTCACGAAATGCTCCGGGCGCGTCACCCTTCATTACCCTTCGGATAGTGTCTTGAATGCACAACAAAACGCCGCTATTTGGATATAACAATGGATTATTTGGAACCAAAACAACATTGGGTGATGAAGTAGAAGTCCTGGGAGTGCATTCTGACGAAGAACAGCAAAGGTAATCCAATTTTTCTTATCGTAAATCTGAGTTTGGTGAGTACCAAACTTGGCGGGTGTCAAAATAACTAGCCATGATGGCCGGGCTATCTACTCAGAATATTGCAAAATGTGCTTTCACCGAAAAGCTATTTTAAAATCGGACACCGCGATTGCATAAAGGAGTTCTGTATCTATAATTCTTAAAATAATTGTTATGTTTTTTGTGAACGTTTATCATGAGTAATTTAGTAAATTCACCGGAAGTGTTCGGTGGGAATGCTAGTTCTGAACGTCACATGCTAATGTAAAAAGCAGTTTTTTGATATAAATATGAACTTGATTGAACAAAACATGCATGTATTGTATAACATAATGTCCTAGGAGTGTCATCTGATGAAGATCATCAAAGGTTAGTGCTGCATTTAGCTGTGGTTTTGTTTTTTGTGACATTATATGCTAGCTTGAAAAATGGGTGTCTGATTATTTCTGTCTGGGTACTCTGCTGACATAATCTAATGTTTTGCTTTCGCTGTAAAGCCTTTTTGAAATCGGACAGTGTGGTTAGATAAAGGAGAGTCTTGTCTTTAAAATGGTGTAAAATAGTCATATGTTTGAAAAATTGAAGTTTTCGGATTTTCGAGGACTTTGTATTTCGCGCCACGCCCATCATTGGATATTGGAGCAGGTGTTCCGCTAGCGGGACGTCTAGATGTAAGAGGTTAAAAAGACCCTAAGGATTGATTGTAAACATCGTTTGACATGTTTCTACGAACGGTAATGGAACTTTTTTACTTTTCGTCTTGGGTTTTGCGCTCGCGCATTATGCCTTTGGAATAGTGATCTGAACGCGTGAACAAAACAGAGGTATTTGGACATAAATATGGAATTTATCGAACAAAACAAACATTTCTTGTGGAAATGAGAGTCCTGGGAGTGCATTCCGACGAAGATCAGCAAAGGTAAGTGAAGATTTATAATACTATTTCTGAGTTTTGTTGACGCCAGAACTTGGCGGGTAACTGTATAGCTTGCTTTGATGACTGAGCTCTGTGCTCAGAATATTGAACAATGTGCTTTCGCCGTAAAGCTATTTTGAAATCTGACACAGCAGTTGCATTAAGGAGAAGTGTATCTATAATTCTTTCAATAACTGTTGTAAATTTTATCAACGTTTATGATTAGTATTTTTGTAAATTGATGTGCTCACTCACCGGAAGTTTTGGGAGGCAAAACATTTCTGAACATCACGCGCCAATGTAAAATGGGGTTTTTGGAGATAAATATGAACTTAATCAAACAAAACATACATGTATTGTGTAACATTGAGTCCTGGGAGTGTCAGCTGATGAAGATCATCAAAGGTTGGTGATTCATTTTAGCTGTATTTCTGGTTTTTGTGACACCTTTCCTTGCTTGGAAAATGGCTGTGTGGATTTTCTTGTTTAGGTGCTGTCCTAACATAATCTAATGTTATGCTTTCGCAGTAAAGCCTTTTTGAAATTGGACAATGTGGTTGGATTAACGAGAAGTGTATCTTTAAAATGGGATATAAAGGTTGTATGTTTGAGAAATTTGAATTATGAGATCTTTGTTGTTTTGAATTTGCCGCCCTGCTATTTCACTGGCTGTTGACTAGTGTGTACCGCGGGTGGGACGCTAGCGTCCTACATGTCCCAGAGAGGTTTTAACTAACATCCAGACTAGCTTCAATGCCATACAACTCTTCTTCCGTGGCCTCCAACTGCTCTTAAATGCAAGTAAAACTAAATGCATGCTCTTCAACCGATCGCTGCCCGCACCTGCCCGCCCGTCCAGCATCACTACTCTGGACGGTTCTGACTTAGAATATGTGGACAATTACAAATACTTAGGTGTCTGGTTAGACTGTAAACTCTCCTCCCAGACTCACATTAAGCATCTCCAATCCAAAATTAAATCTAGAATCGGCTTCCTATTTCGCAACAAAGCATCCTTCACTCATGCTGCCAAACATACCCTCGAAAAACGGACTATCCTACCGATCCTTGACTTCGGCGATGTCATTTATAAAATAGCCTCCAACACTACTCAGCAAATTGGATTCAGTCTATCACAGTGCCATCCATTTTGTCACAAAAGCCCCATATACCACCCACCACTGCGACCTGTATGCTCTCGTTGGCTGGCCCTCGCTTCATATTCGTCGCCAAACCCACTGGCTCCAGGTCATCTATAAGTCTTTGCTAGGTAAAGCCCCGCCTTATCTCAGCTCACTGGTCACCATAGCAGCACCCACCTGTAGCACGCACTTCAGCAGGTATATTTCACTGGTCACCGCCAAAGCCTATTCCTCATTTCGCCACCTTTCTTTACAGTTCTCTGCTGCCAATGACTGGAATGAATTGCAAAAAATCACTGAAGCTGGAGACTCATATCTCCCTCACTAACTTTAAGCATCAGCTGTCAGAGCAGCTCACAGATCACTGCACCTGTACATAGCCCATCTGTAAATAGCCCATCCAACTACCTCATCCTCATATTGTTTGATATATAATTCATATATATAATTCATTGATATACATGTTGAAGAGGGTGGGGCTTAATCTGGATCCCTGTCTCACCCCACGGCCCTGTGGGAAGAAGTTTTTTGCCAATTTTAAACGCACACTTGTTGTACATGGATTTTATAATGTTGTATGTTTTTCCCCCAACACCACTTTACATCAATTTGTAAAGCAGATCCTCATGCCAAATTGAGTCAATGTCTTTTTTTAAATCAACAAAGCATGAGAAGACTTTGCCTTTGTTTTGATTTGTTTGTTTGTCAATTAGGGTGTGCAGGGTGAATACGTGGTTTGTCATACGATAATTTGGTAAAAATCCAATTGACATTTCCTCAGTACATTGCTTTCACTGAGGAAATGTACGAGTCTGCTGTTAATGATAACGCAGATCATTTTCCCAAGGTTGCTGTTGACGCATATCCCACGGTAGTTATTGGGGTCAGATTTGTCTCCACTTTTGTGGATTGGGGTGATCAGTCCTTGATTCCAAATATTGGGGAAGATGCCAAAGCCAAGGATGATGTTAAAGAGTTTTAGTATAGCCAATTGGAAATCTCACTCTCTCTCTCTTGCTCTTTCTCTCATTCTGTCAGTCTCTGAGCTAACTAAGGGCAGGATTCAATCATTATCGCAAGATCTGTGTCATAGCTTTATTGAAATTTAAAGGCAATGTTCCCTCGTTTGCAGAGATTGCATTCAAGGTAAACGGAAATTACCTTTACATTTTAACACCAATTACCTTTACATTGGTGTTACACCAATCATTTTAACACCAATCTTTTCCGCAATACTTTTGCGCAATACTTCCGCAATACTTCCCCACGGTATTGGTCCCGTGTGGCAATACTTTTCCGCAATACTTCCCCACAGTATTGGTCCCATGTGGCTCAGTTGGTAGAGCATGGTGTTTGCAATGCCAGGGTTGTGGGTTCGATTTCCCACGGGGGACCAGTATGGGAAAGAAATGTATGAAATGTATGCATTCACTACTGTAAGTCGCTCTGGATCAGAGTGTCTGCTAAATGACTAAAATGTAAATGTAATAGGGATTGAATCCAGCCCTAACTGTAGATTCAGGACAAGTTGAGAAAAATACATCTCTCACGGTGAGGATGGGCTGGAAGTGGTGGAGGCAGAAATCCAGAAGCAAACTCACATCAGCCTGAGCCAAGAGGCTTAACTTTACAAAAGGCAAAAAGTTTCTGCTCCAGAGTGAAGACTCAGCTTTCTCCAAGGCAATTTAGAGCACTGGCTCTGGCCCTTATCTATGTGAGGAAATAACAGCCTTACCTGGAAATGCCCTCTGGCTTTCTACAGTGGGTGTCTGAAGCTCAGATGGGAGCCAGGGCCAGCCAGGTAAGGCTGTACCATTACCTTTCAACCCCAGACAGACAAACCCTGGTGTGTGGATGTCACCTGAACTAGCATAAATTGTGAGATGAGCCTCACATGCTGACCAAACCAGACGTGCTCCATTGCGAACACATTGCTTTTGTTCACGCACACCTGAAGCGATCAGAACACGCAGGTTGAAATATCAAAACAAACTCTGAACCAATTATATTAATTTGGGGACAGGTCAAAAAGCATTAAACATTTATGGCAATTTAGCTAGCTAGCTTGCTGTTGCTAGCTAATCTGTCCTGGGATATTAACACTGGGTTGTTATTTTACCTGAAATGCATAAGGTCCTCCGAAAATGAATCCACTGATAAAACGATAAACTCAATTTGTTTCTCATCATCTCTCCTCCTTCCTTCAGGCTTCTTTTTCTTCTTTGGACTTCATATGCTGGTTGGCAACCAACTTTACAGCATTACTACACCCGACCTGAGTGTGGACCTAAGTTCATCTTTCAATCACCCACGTGGGTATATGCTCCTAAAAACCAATGAGAAGATGGGATAGGCCAGACTTGCAGCGCATTGAACATCACAAATAGAACAAATTTCTATTTTAGTGCCTGGCCACGCAGACGCTCGCGAGCAGTGTGGGTACAAGGATGGAATAACATGTATATGTACATTCATTTTGCAAAGCTCGTGCACGCAACGTGTCTGGTCTGGTCAGCATGTCAGCCTTCTCTTTAACCTGTTGGGGCTAGGGGGCAGTATTTTCACGGCTGGATAAAAAAACGTACCCGATTTAATCTGGTTACTAATCCTACCCAGTAACTAGAATATGCATATACTTATTATATATGGATAGAAAACACCCTAAAGTTTCTAAAACTGTTTGAATGGTGTCTGTGAGTATAACAGAACTCATTTGGCAGGCAAAACCCTGAGACATTTTCTGACAGGAAGTGGATACCTGATGTGTTGAATTACCTTTAAGCCTATGCCATTGAAACACACAGGGGCTGATTAATGTTTTGGCACTTCCTATTGCTTCCACTAGATGTCACCAGCCTTTACAAAGTGTTTTGAATCTTCTACTATGAGATCTGACCGAACAAGAGCCTTGGAACGGTGATGGCCGATTAGACTCTGGCGCGCGAGGTCATGTTGGGTACCCTCGTTCCAAAACGTTTTAAAAGAGAATGCATTCGTCCACCTTGAATATTATTCATGTTCTGGTTAAAAAAGGCCCTAATGATTTATGCTATACAACGTTTGACATGTTTGAACGAACGTAAATATATTTTTTCCCCTCGTTCATGAAGTGAAGTCCGGCGGGCTTAGATCATGTGCTAACAACACGGAGCTTTTTGGACATAAATGATGAGCTTTTTTTAAACAAAACTACATTCGTTATGGACCTGGGATTCCTGGAAGTGACATCTGATGAAGAGAATCAAAGGTAATGGATTATTTACATAGTATTTTCGATTTTAGATCTCTCCAACATGGCCCTTTGTCTGTATCGCAAAGCGTATTTTTCTGTCCGCAGTGCTCAGATTATTGCAAAGTGTGATTTCCCAGTAAGGTTATTTTTAAATCTGGCAAGTCGATTGCGTTCAAGAGATGTAAATCTATAATTCTTTAAATGACAATATAATATTTTACCAATGTTTTCTAATTTTAATTATTTAATTTCTGGTGCTGACTTGACTGCCGGTTATTGAAGGGAAACGATTTCCTGAACATCAACGCCATAGTAAAACGCTGTTTTTGGATATAAATATGAACTTGATAGAACTGAAAATGCATGCATTGTCTAACAAAATGTCCTAGGAGTGTCATCTGATGGAGATTGTAAGAGGTTAGTGCATCATTTTAGCTGGTTTTATGGTTTTGGTGACGCCTGTCTTTGAATTGACAAAACATTACACACAGCTATTGTCAATGTACTCTCCTAACATAATCTAACTTTATGCTTTCGCCGTAAAACCTTTTTGAAATCGGACAACGTGGTTAGATTAAGGAGATGTTTATCTTTCAAAGGGTGTAAGATAGTTGTATGTTTGAAAAATTTGAATTTTGACATTTATTTGGTTTCAAATTTGCCGCTCTTGAAATGCACCTGCTGTTGATAGGGTGCACCACGGGTGGCACGCTAGCGTCCCACATAGCCCCAAGAGGTTTTAACCCTATAACAAGAAAACATTGTTGGTGGAGATGTCGAATTCAGCCTCCAATGCCTTCTCTCTAACTAAAATATACTGAACAAAAATATAAATGCAACATGTAAAGTATTGGTTAGGGCTGGGCGATAAATCAATATCAATAATTATCGACGTAATTACTTCCCTCAATAACGATAAAAAAATGTTTACATTCATTTTTGATAATGTCGATATAGAATAATTAGGTACAGCAGTCCATTTCACCTCTGTGACGCAGCAGGAACGTGTGGAGAAGTGACAATATGCACGTGGAAAGGTATACGCCCACTAAAAACCACTTAGCAACTCGAGTGATGGCGTAGCCACTATTAACCACAAAAAATGAGTGATGTAGGTAAAAACAGTGGCAGTGATAGGCATGGAGAAGGAGCAGCTCCCAACGAAGAAATTATTGATAAAAAGGGTTAAACTGTTTCAGTAATTTGGAAGTGGTTTGGCTTTTTGAAGTCCGACAAAGAGCAGAGCAATGTTCGGTGCAAATTGTGCCGTAGACAGGTGGCTACGAAGTCTGGTAATACGACAAACCTTTTTCAACATCTGAAGTAAAATCACTCTTTGGAACATGCAGGAAATTTGAGTTTGCGCCACGGTATTGATAAAAAATGCTTCTCAAGCAACAGCCAATCTAGGGATGTTTGCCCGAAGCAGTCAACACTGACAGCATTTATGCCCTACAAGCAAACATTAAAAAGACAAAGACATCACAAATGCTATTACGCATTGCATTGCTAAGGACATGCTACCAATTAGCACAGTCGAAAAGGAAGGTTTCAAGAGGGTTATCAATTTAATTGACCCCAGGTATGTGCTCCCTGGCCACAAACATGGAACAATTTTCCTTAAAGTATAATTTTATGCGTCGCTCACATAATTTAAAAGAAATGGAACCTTTATTTAACTAGGCAACTTCTTATTTACAATTACAGCCTATCAGGGAACAATGGGTTAACTGCCTTGTTCAGGGGTAGAACAACAGATTTTTACCTTGTCAGCTCAGGGATTTGATCTAGCAACCTTTACAGTTACTGGCCCAACTCTCTAATCACTAGGCTACCAGCCAAGGGGTTTGTTCAGCCATTAGGCATTCTTGAGTCTGAAGCAGATATGCACCTTTTTAAACATTCTTTGATTAATATCGTGATAATTATCGTTATCGAAAGAAAAAAAAATATAGATATCGTAATAATTTATTTGCCATATCGCCCAGGCCTAATATTGGTCCCATGTTCCCATGTTCCATTTTCAGGGTGGCAGATAGCCTAGTGGTTAGATCATCGGGCCAGTAACCAAAAGGTTGCTAGATCCAATGCCCGAGCTGACAAGAGTAAAAACCTGTTGTTCTGAACCAGGCAATTAACACTCTGTTCCTAGGCTGTCATTGTAAATAAGAATTTGTTCTTAACTGACTTGCTTAGTTAAATAAAAAGAATGACCTGAAATAAAAGATCACCAAAATGTTCCATATGCACCAAAAGTGCATTTCTCTCAAATGTTGTGCACAAATTTGTTTCCATCCTTGTTAGTGAGCATTTCTCCTTTGCCACGATAATCCATCCATCTGACAGGTGTGGCATATCAAGAAGCTGATTAAACAGCACGATCATTACACAGGTGCACCTTGTGCTGGGGACACAACACAATGCCTCATATGTCTCAAGTTTTCAGGGAGCATGCAATTGGCATGCTGACTGCAGGAATTTCCACCAGAGCTATTGCCAGATAATTTAATGTTAATTTCTCAACCATAAGCTGCCTACAACGTCGTTTTAGAAAATTTGTCAGTAGGTCCAAACGGCCTCACAACTGCAGACCATTTGTAACCATGCCAGCCCAGGACTTCCACATCCGGTTTCTTCACCTACGGGATTTCCTGAAACCAGCCTCCTGGATAGCTGATGAAACTGAGGAGTATTGCTGTTTGTAATAAGCCCCTTTTGTGGTGAAAAACTCATTCTGATTGGCTGGGCCTTGCTCCCCAGTGGGTGGGCCAGTCTCCCAAGTGGGTGGGCATATGCCCTCCCAGGCCCACCCATAGCTGCGCCCCTGCCCAGTCATCTGAAATCAAAAGATTAGGGCCTAATGAATTTATTTCAGTAGACTGATTTCCTTATGTGAACTATAACTCAGTAAAATCATTGAAATTGTTGCCTGTTGCGTTTACATTTTGTTCAGTATACATTGTAACCTTTGACTTTAGGTGGTCTGCAGGCAGCCTGGCCTTAAAGACTAGGCATATCATAGTATATGTAAATGTATGACTCTCCAGTTAGTATGATATGTTAAGTTTTGGTATGGTTACGCAAGACAGAATGTTACTTAAGTCAAAAACTAAGCAAGACAAGTCGGTCAAGGAGGATGAGTGGGTGTATTTTTTATTTTTTTATTTTTTTATTTCACCTTTATTTAACCAGGTAGGCAAGTTGAGAACAAGTTCTCATTTACAATTGCGACCTGGCCAAGATAAAGCAAAGCAGTTCGACAACATACAAAAACACAGTTACACATGGAGTAAAACAACATACAATCAATGATACAGTAGACAAAAATAAGACTATATACAATGTGAGCAAATGATGTGAGATAAGGGAGGTAAAGGCAAAAAAGGCCATGGTGGCAAAGTAAATAAAGTATAGCATGTAAAACACTGGAATGGTAGATTTATACATTTGAAGAAAGTTCAAAGTTAAAATATAAATAATATGGTGCAAAGGAGCAAAATAATAAATAAAATAAATAAATACAGTAGGGGTAGTAGTTTGGGCTAAATTATAGATGGGCTATGTACAGGTGCAGTGATCTGGGAGCTGCTCTGATAGCTGGTGCTTAAAGCTAGTGAGGGAGATAAGTGTTTCCAGTTTCAGAGATTTTTGTAGTTCGTTCCAGTCATTGGCAGCAGAGAACTGGAAGGAGAGACGACCAAAGGAGGAGTTGGCTTTAGGGGTGACCAGAGAGATATACCTGCTGGAGCGCGTGCTACAGGTGGGTGCTGCTATGGTGACCAGTGAGCGGAGATAAGGGGGGACTTTACCTAGCAGGGTCTTGTAGATGACCTGGAGCCAATGTGTTTGGCGACGATTATGAAGCGAAGGCCAGCCAACGAGAGCGTACAGGTCGCAGTGGTGGGTAGTATATGGGGCTTTGGTGACAAAACGGATGGCACTGTGATAGACTGCATCCAGCTTGTTGAGTAGGGTATTGGAGGCTATTTTGTAAATGACATCGCCGAAGTCGAGGATCGGTAGGATGGTCAGTTTTAAGAGGGTATGTTTGGCAGCATGAGCGAAGGATGCTTTGTTGCGAAATAGGAAGCCAATTCTAGATTTAACTTTGGATTGGAGATGATTGATGTGAGTCTGGAAGGAGAGTTTACAGTCTAACCAGACACCTAGGTATTTGTAGTTGTCCACAAATTCTAAGTCAGAACCGTCCAGAGAAGTGATGCTGGACAGGCGGGCAGGTGCAGGCAGCGATCGGTTGAAGAGCATGCATTTAGTTTTACTTGTATTTAGGAGCAGTTGGAGACCACGGAAGGAGAGTTGTATGGCATTGAAGCTCGTCTGGAGGGTTGTTAACCTGTTGGGGGTAGGGGGCAGTATTGACACGGCCGGATAAAAAACGTAACCGATTTAATCTGGTTACTACTCCTGCCCAGTAACTAGAATATGCATATAATTATTGGCTTTGGATAGAAAACACCCTAAAGTTTCTAAAACTGTTTGAATGGTGTCTGTGAGTATAACAGAACTCATATGGCAGGGGACAATTTCGTCCCGCCGGCCCTAGAGAAGTTAACAGTGTCCAAAGAAGGGCCAGAAGTATACAGAATGGTGTCGTCTGCGTAGAGGTGGATCAGAGATTCACCAGCAGCAAGAGCGACATCATTGATGTATACAGAGAAAAGAGTTGGCCCAAGAATTGAACCCTGTGGTACCCCCATAGAGACGGCCAGAGGTCCGGACAGCAGGCCCTCCGATTTGACACACTGAACTCTATCAGAGAAGTAGTTGGTGAACCAGGGGACGCAATCGTTTGAGAAACCAAGGCTACTGAGTCTGCCGATGAGGATGTGGGGATTAACCTCTCTGGGGTAGGTGGGACGAAATCGTCCCACCTACGCAACAGCCAGTGTAATCCCGTGGCGCGATATTCAAATACCTTAGAAATGCTATTACTTCAATTTCTCAAACATATGACTATTTTACACCATTTTAAAGACAAGACTCTCGTTAATCTAACCACACTGTCCGATTTCAAAAAGGCTTTACAACGAAAGCAAAACATTAGATTATGTCAGCAGAGTACCAAGCCAGAAATAATCAGACACCCATTTTTCAAGCTAGCATATAATGTCACATAAACCCAAACCACAGCTAAATGCAGCACTAACCTTTGATGATCTTCATCAGATGACAATCCTAGGACATTATGTTATACAATACATGCATGTTTTGTTCAATCAAGTTCATATTTATATCAAAAACCAGCTTCCAGTGAATTTACTAAATTACTCACGATAAACGTTCACAAAAAACATAACAATTATTTTAAGAATTATAGATACAGAACTCCTTTATGCACTCGCTATGTCCGATTTTAAAATAGCTTTTCGGTGAAAGCACATTTTTCAATATTCTGAGTAGATAGCCCGGCATCACAGGGCTAGGTATTTAGACACCCACCAAGTTTAGCCCTCACCAAAGTCAGATTTACTATAAGAAAAATGTTATTACCTTTGCTGTTCTTCGTCAGAATGCACTCCCAGGACTTCTACTTCAATAACAAATGTTGGTTTGGTTCAAAATAATCCATAGTTATGTTCAAATATCCTCTGTTTTGTTTGTGCGTTCAAGACACTATACGAAAGGGTAAAGAAGGGTGACGCGCCCGACGCGTTTTGTGACAAAAAAATTCTAAATATTCCATTACCGTACTTCGAAGCATGTCAACCGCTGTTTAAAATCAATTTTTATGCAATTTTTCTCGTTAAAAAAGCAATAATATTCCGACTGGGAATCTGCGTTTAGGTAAACAGACGAAAGAAAATAAAGCATGGGGTCGACTCGGGCACGCGCCTAAGCCCATAGTACTCTGATCGGCCACTTGCCAAACGCGATAATGTGTTTCAGCCAGAGCCTGCCTCGATATCATTCAGCTTTTTCCCGGGCTCTGAGAGCCTATGGGAGCCGTAGGAAGTGTCACGTTATAGCAAAGATCCTCAGTCTTCAATAAAAAGAGCCAAGATGAACAACAACTTGTCAGACAGGCCACTTCCTGCATGGAATCTTCTCAGGTTTTGGCCTGCCATATGAGTTCTGTTATACTCACAGACACCATTCAAACAGTTTTAGAAACTTTAGGGTGTTTTCTATCCAAAGCCAATAATTATATGCATATTCTAGTTACTGGGCCGGAGTAGTAACCAGATTAAATCGGGTACGTTTTTTATCCGGCCGTGTCAATACTGCCCCCTAGCCCTAACAGGTAAAAAATAACCAGGCATCCTCTACTGACGGGATGAGGTCAATATCCTTCCAGGATACCAGGGCCAGGTCGATTAGAAAGGCTTGCTCGTTGAAATGTTTCAGGGAGCGTTTGACAGTAATGAGTGGAGGTCGTTTGACCGCTGAACCATTACGGGTGCAGGCAATGAGGCAGTGATCGCTGAGATCTTGGTTGAAAACAGCAGAGGTGTATTTAGAGGGCACGTTGGTTAGGATGATATGTATGAGGGTGCCAGTGTTTGCGGCTTTGGGGTTGTACCTGGTGGGTTCATTCATAATTTGTGTGAGATTGAGGGCATCAAGCTTGGATTGTAGGATGGCTGGGGTGTTAAGCATGTCCCAGTTTAGGTCACCTAGTAGCACGAGCTCTGAAGATAGATGGGGGTCAATCAGTTCACATATGGCGTCCAGAGCACAGCTAGGGGCCGAGGGGGGTCTATAGCAGGCGGCGACGGTGAGAGACTTGTTTTTGGAGAGGTGGATTTTTAAGAGTAGAAGTTCAAATTGTTTGGGTACAGACCTGGATAGCAGGACATAGCTCTGCAGGCTATCTCTGCAGTAGATTGCAACACCGCCCCCTTTGGTCGTTCTATCTTGTCTGAAAACGTTGTAGTTAGGGATGAAGATTTCAGAATTTTTGGTGGACTTCCTAAGCCAAGATTCAGACACAGCTAGGACATCCGGGTTGGCAGAGTGTGCTAAAGCAGTGAATAAAACAAACTTAGGGAGGAGGCTTCTAATGTTAACATGCATGAAACCAAGGCTATTACGGTTACAGAAGTCATCAAAAGAGAGCACCTGGGGAGTAGGAGTGGAGCCAGGCACTGCAGGGCCTGGATTCACCTCTACATCCCCAGAGGAGCAGAGAAGAATGAGTATGAGGGTACGGCTAAAAGCTATAAGAATTGGTCGTCTGTGACGTCCAGAATAGAGAGAAAAAGGAGCAGGTTTCTGGGGGCGATAAAATAGCTTCAAGGTATAATGTACAGACAAAGGTATGGTGGGATGTGAATACAGAGGAGGTAAACCTAGGCATTTAGTGATGATGAGAGAGATATTGTCTCTAGAAACATAATTGAAACCAGAAGATGTCATAGCATGTGTGGGTGGAGGAACTGAGAGGTTGGATAAGATAGAATGAGCAGGGCTAGAGGCTCTACAGTGAAATAAGCCAATAAACACTAACCAGAACAGGAATGGACATTGCATATTGACATTGAGGAGAGGCATGCTTAGCCGAGTGATCAAAGGGTCCAGTGAGATTCAGACAGCTAGCCGGGCCATAGGTAGCAAGCTGGTGGAAGATGGAGGGAGGTCTGTTTTTAGCCACCTCGTGCGTTTCCGTCTGTGGGTTAGTGGGGTTCCGTGTGGAAGGGGGGACAAATCCAAGTTGGTAAAATAGTTGGTTATAGTGGCCCAAGAAAAGTGTCCGATAGACCTATTCAGATAGCAGCCGATAAGACAGCTAACGATTAACGATTAGTGGGCCGCAGATGGGCGATCAGGTTACGTCGCGACGGAGGGGCCAGTTGGATAACTCCCTCGGGCAGATAACGTCGGTGGTCCAGTCGTGAAGGCCTGATGGGGCTCCGCATCGGCAGTAAAACAGGTCATAATAGGTGATTGTAGCCCAGGAGACACTTCAGCTGGCTAGCTCAGGAAAAGCACACGAGTGGCTGACGGAACTCTTCAGCTGGCTAGCTCCGGAATAATGTGTGTTAATTCTGGGACCGACGTTGCCAATAGTCACTCAGGTAGCAGCTAGTTAGCTGCAAGATCCAGGTGTAAATGTCCAGAGCCTGCGGTAGAAATCGGGGAAAGGAGAGAGAATAGGTCCGGTGTGCTCTGGTCTGAGTCGCGCTGTACAAAAACTGGCGATAGCTTTTCGAGCTAATGGATAGCTGAGGACAGCTAACCGTGGCTAGCTGAACTCCAACGTTAGCCAGTGAAAATGGCTAACCTCTGGCTAGCTTCTGTTGTGGATTTCGGATTTGAGGTAAATAATACTTTCTTTTATAAATTGGTGAGGCGGGTTGCAGGAGAGTGCTTTGAGGTAGAGTTTTAGAAGAAAAAATGTAAAAAGATAATGCGAAGAAAAATATGTAAATATATATATACACGGGACACGACAAGAGGAGGGTAAAGGACGTCTGAACTGCTACGCCATCTTGGAATCTATGACGCAAATGTCTAGAAACCCAAAGGTTGTGTGTTTGAATCTCATCAAAGATAACTTTAGCAACTTTGCAACTACTTAACTTTAACCACTAACCCTAGACTTAAACTTAACCTGAACCTCTAACCCTACCCCTAGCCTAGCTTATGTCAGCCACACCAAACTGGAATTCGCAACATATCAAACATATTGGAAATTTGTAACATTTTGTAATTCTTATGATATCATATCCACAAATGAATACGTACCATACCAAACGCCACATATCATACTAAATGGAGGGAGACAAATGTACTATTAATATGTTACATTGACCCCTGAGTTCAGGTTGCTGCAGGCTACAGCAACTATGAGAAGACACTACTCTAACTTGAACAATAATACATTCTAGGGCAAAGATGTCTTATTCAGCTTCCCTATGCTGCCTTCTCTGACTAGAATACATTGTGGGGTGAGATGTCGGATACAGGGCGCTTGCTGTGAACAGCCTCCGCTTCCTTCTCTCTAATTTGAACAACAATACATTGTGGGGTGAGATGTGGAGATGTGGGAGAAAGAATCCGACTTGGAATAATATTAGAGTAATGTGATGTAAAGCCTGGTTCTAGGAGGGGTAAGGTAATGTGATGTTAAGCCTGATTCTAGGAGGGTTAAGGTAATGTGATGTAAAGCCTGGTTCTAGGAGGGGTAAGGTAATGTGATGTTTGTGTCAAGACTGGTTCTAGGAGGGGTAAGGTAATGTGATGTAAAGCCTGGTTCTAGGAGGGGTAAGGTAATATGATGTAAAGCCTGGTTCTAGGAGGGGTAAGGTAATGTGATGTAAAGCCTGGTTCTAGGAGGGGTAAGGTAATGTGATGTAAAGCCTGGTTCTAGGAGGGGTAAGGTAATGTGATGTATGTGTAAAGCCTGATTCTAGGAGGGGTAAGGTAATGTGATGTAAAGCCTGGTTCTAGGAGGTGTAAGGTAATGTGATGTAAAGCCTGGTTCTAGGAGGGGTAAGGTAATGTGTGTCTGAACCACGGGGAACCATAGGGAGTCTATACCAGGAATACTGCATAAGCATTATAATACTTATTAAACCGCTACATCAACATGCATTATAACTAAGCAATAAGGCCTGAGGCAGTTTGGTAAATAGTCAATATAACACGGCTAAGGGCTGTTCTGTATACAGCCATTAGCTCAAACCACCCAGTTTATAATTAAGGCACAAGGTGGTGTGGTATATAGCCAATATACCACAGCTAAGGGTTGTTCTGTATACAGCCATTAGTTCAAACCAACCCAGTTAATAATACTTATTAAAACGGTACATCAACATGCATTATAACTGTCAGCTCACTAGATGATATAGCTAATGGGGTAATTATTCATTACAATTGTCTTATATATTATTTATTAACGCAAGTATTCTGTAAATCCATCTTGGGGTCTGGAAGGTAATCTAATATAAGGTACAAATTTAGGTGATTTAGGTGATTGACAAACATAGCCGATATTGGACAACAAACTAGAGAACAAGAGATGAGACATAGAGGCACTGTCTGGCATGAACCCCGAAAGACAACTTACTGCAATCAAAACTAGGTTAGTGCACTGTAGGTAGCACTTTCCTTTCTTCAGAGAACAAACAACAATAGTGTCCAAATATTGCATTCCTCATCCTTCAAGGTAATTACTATGGAGGTACTAGACGGAGCAGTAGTATGGAGGTACTAGATGGAGCAGTAGTATGGAGGTACTAGATGGAGCAGTAGTATGGAGGTACTAGACGGAGCAGTAGTATGGAGGTACTAGACGGAGCAGTAGTATGGAGGTACTAGATGGAGCAGTAGTATGGAGGTACTAGATGGAGCAGTAGTATGGAGGTACTAGACGGAGCAGTAGTATGGAGGTACTAGATGGAGCAGTAGTATGGAAGTACTAGACGGAGCAGTAGTATGGAGGTACTAGATGGAGCAGTAGTATGGAGGTACTAGATGGAGCAGTAGTATGGAGGTACTAGACAGAGCAGTAGTATGGAAGTACTAGATGGAGCAGTAGTATGGAGGTAGTCTATTAGAAGGAGACTGGGGGATAGAGTGTGAAACATTATACCCTGGTCTATTAGAAGGAGACTGGGGGATAGAGTGTGAAACATTATACCCTGGTCTATTAGAAGGAGACTGGGGGATAGAGTGTGAAACATTATACCCTGGTCTATTAGAAGGAGACTTGGGGATAGAGTGTGAAGTATTATACCCTGGTCTATTAGAAGGAAGGGGACTGGGGGGACAGAGTGTGAAGTATTACACCCTGGTCTATTAGAAGGGGACTGGGGGGTAGAGTGTGAAGTATTATACCCTGGTCTATTAGAAGGAAGGGGACTGGGGGGATAGAGTGTGAAGTATTATACCCCTGGTCTATTAGAAGGAAGGGGACTGGGGGGATAGAGTGTGAAGTATTATACCCTGGTCTATTAGAAGGAAGGGGACTGGGGGGATAGAGTGTGAAATATTATACCCTGGTCTATTAGAAGGAAGGAGACTGGGGGATAGAGTGTGAAGTATTATACCCTGGTCTATTAGAAGGAAGGGGACTGGGGGGACAGAGTGTGAAGTATTACACCCTGGTCTATTAGAAGGGGACTGGGGGGATAGAGTGTGAAGTATTATACCCTGGTCTATTAGAAGGAAGGGGACTGGGGGGACAGAGTGTGAAGTATTATACCCTGGTCTATTAGAAGGGGACTGGGGGGATAGAGTGTGAAGTATTATACCCTGGTCTATTAGAAGGAAGGGGACTGGGGGGATAGAGTGTGAAGTATTATACCCTGGTCTATTAGAAGGGGACTGGGGGGTAGAGTGTGAAGTATTATACCCTGGTCTATTAGAAGGAGACTGGGGGATAGAGTGTGAAGTATTATACCCTGGTCTATTAGAAGGAAGGAGACTGGGGGATAGAGTGTGAAGTATTATACCCTGGTCTATTAGAAGGAAGGGGACTGGGGGGTAGAGTGTGAAGTATTATACCCTGGTCTATTAGAAGGGGACTGGGGGGATAGAGTGTGAAGTATTATACCCTGGTCTATTAGAAGGAAGGAGACTGGGGGGATAGAGTGTGAAGTATTATACCCTGGTCTACTAGAAGGGGACTGGGGGATAGAGTGTGAAGTATTATACCCTGGTCTACTAGAAGGAGACTGGGGGATAGAGTGTGAAGTATTATACCCTGGTCTATTAGAAGGAGACTTGGGGATAGAGTGTGAAGTATTATACCCTGGTCTATTAGAAGGAAGGAGACTGGGGGATAGAGTGTGAAGTATTATACCCTGGTCTATTAGAAGGAGACTGGGGGATAGAGTGTGAAGTATTATACCCTGGTCTATTAGAAGGAGACTGGGGGATAGAGTGTGAAGTATTATACCCTGGTCTATTAGAAGGAAGGGGACTGGGGGGATAGAGTGTGAAGTATTATACCCTGGTCTATTAGAAGGAGACTGGGGGTAGAGTGTGAAGTATTATACCCTGGTCTACTAGAAGGAGACTGGGGGATAGAGTGTGAAGTATTATACCCCTGGTCTATTAGAAGGAAGGAGACTGGGGGGATAGAGTGTGAAGTATTATACCCTGGTCTATTAGAAGGAAGGGGACTGGGGGGATAGAGTGTGAAGTATTATACCCTGGTCTATTAGAAGGAAGGGGACTGGGGGGATAGAGTGTGAAGTATTATACCCTGGTCTATTAGAAGGGGACTGGGGGATAGAGTGTGAAGTATTATACCCTGGTCTATTAGAAGGAAGGGGACTGGGGGGATAGAGTGTGAAATATTATACCCTGGTCTATTAGAAGGAAGGAGACTGGGGGATAGAGTGTGAAGTATTATACCCTGGTCTATTAGAAGGAAGGGGACTGGGGGGACAGAGTGTGAAGTATTACACCCTGGTGTATTAGAAGGAAGGGGACTGGGGGGATAGAGTGTGAAATATTATACCCTGGTCTATTAGAAGGAAGGGGACTGGGGGGATAGAGTGTGAAGTATTATACCCTGGTCTATTAGAAGGAAGGGGACTGGGGGGACAGAGTGTGAAGTATTATACCCTGGTGTATTAGAAGGAAGGGGACTGGGGGGATAGAGTGTGAAATATTATACCCTGGTCTATTAGAAGGAAGGGGACTGGGGGGATAGAGTGTGAAGTATTATACCCTGGTCTATTAGAAGGGGACTGGGGGGTAGAGTGTGAAGTATTATACCCTGGTCTACTAGAAGGAGACTGGGGGATAGAGTGTGAAGTATTATACCCTGGTCTATTAGAAGGAGACTGGGGGATAGAGTGTGAAGTATTATACCCTGGTCTATTAGAAGGAAGGTGACTGGGGGATAGAGTGTGAAGTATTATACCCTGGTCTATTAGAAGGAAGGGGACTGGGGGGATAGAGTGTGAAGTATTATACCCTGGTCTATTAGAAGGAAGGGGACTGGGGGGATAGAGTGTGAAGTATTATACCCTGGTCTATTAGAAGGAAGGAGACTGGGGGATAGAGTGTGAAGTATTATACCCTGGTCTATTAGAAGGAAGGGGACTGGGGGGATAGAGTGTGAAGTATTATACCCTGGTCTATTAGAAGGAAGGAGACTGGGGGATAGAGTGTGAAGTATTATACCCTGGTCTATTAGAAGGAGACTGGGGGATAGAGTGTGAAGTATTATACCCTGGTCTATTAGAAGGAAGGAGTATATAGCTATGACAGGTCCTCCCACAGTAGTATATAGAAATGACAGGGCCTCCCACAGTATTATATACATATGACAGGTCCTCCCACATAGACAGTTCCTATTCTACAGTAGTGGAAACAGAAGACCGTTCCTCGTACGTTATAGCGTACCTACACTAGTGGGAGGAGTGGGACAGGCTATGGAGAGGCAATGGGACTGGCTATGGAGAGGTAATGGGACAGGCTGTGGAGAGGCAATGGGACAGGCTCTGGAGAGGCAATGGGACAGGCTATGGAGAGGCAATGGGACAGGCTATGGAGAGGCAATGGGACAGGCTATGGAGAGGCAATGGGACAGGCTATGGAGAGGCAATGGGACAGGCTATGGAGAGGCAATGGGACAGGCTATGGAGAGGCAATGGGACAGGCTATGGAGAGGCAATGGGACAGGCTATGGAGAGGCAATGGGACAGGCAATGGAACAGGCTATGGAGAGGTAATGGGACAGGCTATGGAGAGGCAATGGGACAGGCAATGGGACAGGCTAAGGAGAGGTAATGGGACAGGCTATGGAGAGGCAATGGGACAGGCTCTGGAGAGGCAATGGGACAGGCTCTGGAGAGGCAATGGGACAGGCTCTGGAGAGGCAATGGGACAGGCTCTGGAGAGGCAATGGGACAGGCTCTGGAGAGGCAATGGGACAGCCGATAGACAGCTAGGAGAGTGCATCCTACAGAAGGAGAAGTGTGAGAGAAGGCTGACAGAAAGGTCTGTTTCTCCTCCCACAGAAGGCTGACAGAAAGAACCGTCCCTCCTCCCACAGAAGGCTGACAGAAAGAACCGTTCCTCCTCCCACAGAAGGCTGACAGGAAGGTTTGTTCCTCCTCCCACAGAAGGCTGACAGAAAGAACCGTTCCCCGTCCCTCAGAAGGCTGACAGAAAGAACCGTTCCTCCTTCCACAGAAGGCGGAGTAATGTGATTACAGGAAGGGAGACAGTGAGGAGAGGAGAGCTCAGACCCTATCTACTATCTCAACACGAGGTGGACAAAAAACATACTTGATGAGAGAGGGGCCAACACCAATGATTAGCTCTATCATCTCCACACAACTTGACTCTCTGCCTCACAAAGCCAGTATGCCCTGAGCCAAATAACAGGCCCCATATCTCTTCAAAAAGAGAGCTTTAGTGCCTGCTGCACCCTGAGCTTGTTAGCTGTTAGCGGGCGGCAGGTTACCTGATAACAACAAAGAGAGGAACAGAGAGAGAGATGAAGCTTCACAGCCATACACAGTGAGAGGAGGAGATTCTTGACTCAAAAGCAAGAGATTTGGCTTTTATAGGTGCTATAGTGCAGAGCTGTACATTTTTGGATTCCAAGTGTCAAATGCACATCATTTAATTGGTTCCATTGCGCCAAGCACTCAATCAAGCACTGCAAAAAAAAAAAAAAAACATTATTTGAACCTAGGGGCACATTCAGCAGGAAGCAACGTTTTGGAAAGTTCAGATAGAAATATGCTATGTAGAACAAGCATGCCTTTTTCAAATGTAGAATAAGGAATCACGTCGGCTCTATGGAATTTCTATCTACAACGCTCAAGAACGTGTTGCAACTGAACGTGGCCCACATCTGCCATCCAGGTATAGAGCAGTATAGAGCATTCTATAAAGACATCAATCTGAACTCACTGCACCTCCTGCTAAAATTCGGCCCCAATTAAGACACTCTGCCCTGGGTCAAGGGTAAGGCCAGGTTACTGGCAGAACCGGAGAGATTCTGACACTGACGCTAATCTTTATCGATATGTGTAGCAATCACCATAATGGCCAATCGCTCAGAGCAAAAATATGCCCTAAGCCAAGCTAAGAATATTCGCAAGACAATCAATAGAGACTAGAATGATTGTCACGAGCAGCATTTACCTGGAGACAGACAGGGCTGGAACAGAACAGAGTTCTGCTGAGTCTGAGTATTCTAGAACAATTAGAATAAGAGTGTTTCCCAAGCTAGATTCTAAAATGTTATGGATAGGAAAAGAGAGTCAGCTTGATTGAGCTACTGATGCTGGTCAGACAGTCATTCTCCATGCTGACAAGTTTAGAGTCAAGAGACTCACAATTGTATTGGAAAGCAATTGAGAATAGTTTGAATGTTGCTAGATTCTTGTGGAAAGCAAGAGAGAGGGAGAGAGATCGAGAGAGAGCGAGAAAGCGAGACAGAGATAGAGACAGAGAGAGAGAAGGTTGTTCTGCTTCTTACCTCTCGCCACTGTTTGGTCTCCACCCCCTGAGTGTACAACACCACCACTGGAAAGAGAGGAAGAGGGAGAGAGAGAGAGAGGGGGGGAGAAAGGACGGAGAGGGAGAGGGAGAGAAAGAGAGGGAGAGAAAGAGAAAGAGAAAGGAGAGAGAAAAAATCAAAATCAAAATAACAAGATAAAGGGAAAGAGACAAACAGATTACCAATCACTTTGAAAAACTGTGACATTTCTTCATTTCATAAAACAAATGCTCTTTCTATCATCACATTCATTATTAATAATATTCATTATGCGCCACCATGCCCGCTGTCTTCCCAGTATCACATTTTCAGATCTAGGTATTAATCTCTGCAAGTGAGAGATACACTAACGATTAACAAAGTCTCCAACAGAGCAACAGTGAATGCATAATTTAAAATATGATTTCTAAACAGTAGGGTTCCCCTTAAAATCCCTCTTTGCTTTCCTCATGTAAACAGTGGATTGAAGAAGAAGCAGAGCATGCTGGGACAGGGCATGAGACCTGTCAGATATAACCCCAAGACCTTCTCATCTTTGGAAGAATGTAAAGGGTACTGGGTGGATAGAATGTGAAGTATTATACCCTGGTCTATTAGAAGGAAGGGGACTGGGGATAGAGTGTGAAGTATTATACCTCTGGTCTCTTAGAAGGGGACTGGGAGGATAGAGTGTGAAGTATTACACCCTGGTCTATTAGAAGGAAGGAGACTGGGGGATAGAGTGTGAAGTATTATACCCCTGGTCTATTAGAAGGAAGGAGACTGGGGGATAGAGTGTGAAGTATTATACCCTGGTCTATTAGAAGGAAGGAGACTGGGGGATAGAGTGTGAAGTATTATACCCTGGTCTATTAGAAGGAAGGAGACAGGGGGATAGAATGTGAAGTATTATACCCTGGTCTATTAGAAGGAAGGAGACTGGGGGATAGAGTGTGAAGTATTATACCCTGGTCTATTAGAAGGAAGGAGACTGGGGGATAGAGTGTGAAGTATTATACCCCTGGTCTATTAGAAGGAAGGAGACTGGGGGATAGAGTGTGAAGTATTATACCCCTGGTCTATTAGAAGGAAGGAGACAGGGGGATAGAGTGTGAAGTATTATACCCCTGGTCTATTAGAAGGAAGGAGACTGGGGGATAGAGTGTGAAGTATTATACCCCTGGTCTATTAGAAGGAAGGAGACTGGGGGATAGAGTGTGAAGTATTATACCCTGGTCTATTAGAAGGGGACTGGGGGATAGAGTGTGAAGTATTATACCCTGGTCTATTAGAAGGAAGGGGACTGGGGGGATAGAGTGTGAAGTATTATACCCTGGTCTATTAGAAGGAAGGGGACTGGGGGGATAGAGTGTGAAGTATTATACCCTGGTCTATTAGAAGGAAGGAGACTGGGGGATAGAGTGTGAAGTATTATACCCCTGGTCTATTAGAAGGAAGGAGACTGGGGGATAGAGTGTGAAGTATTATACCCTGGTCTATTAGAAGGGGACTGGGGGATAGAGTGTGAAGTATTATACCCTGGTCTATTAGAAGGAAGGGGACTGGGGGGATAGAGTGTGAAGTATTATACCCTGGTCTATTAGAAGGAAGGGGACTGGGGGGATAGAGTGTGAAGTATTATACCCCTGGTCTATTAGAAGGAAGGGGACTGGGGGGATAGAGTGTGAAGTATTATACCCTGGTCTATTAGAAGGAAGGGGACTGGGGGGATAGAGTGTGAAGTATTATACCCTGGTCTATTAGAAGGAAGGGGACTGGGGGGATAGAGTGTGAAATATTATACCCTGGTCTATTAGAAGGAAGGGGACTGGGGGATAGAGTGTGAAGTATTATACCCTGGTCTATTAGAAGGAAGGGGACTGGGGGGATAGAGTGTGAAGTATTATACCCTGATCTATTAGAAGGAAGGAGACTGGGGGATAGAGTGTGAAGTATTATACCCTGGTCTATTAGAAGGAAGGGGACTGGGGGGATAGAGTGTGAAGTATTATACCCTGGTCTATTAGAAGGAAGGAGACAGGGGGATAGAGTGTGAAGTATTATACCCTGGTCTATTACAAGGGGACTGGGGGAGTAGAGTGTGAAGTATTATACCCTGGTCTATTAGTAGGAAGGAGACTGGGGGATAGAGTGTGAAGTATTATACCCTGGTCTATTAGAAGGAAGGGGACTGGGGGATATATGCTCGCTTATACACACAAAATGATTGAACTCTGACACTGTTATATATGTTAAAGTCTCCTCCATTCTACATCCATTTCTAGAGAAGGACCATAGAAATGATATTGTGTGCATCCCAAATGGCATTATATTCCTTTAATTAAAAGTGAAACACTTTTGACCAGGGACACGTCCAAGACCTTTATACAGAAAGACCCCCTGGAGACTGTGATCATTGGTCTCCTCTCTTCCTCTCCACTCCTCTGCTCTCCTCTACGCTGAGGCAGCTAAATCTCAAAGACGCCCATTTGTATTCAGTCAGGGCTGTGTTTAAACCGTACTGTAGCTGCATTGGATTAAAGGGATGGTTCGGGAAGTCCTTAAATTTACTTCCCCAGAGTCATATGAACTCGTGGATACCATATTCATGTATCTGCTTCATTGCCAAAATCCCAAACTATCCCTTTAAGGTACTGTCTCTTTCTGTAACACTAGCTGTGAGGAAGACATGTCACATTACTGTGCAAATGAGATGCAGTTATTGAGGGAACACTTTGAAATAGCGGAGTCAACTAAATCCCAGCTAAGCCGAAGATAGATACAGTCGATGAAAGTGCAGAGGAAGAAAGACAAAGTAACTTTGTGGAGGAATTTTGTGGAGGAATTTTGGATCATTTCTTGCATTCTTTCACATTTCTTTTGAAGACAGTGATCTTTATTCTTTACACCTACTAGCCATATAATATAAGCCAGTAATTCTTCTGTAATTGAAAAAAATGGTGATTGTGATACATGTAAGATGATAACTGTAAAGTACTTACATGGATCAGATTTGGAGAATGTGTCTCTGTCTAATAGATCCCTGAAATAGAAGAGATGAATCTGATTTAATTTTCATGAAGGGGAGTGAGGTCATAAGAGTTCATAAGGAGGTCATAAGAGTTCATAAGGAGGTAAAAAGAGAGCTCATAGCCACCAAGATATAAAAGATACAATACATGTTTGGACTGTTTGGACTGTGTACTGTTTTGGCTGTGTATGTATTGAAATAATATGCCAACAATCCCACGATGTTTAGTGTATAGCCTAGATTACAACGTCCCTCTCTTTAAAACACATTGCATTACACTGCTTCATCAAAATGTCTCCATATAAATCCTCCAATATGTAACATTATTTATAAAGTTATTTACAGTCAGATGGTGTACCACCATCCAACAAACCAACATATCCCGATGGCCTTGTGTTTTCACTGCCAATGTACAGTCCATGTAAATTAACCAGTAAATCTCCAGCTAGCAGAAGAGTCCATTGAAAACCTTGTGCACCACTTAAGGGGAAAAACGAGCCAGATCTGAGAAATCAGAGAGCAGAGCATGATGGACATTGCAGTAGGTTGTTGTTTTAAGGAAGATTGTGTGCCTGGTCCTAGTTTGTTTGCCTCAGTGATAATGGGGCTGGCAGCTAGCACTGCAGAGTGTTGTGCCTCCACCCTTTGTGACCCGGTAAATCTGGAGTGCGGGCCCCAGGAAACCAGAGAGGGTGAAGGCAGGGTGAGTAACCGTAGCATACCACAGCACACAGCCACAATAGGAGTCACACCAGAAGAACCACAGTCATTACTGTCCAACTAAAGCCATCAACACGGCCCGTCTACATACTGTATCTATTTGGAATTATGCCAATAAAATGCTTTTTAGCCCTCCCTCTCTGAACATCTTCCATCCTGCTGGAGAGGACACGAACAGGAAATGATGTCCCCAGTTACGGAAATATATTTTCAACTGCAGTTTAATACAAAGTCATCCATTACTGAGATGTAAGGGGAAGTGTGTCTGCAACTGACATGACTACAGTTAGAACATTGTCATTGTAATTATCATTAGAGAGAAGAAAGCCATCGATGTCAAACCCACACCATACATGCACACAACACACACACACGCACACACACACATACCTCATCGCATCCACCTGGCTCTGCTCTGTTCTGTCTTCCATTAAGCTAAACCAATTAGCTTGTCCGTCACCTTGTCCGTCACCCTGTCTGTCTAAATGGAATGTTCGGAACTTTAGAGCAGAGCTAAAGTATGACATTTCCACCTGTCACTGTGTTAATGAATGTTATTGAGCCAGTCTGGGTGGGGGTTAATGTTATTGAGCCAGTCTGGGTGGAGGTTAATATTATTGAGCCAGTCTGGGTGGGGGTTTGGGTTTAATGTTATTGAGCCAGTCTGGGTGGGGTTTAACGTTATTGAGCCAGTCTGGGTGGGGGTTGGGGTTTAATGTTATTGAGCCAGTCTGGGTGGGGTTTAACGTTATTGAGCCAGTCTGGGTGGGGGTTGGGGTTTAACGTTATTGAGCCAGTCTGGGTGGGAGTTGGGGTTTAACGTTATTGAGCCAGTCTGGGTGGGGGTTGGGGTTTAATGTTATTGAGCTAGTCTGGGTGGGTGTCTAATGTTATTGAGCCAGTCTGGGTGGGGGTTCATGTTATTGAGCCAGTCTGGGTGGGGGTTCATGTTATTGAGCCAGTCTGGGTGGGGGTTCATGTTATTGAGCCAGTCTGGGTGGGGGTTCATGTTATTGAGCCACTCTGGGTAGGTGTTGGGGGTTAATGTTATTGAGTTGTGAACATTTGATCCATCTTTCTGATAGAGCCAGTTTAATTGTGTGCAGATAAAATGGCCAAAACGATATACATATATCAATTTTCAGAAATGTTGTTAAATGTACTTTTATTATCACTATCTAATCATGGCATGGGGTTGTTCAATGACAGACATGTATTTGTTTAAAACCATTTCATTTCAGAGAGACAAATAATCTACCAATGCTAAATATCTGTCTCTCTCTCAGAGAAATATGTAGTAGTGCTAGGTTTTACACCATCACATGGAATAAATAACTACACTTTTAATAAAAAACTGTACAAATGATACACTTGTGACATCAATATAAAAAAAATGTAAACAAAATAGTTGAACGCAGTTATATGATATCTGTATTTAAAACATTTACATTTGAAATGTTAGTCATTTAGCAGATGCTCTTATCCAGAGCGACTTAAGAGACAACCACATATCACAGTCAAATATACAGGATACGAATATTCCATTAGAGCAAACAGTGGATATATACAGTTGAAGTAGGAAGTTTACATACACCTTAGCTAAATACATTTAAACTCAGTTTTTCTCAATTCCTGTAGTATAGAGGTACTAGGTGAGGCAGTGGTATGGAAGTCGGTCAGTTGATAGATAGGAGAGTTCCACAGTTGCATATACAGTTGAAGTCGGACGTTTACATACACCTTAGCCAAATACATTTAAACTCAGTTTTTCACATTCCCTGACATTTAATCCTAGTAAATATTCCCTGTCTTAGGCCAGTTAGGATCACCACTATATTTTAAGAATGTGAAATCCAAATAATAGCGGAGAGAATGATTTATTTCAGCTTTCATTTCTTTCATCACGTTCCCAGTGGGTCAGAAGTTTACATACACTCAATTAGTACTTGGTAGCATTGCCTTTAAAATGTTTAACTTGGGTCAAATGTTTCGGGTAGCCTTCCACAAGCTTCCCACAATAAGTTGGTGAATTTGGGTCCATTCCTCCTCACGGAGCTGGTGTAACTGAGTCAGGTTTGTATGCCTCCTTTTTCAGTTGTGCCCACAAATTGTCTATAGGATTGAGGTCAGGGCTTTAGGATAGCCACTCCAATACCTTGACTTTGCTGTCCTTAAGCCATTTTGCCGCAACTTTGGAAGTATGCTTGGGGTCATTGTCCATTTGGAAGACCAATTTGCGACCAAGCTTTAACTTCCTGACTGATGTCTTGAGATGTTGCTTCAATATATCCACATACTTTTCCTGACTCATGATGCCATCTATTTTGTGAAGTGCACCAGTCCCTCCTGCAGCAAAGCACCCCCACAACATGATGCTGCCACCCCTGTGCTTCACGGTTGGGATGGAGTTCTTCAGCTTGCAAGCATCCCCTTTTTGTTCCAAACATAACAATGGTCATTATGGCCAAACAGTTCTATTTTTGTTTCATCAGACCAGAGGACATTTCTCCAAAAAATATGATCTTTGTTCCCATGTGCAGTTGCAAACCGTAGTCTGGCTTTTTTATGGCGGTTTTGGAGCAGTGGCATCTTCCTTGCTCAGCAGCCTTTCAGGTTATGTGGATATAGGACTCGTTTTACTGTGGATATAGATTATTTTGTACCTGTTTCCTTCAGCATCTTCTTTGCTGTTGTTCTGCGATTGATTTGCACTTTTCACACCAAAATACGTTCATCTCTATGAGACAGAACACGTCTCCTTCCTGAGCAGTATGACGGCTGTGTGGTCCCATGGTGTTTATACTTCGTACTATTGTTTGTACAGATGAACGTGGTACCTTCAGGCGTTTGGAAATTGCTCCCAAGGATGAACCTGTGGAGGTAAACCTAGTGGAAGTCTACTTTTTTTTTTCTAAGGTCTTGGCTGATTTCTTTTGATTTTCCCATGCACTGAGTTTGAAGGTAGGCCTTGAAATACATCCACAGGTACACCTCCAATTGACTCAAACGATGTCAATTAGCCTATCAGAAGCTTCTAAAGTCATGACATCATTTTCTGGAATTTTCTAAGCTTTTTAAAGCCACAGTCAACTTAGTGTAAGTAAACTTCTGACCCACTGGAATTGTGATACAGTGAATTATAAGTGAAATAATCTATCTGTAAACAATTGTTGTAAAAATTACTTGCGCCATGCACAAAGTAGATGTCCCAACCGACTTGCAAAAACTATAGTTTGTTAACAAGAATTTTGTGGAGTGGTTGAAAAATGAGTTTTAATGACTCCAACTTAAGTGTATGTAAACCTCCGACTGCAACAGTAGCATTTAGCAACAAAAAAAAGTTAACTTTCACCCACATCTAAAATCTACAAATGAAAAATCTCAGAACAGTAATATTTTACACACAATGAAGGTACCTATAAAGCAATCACTTCTGATGGAAAAACACAAATGTGGTGGCTATGGCGTTTTGGAAAGAAACTCTTAATTAATGTACACATAGGCTACATCACAAATAGCACCCTATTCCCTATATACTGTAGTGATGGGTGGAAAATCAATACAGTTACATATGGCAATTTGTTTTTTTTTTGTTTTTTTTTTAGACAAAAGCTTTTTTGAAATAGACAAAGCATGAGAATACTTTGCTTTTGTTTTGCTTGTTTGTCAATAAGTGTGTGCAGGGTGAATACGTGGTACGGTAATTTGGTAAAAGGCCAATTTGACATTTGCTCAGGACATGTTTTCACTGAGGAAATGTAGGAGCCTGCTGTTAATTGAAATGCAGAGGATTTTACAAAGGTTGTTGTTGATGTATATCCCACGGTAGTTATTGTGGTCAAATTTGGGGTGATCAGTCCTTGGTTTCAAGTATTTATTTATTTAAAAAAAAATGTATTTCACCTTTATTTAACCAGGTAGGCAAGTTGAGAACAAGTTCTCATTTACAATTGCGACCTGGCAAAATTATTACGGAAGATGCCAAAACTGAGGATGATGTTAAAGAGTTTAAGTGTGGTCAGTTGAAATTAGTGGTCTGTATATTTTATAATTTAGTTTAGATACCATCAACACCACAGGACATTTTGATTTGAAGGGTTTGCATTTTGTCCTGTAGTTAATTCAATGTAATTGGAGAATCCAGTGGTTTCTGGTAGTCTTTAATAGCTGATTCTAAGATTTGTAATTGATCATGTACTCTATATGTTTTTACTGTTTGTTCTTTGTTATAGAGCCAAAAAGATTGCAGAAGTGGTTTATCTATACGTCTCTATTTTGGATAAATGACTCTTCATCTTGTTGTTTGTCAAGTGTGTTCGAATTATCCCAGAAGTGGATTCTGAAATTACATTAAGCTGGTTTCTGATGTGCTGTTCCTTATTTTGTCTTAGTATATTTCTGTACTGTTTTGGTGTTTCACCGTAGTGAAGGCATAGACTTTTCTGGGTCGCTGTGTTTTTGGTCAGGTATGTTCTTCAATTATTTTCTTCGGTTTTTGCATTCTTCATCAAACCATTTGTCATTGTTGTCTAGTTGAGGTGTTTAGATTTGATAGGGAAGCTGAAAGGTCAAATATACTATTTAGGCTTTCTACTGCCAAGTTTAGACCTTTGCTATTGCAATTAAACTTTTGTTCAGGAAGTTGTCTAAAAGGTTTTGAATTTTTTTGTTGGCTAATTGTTTTCTGGTAGGTTTCTACACTACTTTCCTTCCATCTATAGCATTTCTTAATAGTATGCAGTTTGTTTGGCTTTGATGCATCATGACGCTTCATGATCACTGCCTCATGATCACTTCCGTCATCATGAAGTGCTTTGAGAGACTAGTCAAGGGCCATATCACCTCCACCCTACCTGACACCCTAGACCCACTCCAATTTGCTTACCGCCCCCAATAGGTCCACAGACGACGCAATCACAATCACACCACCCCTAGGTGGTGAGGGTAGGAAACAACATCTCCACCCCGCTGATCCTCAAAACTGGGGCCCCACAAGGGTGCGTTCTCAGCCCTCTCCTATACTCCCTGTTCACCCATGACTGCGTGGCAATGCACGCCTCCAACTCAATCATCAAGATTGCAGACGACACTACAGTGGTAGGCTTGATTACCAACAACGACGAGACTGCCTACAGGGAGGAGGTGAGGGCCCTCGGAGTGTGGTGTCAGGAACATAACCTCACACTCAATGTCAACAAAACAAAGGAGATGATCGTGGACTTTAGGAAACAGCAGAGGGTGCACCCCCTTTTCCACATCGACGGGACAGTAGTGGAGAAGGTGGAAAGTTTTAAGTTCCTCGGCGTACACATCACGGACAAACTGAAATGGTCCACCCACACAGACAGCGTGGTGAAGAAGGCACAACAGCGCCTCTTCAACCTCAGGAGGCTGAAGAATTTTGTCTTGTCACCAAAAACACACAAACTTTTACAGATGCACAATCGAGAGCATCCTGTCGGCCTGTATCACCGCCTGGTACGGCAACTGCTCCGCCCACAACCGTAAGGCTCACCAGAGGGTAGTGAGGTCTGCACAACGCATCACCGGGGGCAAACTACCTGCCCTCCAGGACACCTACACCACCCGATGTCACAGGAAGGCCAAAAAGATCATCAAGGACAACAACCACACGAGCCACTGCCTGTTCACCCCGCTATCATCCAGAAGGCGAGGTTAGTACAGGTGCATCAAAGTGGGGACCGAGAGACTGAAAAACAGCTTCTATCTCAAGGCCATCAGACTGTTAAACAGCCATCACTAACATTGAGTGCCTGCTGCCAACATACTGACTCAAATCTCTAGCCACTTTAATAATGAAAAAATGTATGTAATATTATGTATCACTAGCCACTTTAAACAATGCCACTTTATATAATGTTTACATACCCTACATTACTCATCTCATAGGTATATACTGTACTCTATACCATCTACTGCATCTTGCCTATGCCATTCGGCCATCGCTCATTCATATATTTTTATGTACATATTCTTATTGATTCCGTTACACTTGTATGTATAAGGTAGTTGTGAAATTGTTAGGTTAGATTACTTGTTAGATATCACTGCATGGTCGGAACTAGAAGCACAAGCATTTCGCTACACTCGCATTAACATCTGCAAATCATGTGTATGTGCCAATTAAAATTTGATTTGATTTGACTTGAGTATTGCTCTGTTCAGGTAGGCTGTGATTTTGCTGTGATCTGCCTGTGAACACTCTGAGAGACTCTGGGTTGAGGTCAGTGATGAAGTAGTCTACAGTACTACTGCCAAGAGATGAGCTATAGTTGTACCTACCGTAAGAGTCCCCTTGAAGCCTACTATTGACTATGTACAGACCCAGCTTGCGACAGAGCTGCAGGAGCGGCAGGAGCTGCAGAAGTTATGACCTGATAGTCTTGGTTGTTTTTCGTAGTTGTTCATCTCTCTCTCTCTCGCTCTTTCGTCTTAGGTGAATGCCATATATTATAGATAGGCTACCGTATGATTTCTGATCATATATGAATATAATATTGCTATAACATCAATGTTCAAAGTATTCCTCTTTATCATGTTGCCTAAATCAAACACACCAAGTTCATTATGTTGCATTAGGCACATTGAATAAAGCTAATGTAATTATTGAAATATTCAATATTCTATGTTACGATGAGCATGAGGACTGTCTGTTTGGTATTGATATCTGATACCACATGATCAAAACAACCATTAAATAACCTGCCAGGGAACTCTGAAGAGCGTCTGATTAAATCAATAAAGTCATATTCTTTGTCTAATCATCTCTAACGCTGTTAGGTTTATTTATTCATCATTGATCACTGTGTCATTGGATATGCGTGGTTTATCTGATTAATATGGAATGCAGTGATAGGATGTGATCTAAAGTCTATTACAGGTACAGTACATAGAGCCCCTGTGATTTCTCTATGTGGCTCTCTGCTGCAGCATATCAAATGTGTGAGAGAAATGCTCTCTCAGACTACTATGAGTGTGTACCAAATGCTATCCTATTCCCCAGATAGTGCACTACGTATGGGCCCTGGTCAAAAATAGTGCACTACGTATGGGTCCTGGTCAAAAATAGTGCACTACGTATGGGCCCTGGTCAAAAATAGTGCACTACGTATGGGCCCTGGTCAAAAATAGTGCACTACGTATGGGCCCTGGTCAAAAATAGTGCACTATGTACGGTATAGAGTTGCCATTTAGAAAACAGCCTATGAGCATGCTGCCTAAGCAGTATCCCATTGAAAAATATCTGTGGCTGGATAGCTTGCCAATAAGCACAACCTTGCAAAACTCTATGTACACTCTGTCCTCTGCCTACTTAAATAAAGGTTAAAACCTGTTGGGGCAGGTTTTTGAAAGAATTTTGAAAAAAATATGTGCCCATTTTTAACTGCCTCCTACACCAACTCAGAAGCTAGGATATGCATATTATTAACAGATTTGGATAGAAAACACTGAATTTTCTAAAACTGTTTGAATGGTGTCTGTAAGTATAACAGAACTCATATGGCAGTCAAAACCCTGAGACAAATTCTGACAGGAAGTGGATATCTGATGTGTTGAATTACTTTTAAGCCTATGCCATTGAAACACACAGGGACTTATTAATAATTGAGCACTTCCTACGCCATACACTAGATGTCACCAGTCTTTACAAAGTAGTTTGAGTCTTCTACTGTGAAAACTGACCAAACAAGAGACTTGGAAAGTTGGTCATAAGCGGATGGCCTATACTACTCTGGCGCTCGAGTGCATGTTTGGGTACTCTCCTTCCAATACGTTTTAAAAGAGAATGCAATCGTCCGCCTTGAATATTATTGAAGTTCTGATTGAAAAAGGCCCTAATGATTTATGCTATACAACGTTTGACATGTTTGAACGAACGTAAATAAAAAAAATTCCCTCTTTGGTGAAGACAAGTCCGGCGGACGACGTTCATGTTTTTGAGTAGCCTACAGGACGCGCTAACAACACGGAGCTTTTTGGACATAAATTATGAGCTTTTTCGAACAAAACTACATTTGTTATGGACCTGGGAATCCTGGAAGTGCCTTCTGATGAAGATAATCAAAGGTAAGGGAATATTTACATAGTAGTTTTGATTTTAGATCTCTCCAACATGGCGCCTAGTCTGCATCGCCAAGCCTATTTTTCTGCGCACAGGACCTCGTTTATTGCAAAGTGTGATTTCCCAGTAAAGTTATTTTTAAATCTGGCAATGCGGTTGCGTTCACGAGATGTTAATCTATAATTCTTTGAATGACAATATAATATTTTACCAAGGGTTTCGAATAGTAATTATTTCATTTGTTGTGCTGATTGACTGGCGATATTGGAGGGAAAATATTTTCTCAACATCAACGCCATTGTAAAATGCTGTTTTTGGATATAAATATGAACTTGATAGAACAAAAAATGCATGTATTGTCTAACATAATGTCCTAGGAGTGTCATCTGATGAAGATTGTCGAAGGTTAGTGCATCATTTTAGCTGGTTTTCTGCTTTTGGTGACGCCTGTCTTTGCATTGACAAAACATTACACACAGCTATTTTCAATGTACTGTCCTAACATAATCTAACTTTATGCTTTCGCCGTAAAGCCTTTTTGAAATCGGACAACGTGGTTAGATTAAGGAGATGTTTATCTTTCAAAGGGTGTAAGATAGTTGTATGTTTGATACATTTGAATTATGACATTTAATTGTTTTCAAATTTGGCGCTTTTGATATTTCACCTGCTGTTGATAGGGTGTACCAGGGGTGGGACTATGCCATGCGCGCGACCCTGATTTACCATTTCGGATAGTGTCTGGGACGCACGAGCAAAACGCCGCTATTCGGATATAACAATGGATTATTTTGGACCAAACCAACATTTGTTATTGAAGTAGCAGTCCTGGGAGTGCATTCTGACGAAGACAACAAAAGGTAATCAAACTTTTATAATAGAAATCTGATATTGGTGAGTGCTAAACTTGCCGGGTGTCTAAATAGCTAGCCCGTGATGGCTAGGCTATGTACTTAGAATATTGCAAAATGTGCTTTCACCAAAAAGCTATTTTAAAATCGGACATATCGAGTGCATATCGAGTTCTGTATCTATAATTCTTAAAATAATTGTTATGCTTTTTGTGAACGTTTATCGTGAGTAATTTAGTAAATTGTTAGCAAATTCCCCGGAAGTTTGCGCGGGGTATGCTAGTTCTGAACGTCACATGCTAATGTAAAAAGCTGTTTTTTGATATAAATATGAACTTGATTGAACAAAACATGCATGTATTGTATAACATAATGTCCTAGGTGTGTCATCTGATGAAGATCATCAAAGGTTAGTGCTGCATTTAGCTGTCTTCTGGGTTTTTGTGACATTATATGCTAGCTTGAAAAATGGGTGTCTGATTATTTCTGGCTTGGTACTCTGCTGACATAATCTAATGTTTTGCTTTCGCTGTAAAGCCTTTTTGAAATCGGACAGTGTGGTTAGATAAAGGAGATTCTTGTCTTTAAAATGCTGTGAAATAGTCATATGTTTGAAAAATTGAAGTTTTTGTATTTTTGAGGAATTTGTAATTCGCGCCACGCCTATCATTGGATATTGGAGCAGGTGTTCCGCTAGCGGAACGTCTAGATGTAAGAGCTTAACCAGGTAAATCCCAGATAATATCTTTCGAGCCCTGAGTTCAACAACAAGATATCAGCAAAATCTCCAGATAAAGTTACCTGTTTATTTAGCTGGTGACCATAGTCTATGGGTTTCTTTATGTAATTTAAGGTGGATAACATCAGTGGGTTAAATAATTCTTCCCTTTGCAGGGTTTGATAATGAGGACCTGGAGTTGTCAGAAGTATAATTGGCACCTCCAAGACCCTGTTTGAAGTATAAGTGGCACCTCCATGTGCCTGTCTGAAGTATAATTGGCACCTCCAAGAGCCTGTTTCAAGTATAAGTGGCACCTCCAAGAGCCTGTTTCAAGTATAATTGGCACCTCCATGTGCCTGTTTGAAGTATAATTGGCACCTCCAAGAGCCTGTTTGAAGTATAATTGGCACCTCCAAGAGCCTGTCTGAAGTATAATTGTCACCTCCAAGAGCCTGTTTGAAATATAATTGTCACCTCCAAGAGCCTGTCTGAAGTATAATTGGCACCTCCAAGAGCCTGTTTGAAGTAAAATTGGCACCTCCAAGAGCCTGTTTGAAGTATAATCTGCTAACTCTGTATGTGCTGCTACTGCTGAGTCTATCTCCTCTCTCATTGGTCCAATAGAGAGAGATGGAGAGAGATGTTCGTGTGCTGTATCTCTCCATTCCCTCCTACAGCCTCTAACCTGCTCTGCTCAGAATGAGACCTACCACTCTCCTCTGTCCACTCAGCAACTATACCGTGGGGTCAGCTGGACTGTGAGGCAGGAAGAGGATTTTAAAGCCAGAAGGCACAGGAAAAAGCTTTTCTATACAATCATTTCCATGGCCAGACAACACAGGGTCAAAAAAGTCAAGAATGGAGAGAAGGAGTTGGCGGTTGTCTGGCTCATTTCACAACCTCAGGCCTTCCTGCTCTTACCCTCAATTACATTTTGGGATAAATAGTCAGCAATCCTCCTGCATGCTATATTGTAGTTTAGCTCATTTGTAAATTTGTTCAAGGATGCTCTTCCAAGAATTGTTGAAAATCTCCAGATCTCCCGGCAATAATCCCTACTCATTTCTATGTACTAAATTCACTGTCATTTTTTTCACTGTCTACCCAAGCATCATCACTGAGTCTCAAACTGCATCCTATTTCCTATATAGTGCCATTTTGGAGGCAACCTAAGTTGATGGGTCTATTTGAGTTTGGTGGAGCCTATGGCTGTCTCTATAGTATAACCCCTATATTCCCCCATTATAAACAGAACACATTTGATAGATATGAGTTTGGGGGAGCCTACGGCTGTCTCTATAGTATAACCCTTACATTCCCCCATTATAAACAGAACCAATCTGATATATCTGAGTTTGGTGGAGCCTATGGTTGTCTCTTTAGTAACTCTAGTATAACTGTGAAGTGCACGTGTGCAACCTTGCGGGGACACGCAATTTAGTCCCATTCAAAATTATATTTTCCCTAACCCCTAACCCTAACCTTAACCCAAAAACCTAACCTTTTGTTTGTTTACTATTATTGTGGGGTGTATAGTGTTATTAGATTATCTGTAAAGAACATATTGACTCTTGATGTAAGGTGTGTGGTGGTGCCCTGCATGATTCTGGTGTGTATAATGGGGGTACTCCAATTTGTTATGGGAAACCCCAGCACCCCCTGTTAACTTGTAAATTAAACCATGCAAGTGGAGTGACATTGGAGTGACATAAACGTGACATGACATAGACATATCACAAACATGACAAAGGTCATGCATAAGACTGGGGGATGGGACCCAGAGGTCATGCATAAGGCTGGGGGATGGGATCCAGAGGTCATGCATAAGGCTGGGGGATGGGACCCAGAGGTCATGCATAAGGCTGGCGGATGGGACCCAGAGGTCATGCATAAGGCTGGCGGATGGGATCCAGAGGTCATGCATAAGGCTGGGCGATGGGACCCAGAGGTCATGCATAAGGCTGGGGGATGGGACCCAGAGGTCATGCATAAGGCTGGGGGATGGGACCCAGAGGTCATGCATAAGGCTGGAGGATGGGATCCAGAGGTCATGAATAAGGCTGCCGGATGGGACCCAACAGTGCCGTCAACGTCAGCCGTTTGGTTGATTCCAAATGAGACAGTATTAATAGCATTGACACTTCCTGTACAGCCAAGTGTTTTTTGATCCAAACTCGTTTTCTTTGTGGTGTCGAAGGGTTCAGACAGAATTATCTGCTCCATTGACCTATAAGTACCAGCCTAAAGCAATCTTAACATCCACAAAAATGGAAAAATATAGTCTCTCTCTCTCTGTCTCTGTCTCTGTCTACCTCTCCCTGAGTCTCACCCCAGAATAGATGCATCTCATCACATCAGACTGAGAGCCCTGGTCAGGTGAAACTGATAACTACTGTACGTTTTATGGATGAGTCAGAAAACAACAGTCTTTCTGCATACAGTACAAATAGAAACAATACACTTTTTCTCATAGTAAAACTTAAATTGGATAGGCCTATCTCAATTCAAAAATGCCTTTTAGTGGTGCAGGGGGAAAGATGATTTGGACTTGGAAACCTGGTTACTGTGTTTGATTGATCAGGGGCTCTAAGACCAGATTTAGTGCTGTGTGTTAACATGGCACAGATCAGATTTAGTGCTGTGTTTTTACTGGGCACAGATCAGATTTAGTGCTGTGTGTTTACAGGGCACAGAGGGCAGAGGGATTACATCCAGATCGAATTCCAATTCCTCTGGTGCCAAATTTTTTTGGGACATATCATGCAACAGAAGCACACATCCTAATCATTCTGATACTTTCATTACCCCATCCCTCCTTTCCAAATCCATCCGTGATGCCACCCTTCTACACCCCTTACCTCCCCATCTCTCCTGCCTTCCTCCCATTCCCTCCCTCCTCCTTCCCTCCCCTATTCTCTCTCTCTCTCTCTCTCTCTCTCTCTCTCTCTCTCTCTCTCTCTCTCTCTCTCTCTCTCTCTCTCCCGCCTGTTTCTCCCTCTCCCGCCTGTTTCTCCCTCTCCCGCCTGTTTCTCCCTCTCCCGCCTGTTTCTCCCTCTCCCGCCTGTTCCTCCCTGGTCCCAGGATATTGATTCCTAGGGACATTTAGGCTGAGAAGCGGCAGAAACATACGACACAGGTCCCTGTTTGCCCCTGGAGGACAGCAATCTATGGTCTCAAACACAAGGCCCAGGACACACACACACACACACACACACACACACACACACAGACACACACACACACACACACACACAAGCCATTGATTGGCTGAATTATACTCTAACCAATCTACCCCAAAATATTACACCAAATGATTGGGGCCAGCTGAGGGCCGGAGGGAATCAAGGTTGGGGGACAGCAGAGGGCATGGGGGTTGGGGGACAGCAGAGGGCATGGGGGTTGGGGGACAGCAGAGGGCATGGGGGTTGGGGGAGAGCAGAGGGCATGGGGGTTGGGGGAGAGCAGAGGGCATGGGGATTGGGGGACAGCAGAGGGCATGGGGATTGGGGGACAGCAGAGGGCATGGCGGTTGGGGGACAGCAGAGGGCATGGGGGTTGGGGGACAGCAGAGGGCATGGGGGTTGGGGGACAGCAGAGGGCATGGGGGTTGGGGTCAGAAGAGGGCATGGGGATTGGGGGACAGCAGAGGGCATGGGGGTTGGGGGACAGCAGAGGGCATGGGGGTTGGGGGACAGCAGAGGGCATGGGGGTTGGGGGACAGCAGAGGGCATGGGGGTTGGGGGACAGCAGAGGGCATGGGGGTTGGGGTCAGAAGAGGGCATGGGGATTGGGGGACAGCAGAGGGCATGGGGGTTGGGGGACAGCAGAGGGCATGGGGGTTGGGGGACAGCAGAGGGCATGGGGGTTGGGGGCCACTCAATCTGGACTGAGAGGACTGTAGATACAATAGACCTACCACCTCCATAGTAACAATGAATGACTCGTCATGGGGTTTGATCTTTCCAAGGAGTAAAAAGGACATGTAGACAAAATTGACAAATAAGAAAAATACAAGCTTTTAACCTTCAGGGGGTTGGTGACATTTTGTCAGTACTGTTTTTGCTCCATCTCTCTTGCAGAAGGCGGCAACACAACAGAGACAAGGCAGTGTTACTGTCAAGTGGTGATCTGAAGTCGCATTTCTTAAAATCCCTGTTTCCCTTAGGTCATTTTACACCGTTACACAGGACAGAACTCCAATGCTCTGCTCTACTGGCTGAGAAACACAGAGAGAAAACATACTGCTGGATTCATAGGTAGGACTCTACTGTGATTATTATTCCTGATGCAACAAAACAAACCACATACAGGAAACAAAACCATTAATAATTCAACAAAGACGCTCAACTAACAAGATCCTCAACTAACAAGATGTTTAACTGACAACTCGATACAAAACAACGTACCTACAGAGCTAACCACCTGAACTGATGACCTCACAAAGCACCTCCCTCATTCCACTTGTTAACTGTCTAACCCTCAGTGCCAAAGAGACTGAATATAGACCGCTCCAATAGAAACACCAACTGGATGTGCGGACACTACTCCTAAGCTTCTCCAATAGAAATCGCTGAAACATCTCTTGGTTTAAAACCTCTATGACTGCACTGTATTCGTGCAGTGATGTCTCTCTCACTGGGAGAGGAGAGGAGACAGACAGCAAGGCAGTGACACAAACAGACCAATCCAGGCTCAACAACTGCATTTTCCCTGCTCTCATCTTAGGGTTGGGGTGCTCAGAGTGCAGGTTCTTTCAAACAGGAAGCTATGTCGGCTCTCTCTCTCTCGCTGTCTTGGCACTGAATGTCTCTCTCCATCCATCCCTCCCTACCTCTCTCTATCCTTCTCCCTCCCTCCCTCTCTTTATCTCTCTCTCTCTCTGCCTGTAGGGGTACAGTCAGAGCATCAGAGAAGAGCAGAGTGGAGCAGAGAAGCAATTCAATTCAATTTGTGTTGCAATCTGAGGCCTCTCAGACTTACTAAATCAATTACACACAATCCTTGTGCTGATGCTTCTTTTCTCTTCTCCTCTCTCACCCACACAAACCTAGCCCATGGCCATGTCTCTCACCAACACAAACCTATCCCCCGACCATGTCTCTCACCCACACAAACCTAGCCCACGGCCATGTCTCTCATCCACACAAACCTAGCCATGTCCCTCATCCACACAAACCTAGCCATGTCTCTCATCCACACAAACCTAGCCATGTCTCTCATCCACACAAACCTAGCCCCAGGCCATGTCTCTCACCAACACAAACCTAGCACCCCGAATATGTCTCTCATCCACACAAACCCAGCCCCCGACCATGTCTCTCACCAACACAAACCTAGCCTCTGGCTATGTCTCTCACCAACACAAACCTAGCCCTGTCTCTCATCCACACAATTATAGACCCCAGCCACGTCTCTCATCCACACAAACCTAGCACCCCGAATATGTCTCTCATCCACACAAACCCAGCCCCCGATCATGTCTCTCACCAACACAAACCTAGCCTCTGGCTATGTCTCTCATCCACACAAACCTAGCCTCTGGCTATGTCTCTCATCCACACAAACCTAGCCCCTGTCCATGTCTCTCACCAACACAAACCTAGCCCTGTCTTTCATCCACACAATTATAGTCCCCAGCCACGTCTCTCATCCACACAAACCTAGCCCCTGGCCATGTCTCTCATCCACACAAACCGAACACCCGGCCATGTCTCTCATCCACACAAACCTAGCCCCTGGCCATGTCTCTCACCAACACAAACCTAGCCCCTGATCATGTCTCTCATCCACACAAACCGAACACCCGGCCATGTCTCTCATCCACACAAACCTAGCCCCTGGCCATGTCTCTGTATGTGTCACAAATTACACCCTATTATTCCATATACAGTGTACCCATAGACATGGCTGGTGGCTAGGTTTGTGTGGGCGAGAGAAATAGTTGTCCCTCTGGAAGGTTATCCCATCTCCACAGAGGAACTCTGAAGCTCTGTCGGAGTGACCATCGGGTTCTTGGTCACCTCCCTGACCAAGGCTCCTCTCCCCCGTTTGCTCAGTTTGGCCGGGCAGCCAGCTATAGGAAGAGTCTTGGTGGTTCCAAACTTCTTCCATTTAAGAATGGAGGCTACTGTGCTCTTGGGAACCGTTTATGCTGCAGACATTTTATGATACCCTTCCCCAGATCGCTGCCTCGACACAATCCTGTCTCGGAACTCTACGGACAATTCCTTCGACCTCATGGCTTGGTTATTGCTCTGACATGCACTGTCAACTGTGGGACCTTATATAGACAGGTGTGTGCATTTCCAAATCATGTCCAATCAATTGAATTTACAACAGGTGGACTCCAAACAAGTTGTAGAAACAGCTCAAGGATGATCAATGGAAACAGGATGCACCTGAGCTCAATTTCGAGTCTCACAGCAAAGTGTCTGAATACTTATGTAAATAAGGTATTTCTGTTATTTATTTATTTTACATTTGCAAAAATGTCTAAAAACCTGTTTTCACTTTGTCATTACGGGCTATTGTGTGTAGATTGTTTAGAAGGAAATATTTTTTAAATCCATTTTAGAATAAGGCTGTATCGTAAGAAAATGTGGAAAAAGTCAAGGGGTCTGAATACTTTCTGAATGCACTGTAGAGGGATTAGGATGTCATTTGGGACCCACACTTTGTCTCTGCCTCAGTTTATTGGGCAAATACACATTAAAACAAACCATAAAAGAACAGTGTTACTAGAATTACACATTCAATTAAGCTGACTATTACACATTCAATTAGCCTGACTACAACACATTTAATTAAGTTGACTTTTACACATTCAATTAAGTAGACTTTTACACATTCAATTACGCTGACTATTAAACATGAAGTTAATGCGCTGACTATTACACATGAAGTTAATGCGCTGACTATTAAACATGAAGTTAATGCGCTGACTATTAAACATGAAGTTAATGCGCTGACTATTAAACATGAAGTTAATGCGCTGACTATTAAACATGAAGTTAATGCGCTGACTATTAAACATGAAGTTAATGCGCTGACTATTAAACATGAAGTTAATGCGCTGACTATTAAACATGAAGTTAATGCGCTGACTATTAAACATGAAGTTAATGCGCTGACTATTAAACATGAAGTTAATGCGCTGACTATTAAACATGAAGTTAATGCGCTGACTATTAAACATGAAGTTAATGCGCTGACTATTAAACATGAAGTTAATGCGCTGACTATTAAACATGAAGTTAATGCGCTGACTATTAAACATGAAGTTAATGCGCTGACTATTAAACATGAAGTTAATGCGCTGACTATTAAACATGAAGTTAATGCGCTGACTATTAAACATGAAGTTAATGCGCTGACTATTACACATGAAGTTAATGCGCTGACTATTACACATGAAGTTAATGCGCTGACTATTAAACATTAAGTTAATGCGCTGACTATTAAACATGAAGTTAATGCGCTGACTATTAAACATGAAGTTAATGCGCTGACTATTAAACATGAAGTTAATGCGCTGACTATTAAACATGAAGTTAATGTGCTGACTATTAAACATGAAGTTAATGTGCTGACTATTAAACATGAAGTTAATGTGCTGACTATTACACATGAAGTTAATGTGCTGACTATTACACATGAAGTTAATGTGCTGACTATTAAACATGAAGTTAATGTGCTGACTATTACACATGAAGTTAATGCGCTGACTATTACACATGAAGTTAATGCGCTGACTATTAAACATGATGTCACGTTCTGACCAGTATGAGGGTTATTTTGTTAGTGTAGGCTGGTCAGGACGTGGTAGAGGGTATTTGGTTTATGTGGTTCGGGGTGTGTATTATGTAGAGGGTAGTTGATTTATGTATTCCGGGGTTTTTTGGTCACTGCTCTATGTTAGTCTATTTCTATGTTCTTTCTAGTTAGTCTGTTTCTATGTTTAGTTAATTGGGGTGTGGACTCTTAATTGAAGGCAGGTGTTGTCTAGTTGCCTTTGATTGAGAGTCCTATATATTAGGGTGTGTTTGTAAATTGTGGGAGGTTGTTTGTTGAATTGCTGTCTGTGCCTTCAAGTCTGTATTCGTCGTCCATCGGTTTGTTTTGTTTAGTGTTTTTCTCATTAAAGTTAATTATGAGCACTCAACCCGCTGCGCCTTGGTCCTCCATTCCAGACGACAACCGTTACACATGAAGTTAATGCGCTGACTATTAAACATGAAGTTAATGCGCTGACTATTAAACATGAAGTTAATGTGCTGACTATTACACATGAAGTTAATGTGCTGACTATTACACATGAAGTTAATGCGCTGACTATTAAACATGAAGTTAATGCGCTGACTATTAAACATGAAGTTAATGCGCTGACTATTACACATGAAGTTAATGCGCTGACTATTACACATGAAGTTAATGCGCTGACTATTAAACATGAAGTTAATGCGCTGACTATTAAACATGAAGTTAATGTGCTGACTATTAAACATGAAGTTAATGTGCTGACTATTACACATGAAGTTAATGCGATGACTAATACAATTAAATTATGCTGATTATTCCAGAGTCAAGATGTTATTTTTGTTTCATACCAAACAACTTTCAAGAGGAGCCACTGTAGAATAAAATATGTATTTATTTGAAGTAGTTATTTATTAGAACCAGCATCGCTACCACAGCATTCCGCAGCGATACACCATCCCATCTGGTTTGCACTTAGTACGACTATCATTTGTTTTTGAACAGGAAAATGACCCAACACACCTCCAGGCTGTGTAATGGCTATATGACCAAGAAAGAGAAAGAGAGTGTCCACAATCACCCGACCTCAATCCAATTGAGATGGTTTGGGATGAGTTGGACCGCAGAGTGAAGGAAAAGCAGCCAACAAGTGCTCAGCATGTGTGGGAACTCTTTCAAGACTGTTGGAAAAGCATTCCAGGTGAAGCTGGTTGAGGGAATGCCAAGACTGTGCAAAGTTATCATCAAGGCAATGGGTGGCTACTTTGAAGAATCCAAATATAAAATATATTTTGATTTGTTTAACCCATTTTTGCTTACCACATGATGTCTTAGATATTATTCTACAACGTAGAAAATAGTAAAAATTAATAAAAACGCTGAAATGAGTAGCTATGTCCAAACGTTTGACTGGTACTGTACATATTTATTAATATCTTCACATGGTGATGTTTCTATTAGTTAAAAACACAAACAGTTTGTCCTCAACATTTGAAAAAGGGCTTTATTAAGTTGACTGTGTGCTTGTAGTGCCCTGATTTCTATAGATCAATTATTCCAGTCAGTTGGGCCGTTGTATCCGGAAGATCTTATTTTACCATTGCTGCTGTTTTCGAAAGCAGTAGTGTAAGTCTTGTTAATATACAGGGACATTCAAGTTTATACATTTAAAAGGAAAGTGGTTCCAAAGCAGTTGTTTTCTGTTTGGGAGTGACAGTCAATTTAGTGATTCAGACATTGTTTATTTTTTTTTTATTATAATGGCATCCAAGAATGACTCTGCAAACATTGATATACATTACATCTAAATCGCAAAAGAAAGTTATTGGGTGTTTTGATAGAGGATGCCATCATAGTCTAGGATAGGAAGCAACAGTTGGGTTACTAAGGTATTTCTAATCAATACAGTAAAAGAGTTCTTAGACCTGTATAGTAAACCCAATATGCTTTCCAAAATATAATTCAGAATCTATCCTTATACAGCTGGATGTGAAATCAATTGAAATAAAGATGGAGCTGGTGGATGGTTCAGTGTAGCTGCAACAGCTTCTGCCACAGATGCGATACAAGCAAGGCTTTGTGAAAAGAAAGAAAAATATGAATGAATTTCTCCCTGTAGTCTTGACTTGTATGGGGAAGTTAGTCTTTCTCTAGCGAGACAAACAAGAGAGACAACATAACTACAGGGCCTGAGGGCTTTCACACAGAAACTGTCAACCTCACTGTGTAATGCATGAGGGTTTGGAAGGAGAATAAACAACAAGATGAACGATGAGATCAACTAGCAAGTCAAATACATCTGCTGTTACTTCACACACTCGCATGTATAAACACAGGTGAGAGTACACACACACGCTTGCAGTGGTTGAAAAAGTACCCAATTGTAATACTTGAGTAAAAGTATAGATACCTTAATAGAAAGTTAGTCAAGTAAAAGTGAAAGTCAGCCAGTTAAATACTACTTGAGTAAAAGTCTAATGTCTTATTTTTATAACTAGGCAAGTCAGTTAAGAACAAATTGTTATTTACATAGGTAGTATGTACATGTAGATATGGTTAAAGTGACTATGCATATATGATAAACAGAGAGTAGCAGTAGCGTAAAAGAGGGGTTGGCGGGTGGTGGGTGGCGGGGCACAATGCAGATAGCCCGGTTAGCCAATGTGCGGAAGCACTGGTTGGTCGGCCCAATTGAGGTAGTATGTACATGAATGTATAGTTAAAGTGACTATGCATATATGATAAACAGAGAGTAGCAGCAGCGTAAAAAAGAGGGGGTGGGGGGGGGGGAATACAATGCAAATAGTCCGGGTAGCCATTTGATAACCTGTTCAGGAGTCTTATGGCTTGGGGGTAAAAACTGTTGAGAAGCCTTTTTGTCCTAGACTTGGCACTCCGGTACCGCATGCCATGCGGTAGTAGAGAGAACAGTCTATGACTGGGGTGGCTGGGGTCTTTGACAATTTTTAGGGCCTTCCTCTGACACCGCCTGGTGTAGAGGTCCTGGATGGCAGGCAGCTTAGCCCCAGTGATGTACTTTTTTTATAGACCGAGTCACTGGTGCTTCCTGCTTTAATTTTAGCTTGTAAGCAGGAATCAGGAGGAAAGATTTGTGGTCGGATTTACCAAATGGAGGGCGAGGGAGAGGTTTGTACACGTCTCTGTGTGTAGAGTACAGGTGATCTAAAAAGAAAATCCCTCTGGTTGCACATTTAACATGTTGATAGAAATTTGGTAGAACTGATTTAAGTTTCCCTGCATTAAAGTCTCCGGCCACTAGGAGTGCCACCTCTGGATGAGTGGTTTCCTGTTTGCTTATTTCCTTATACAGCTGTCTGAGTGCGGTCTTAGTGTCAGCATCTGTCTGTGGTGGTAAATAAACAGCCACGAAAAGTATAGCTGAAAACTCTCTAGGCAAGTAGTGTGGCCTGCAATTGATCACAATATACTCTACTTCAGGCGAGCAAAGTCTAGAGACTTCCTTATATTTCATGCACCAGCTGTTGTTTACAAATATGCACAGACCGCCCCCACCTCGTCTTACCGGAGTGTGCTGTTCTATCTTGCCGGTGCAGCGTATATCCCGCTAGCTGAATATCCATGTCGTCATTCAGCCACGATTCCGTGAAATATAGGATATTACAGTTTCTGATGCCCCGTTGGTGGGATATTCGTGATCATACCTTGTCTAATTTATTGTCCAATGATTGCACGTTGGCGAGTAGTATTGACGGTAACGGCAGCTTTCCCACTCACCTTTTCCGGGTCCTGACCAGGCATCTGGCTCTTTGTCCTCTGTACCTGCGTCGCTTCCTCTTGCAAATAACGGGGATGTCGGTCCTGTGGGATGTTTGGAGAATGTCTTGTGCATCGTCTTTGTTGTAGAAAAAATCTTCATCTAATCCGAGGTGAGTGATCGCTGTCCTGATATCCAGAAGCTCTTTTCTGCCGTAAGATACGGTTGCAGAAACATTATGTACAAAGTAAGTTACAAATAACGCAAAAAAAAAAAAAAACACATAATAGCACAATTGGTTGGAAAACTGCTGCCATTTCTTCCGGCGCCATTTTCGCTGTCTAAATGTAATTGCTCAAATATACAAATATTCTTAAGAATCAAAAGTAAAAGTATAAATCCTTAAATTCTTATATTAATCTAATAAAATAAAATACAAATATTTGTCACATGCACTGACTAAAACAGGTGCAGACATTACCGTGAAATGGTTACTTACAAACACTTACTTAACCAACCATGCAGTTAAGGAAAATAGTGTTAAGAAAATATTTACTAAATAAAGTAACAATGTCACGTTCTGACCAGTAAAAGGGGTTGTTTGTTATTGTAGTTTGGTCAGGGCGTAGCAGGGGGTGTTTGGTTAGTGTGTTTCGGGGTTTGTTGGGCAATGTTCTATGTTAGTCTATTTCTATGCTTAGTTTATTGGTTTGACCTTCAATTGGAGGCAGCTGTTTCTCGTTGCCTCTAATTGAAGGTCCTATTTAATAGGGGTGTTTTGTCCATGGGATTTGTGGGTAGTTGTTCCGTATGTGTAGCTGTGTGCCTCACAGGACTGTTTTTCATGTTGTTTTGTATTAAGTGTTTATTTTTGGTTTTCTTCATAATAAAGAAGATGAGTATTCACATTCCCGCTGCGCCTTGGTCCCATCCTTACGACGAACGTGACAAACAATAACAAATGTTAAATAGACAGCACCATTTTCTTGTTTTTTTAAATGTATGGATAGCCAGGGGCACACTCCAACACTCATTATTTACAAAAGATGCATTTGTGTTTAGTGAGTCCACCAGAGGCAGTAGGGATGACCATGTGTTCTCTTGATAAGTACATTAATTTGACAATTTTCCTGTCGTTCTAAGCATTCAAAATGTAATGAGTACTTTTGATTGTCAGGGAAAATGTATGGAGTAAAAAGTACCATATTTTCTTTAGGAATGTAGTGAAGGAAAACTAAAAGTTGTCAAAAATATAAATAGTAAAGTACAGATATCCCCAAAAAACTACTTAAGTACAGTGCCTTGCAAAGGTATTCATCCTGAGGTGGCTAATTTCTGCATTACCAAATGAGGAGAGTTACAAACTTCACACACAAGTCAGTTATACTTAAAACTACATATTTAATAATTAAGATGCTTTTGCAAAAGGACTTGACCTTCAATGAACCACTGAAAAGTGATTACACAAAAGTACAAAGCTCTTTTATACCCAAGACCCACCCCTCTCAACGTACATGACGAACAACAGATCTTAGGAACTGTTCACAAAGGGACCTTATACTTAATTGTGGATAGGCGGTAGTATTTTCACGGCCGGATGAAAAAAACGTACCCGATTTAATATGGTTACTACTCTTGCCCAGAAACGATAATATGCATATTATAATTAGAGTTGGATAGGAAACACTCTGAAGTTTCTAAAACTGTTTGAATGGTGTCTGTGAGTATAACAGAACTCATATGGCAGGCAAAAACCTGAGAAAATTCCAAGCAGGAAGTGGCCTGTCTGAGAATTTGTAGTTCTTCTTTTGATTCTCTATCGAAACTACAGTATCTGTGGGGTTACGTAGCACTTTCTAAGGCTTCCATTGGCTCTCTAAAGCCTTCAGAAAGCAGATTGAGGCGTCTCCTGTCTCTGGGCAGAGTATAGTAGCTCAGTTTCTCAGTGGTCTGCCTGGTGACAAAGAGATTGGATATGCGCATTCATGAGACCACGCTATTTTTTATTTTCCTCTTTGAATGAATACACTATTGTCCAGTTGGAATATTATCGCTATTTTACAAGAAAAATACCATAAAAATAGATTTTAAACAGCGTTTGACATGCTTCTAAGTACGGTAATGGAACATTTTGAATTTTTTTGTCTTGAAACGCGATAATGTGTTTCAGCCAGAGGCTGCCTCGATATCATTCAGCTTTTTCCCGGGTTCTGAGAGCGTATGGGAGCCGTAGGAAGTGTCACGTTACGGCAAAGATCCTCAGTCTTCAATAAAAAGAGCCAAGATGAACAACAACTTGTCAGAGAGGGCGCTTCCTGTTTGGAATCTTCTCAGGTTTTTGCCTGCCATATGAGTTCTGTTATACTCACAGACACCATTCAAACAGTTTTAGAAACTTTAGGGTGTTTTCTATCCAAAGCCAATAATTATATGCATATTCTAGTTAATGGGCAGGAGTAGTAACCAGATTAAATCGTGTATGTTTTTTATCCGGCCGTGCCAATACTGCCCCCTAGCCCTAACAGGTTAATCACGCCATCTCTTCACATGGTTTAAGAATAGGTAAAGACACATATGAAGACAATGTTCCATTTTGTCCCCCTCCTCTCTATCTGATATTCTGCATAGCAACAGAGATATGTCAAAGACAAGTCTGACCTCTCCCCTCTCTGGGCCCCAAGTGACTGAGCCCCAGGTAAGGGAAAAGTGCAACTGAAATACACCAGAGTCCAAAGGATACATTCTAATGACAAGTATCTCACATAAGCATATTATGCTAATAAAACATCTTAGTTATCTATGATACCCAACTAATTCTGATTCATCCGCCACAATCCCCCTTGGCGTTTTTCCTATTTTGTTGCATTATGACCTGTAATTTAAATGTATTTTTATTTCAATAAAGTCCACCTGTGTGCAATCTAAGTGTCACATTTTTTATTTTTTTTTACTAGGCAAGTAAGTTAAGAACAATTTCTTATTTTCAATGACAGCCTAGGAACAGTGGGTTAACAGCCTTTTTCAGGGGCAGAACGAAAGATTTGTACCTTGTCAGCTCGGGGATTTGAACTTGCAACCTTTCGGTTACTAGTCCAATGCTCTAACCACCACCACTCTAACCACCACTCTAACCACATGATCTCATATACACCTGTACTGAAAGGCCCCAGAGTCTGCAACACCACTAAGCATGGGGCACCACCAAGCAAGCGGCACCATGAAGACCAAAGAGCTCTCAAAACAGGTCAGGGACAAAGTTGTGGAGAAGTACAGATCAGGCTTGGGTTATAAAAAAATATCTGAAACTTTGAACATCCCATGGACCACAATTAACTCCATGATAAAAAAATAGAAAGATTATGGCACCACAACAAACTTGCCAAAAGAGGGCCTCCCACCATAACTCAGGGACCAGGCAAGGAGTGCATTAATCAGAGAGGCAACAAAGAGACCAAAGATAACCCTGAAGGAGCTGCAAAGCTCCACAGAGGAGATTGGAGTATCTGTCCATCGGACCACTTTAAGCCGTACACTCCACAGAGCTGGGCTTTACGGAAGAGTGGCCAGAAAAAAAGCCATTGAAAAAAATAAGTAAACACCTTTGGTGTTCGCCAAAGGGCATGTGGGAGACTCCCCAAACAATAGAAGAAGGTACTCTGGTCAGATGAGACTAAAATTTAGCTTTTTGGCCATGAAGGAAAATGCTACGTCTGGCGCAAACCCAACACCTCTCATCACCCCGAGAACAGCCCCACAGTGAAGCATGGTGGTGGCAGAATCATGCTGTGGGGATGTTTTTCATTGGCAGGGACTGGGAAACTGGTCAGAATTGAAGGAATGATGGATGGTGCTAAATAAAGGGAAATTCTTGAAGGAAACCTGGTTCAGTATTCCAGAGATTTGAGACTGGGAGGGAGGTTCACCTTCCATCAGGACAATGACCGTAAGCATACTGCTAAAGCAACACTCGAGTGGTTTAAGGGGAAACATTTAAACGTCTTGGAATGGCCTAGTCAAAGCCCAGAATCCAATTGAGAATTTGTGGTATGACTTAAAGATTGCTGTACACCAGCGGAACCCATCCAACTTGAAGGAGCTGGAGCAGTTTTGCCTTGAAGAATGGGCAAAAATCCCAGTGGCTAGATGTGCCAAGCTTATAGAGACATACCCCAAGAGACTTGCAGCTGTAATTGCTGCAAAAGGTGGCTCTACAAAGTATTGACTTTGGGGGGGTGAATAGTTATGCACGCTCAAGTTCTCTTTTTTTGTCTTATTTCTTGTTTGTTTCACAATAAATAATATTTTGCATCTTCAAAGTGGTAGGCATGTTGTGTAAATCAAGCCATACAAACCCACAAAAAAATCTATTTTAATTCCAGGTTAGGCAACAAAATAGGAAAAATGCAAAGGGGGGTGAATACTTTCACAAGCCACTGAAGTACTTTAAAGTATTTTCACTTAAGTACTTTACACCACTGCACGTATGCATAAACATGGGTGAGAGTACACACACACACACGCTTGCACGTACTCACACACACACACACACACACACACACACACACACACACACACACACACACACACACACACACACACACACACACAAGCGCATAGCTTACACTTGTCAGGAACACACACACATTCACAAATACACACATTTATCAAAGAGCCATCAAGCTGATATGACGTGTATATTGAGAATCCCATTACATACAGCATGAGTAGCAGCAACAGGTGTGGATGAATGCTGCATAATATAGATCAGAACACTCAGAGCTGCTTTGAGACTCTCTGTGTGAACTATTACAGCAGCCAAACCTCAGACCCTGACTGTGATAATATAAGCCTTTTTATAAATCCTCTTGAGGATACCGTAGGATAGGGGGCGCCACAGCGCATTTTGAAAAAAAATCGTTCCCATTTTCAACGGCCTACTAATCAAACTCAGAAGATAGGGCATGCATATACTTATTATATATGGATAGAAAACACTCTAAAGTTTCTAAAACTGTTTGAATGGTGTCTGTGAGTATAACAGAACTCAAATGGCAGTCAAAACCCCGAGACCGATTGAAACAGGAAGTGGAATTCTGAATTGTGGACTCGACTTCTCATCTTTCCTTATTAATCACACCGTTAACCATGGTTCAGTGAGCACTTCCTATTGCTTCCACTAGATGTCGCCAGTCCTTTCACAGTGGTTTGAGCCTTATAGAGTCAAAACTCAGTGAATGACACGAGTTTGAAATTGGTCACAGGGGATGGGCCATCACCATTATGACGCCGGCGGCCATGTCTGCCCCCACCTTTGGATACGGTTTTAAAGGCCATGACATCATCCCCCTCGAATCTTATTGGCTCTCTTGGTGTTAGAGGCCCTGAAGATTTATTTTATACAACGTTTGACATGTTTGAACGAACCTACATGCGCAAGCATTGCATTTATTCTGAACTTCAGACCTGCGCTTCGAGAGAGCCATAGGACGCGCTACCAACATCAGGCTAATGGAACGTGAAGTATGGACTTTTTGACCGAAAATACATCTGTTGTGGACCTGGGATGCTTTCTGATGAAGACAACTAAAGGTAGGCGATTATTGACAATATTATACAAGATGAGATGTGACATGCGATTGCTTCCAAGATGGCGCCGAGCTCTGTATATTAGCTCATTTTCTGAGTATCGCATCTCCTTTTATTGCAAAGTGTGATTACCCAGTAAAGTTAATTTAAAATCTGGTATGACAGGTGTTCTCAAGAGATATTCATCTATAAATGTTAGATTGACAATATACATTTAAAAAATCGTTATAGGATAGTAATTTAGGGAAATGTAGCATTGTTTACCGGGACGCTTTTGAGGGGAAATTATGTAGTCAACCTCAGACAGAGATGTAAAATGCTGTTTTTATATATAAATATGACCTTTATTGAACAAAAGAATGCATGCATTGTATAACATGATGTCCTAGGGGTGCCATCTGATGAAGTTTGTAAAAGGTTAGTGCTGCATTTAGCTGTTTTTTGATTATATGTGATGCAAGTGGTTGGTCGGAAAATGGCTATGAAGCTGCTTTTTACGATGGACTCATCAAATATAATCTAATGATTTGCTTTTCCTGTAAAACCTTTTTGAAATCGGACGACGTGGGTCGATTCAGGAGAGGTGTATCTATAAAAAAAAAAAAAAATTATGATTTTTTTTTAATGCTAATTGGCGATATGATTTTTCGCTGGAGAGGTTTTATAACTAGTTATCCTTATCAGTGATTGAACTGCACTTTATATACTGTAGTCAGCCAGTCAGTCAGTCAGCCAGTCAGCCAGCCAGTCAGTCAGCCATTTAGCCAGTCAGTCAGCCATTTAGCCAGCCAGCCATTTAGCCAGCCAGTCAGTCAGCCATTTAGCCAGCCAGTCAGTCAGCCATTTAGCCAGTCAGTCAGTCAGCCATTTAGCCAGTCAGTCAGTCAGCCATTTAGCCAGCCAGTCAGCCATTTAGCCAGCCAGTCAGTCAGCCAAATAGCCAACCATTTAGCCTGCTAGTCAGCCAGCCAGTCAGCCAGCCAGTCAGTCAGCCATTTAGCCAGTCAGTCAGCAATTTAGCCAGCCAGCCATTTAGCCAGCCAGTCAGTCAGCCATTTAGCCAGCCAGTCAGTCAGCCATTTAGCCAGTCAGTCAGTCAGCCATTTAGCCAGTCAGTCAGTCAGCCATTTAGCCAGCCAGTCAGCCATTTAGCCAGCCAGTCAGTCAGCCAAATAGCCAACCATTTAGGCTGCTAGTCAGCCAGCCAGTCAGTGAGCCATTTAGCCAGCCAGTCAGTCAGCCATTTAGCCAGCCAGTCAGCCAACCATTTAGCCAGCCAGTCAGTCAGTCATTTAGCCGCCGTCAGTCAGTCAGTCATTTAGCCAGCCAGTCAGTCATTTAGCCAGCCAGTCAGTCAGCCATTTAGCCAGCCAGTCAGCCATTTAGCCAGTCAGTCAGCCATTTAGCCAGTCAGTCAGCCATTTAGCCAGTCAGTCAGTCAGCCATTTAGCCAGCCAGTCAGTCAGCCATTTAGCCAGCCAGTCAGCCATTTAGCCAGCCAGTCAGCCAGCCAGTCAGCCAACCATTTAGCCAGCCAGTCATTTAGCCAGCCAGTCAGTCAGCCATTTAGCCAGTCAGTCAGCCATTTAGCCAGCCAGTCAGTCAGCCAATTAGCCAACCATTTAGCCAGCCAGTCAGCATGCCAGTCAGTCAGCCATTTAGCCAGCCAGTCAGTCAGCCATTTAGCCAGTCAGTCAGCCACTTAACAGTCGTTAAGACACTAACAGCTTACAGACGGTAGGCAATTAAGGTCAGTTATGAAAACTTAGGACACTAAAGAGGCCTTTCAACTGACTGAAAAACACCAAAAGAAAAATGCCCAGGGTCCCTGCTCATCTGCGTGAATGTGCCTTAGGCATGCTGCAAGGAGGCATGAGGACTGCAGATGTGGCCAGGGGAATAAATTGCAATGTACATACTGTGAAACGCCTAAGACAGCCCTACAGGGAGACAGGACGGACAGCTGATCGTCCTCGCAGTGGCAGACCACGTGTAACAACACCTGCACAGGATCAGCACATCCGAACATCACACCTGCGGGACAGGTACAGGATGGCAACAACAACTGCCCGAGTTACACCAGGAACGCACAATCCCTCCATCAGTGCTCAGACTGTCCGCAATAGGCTGAGAGAGGCTGGACTGAGGGCTGTTAGCCCTGTTGTAAGGCAGGTCCTCACCAGACATCACCGGCAACAATGTTGCCTATGGGCACAAACCCAACGTCGCTGGACCAGACAGGACTGGCAAAAAGTGCTCTTCACTGACGAGTTGCAGTTTTGTCTCACCAGGGGTGATGGTCGGATTCGCGTTTATCGTCGAAAGAATGAGCGTTACACCGAGGCCTGTACTCTGGAGCGGGATCGGAGGACATTTGGAGGTGGAGGGTCCGTCATGGTCTGGGGCGGTGTGTCACAGCATCATTGGACTGAGCTTGTTGTCATCTCAACGCTGTGTGTTACAGGGAAGATGTCCTCCTCCCTCATGTGGTACCCTTCCTGCAGGCTCATTCTGACATGACCCTCCAGCATGACAATGCCACCAGCCATACTGCTCGTTCTGTGCGTGATTTCCTGCAAGACAGGAATGTCAGTGTTCTGCCATGGCCAGCGAGGACCCCTGATCTCAATTTCATTGAGCACGTCTGGGACCTGTTGGATCGGAGGGTGAGGGCTAGGGCCATTCCCCCCAGAAATATCTGGGAACTTGAAGGTGCGTTGGTGTAAGAGTGGGGTAACCTCTCACAGCAAGAACTGGCAAATCTGGTGCAGTCCATGAGGAGGAGATGCACTGCAGTACTTAATGTTGCTGGCGGCCACACCAGATACTGGCTGTTACTTTAGATTTTGTCCCCCCTTTGTTCAGGGACACATTATTCCATTTCTGTTAGTCACATGTCTGTGGAACTTGTTCAGTTTATGTCTCAGTTGTTGAATCTTGTTATGTTCATACAAATATTTACACATAAGTTTGCTGAAAATAAACGCAGTTGACAGTGAGGACATTTATTTTTTTGTTGAGTTTATGTAATTTCAGATATTTATGATGGCAGTTATTCTGTGCTCAGATATTTATGATGACAGTTATTCAGATATTGTCACACCCCTCCAGGTGTCGCTGATCTTCACCATCATCCCCAGTGTATTTATACCTGTGGTCTCTGTTTGTCTGTTGTCAGTTAGTTTATGTTTTTCCTGTTTCTAGTTTTCCCCAGTTTTGACCATTCTGCCTGACCTGACCCTGAGCCTGCCTGCCGGTCTGTATCTTTCGGACTCTGCTCTGGATTACTGACCTCTGCCTGCCCTTAACCTGTCATTTTCCTGCCCCCCTGTTTTTGTAATAAACTTTTGTTACTTTGAAACTGTCTGTATCTGGGTCTTCACCTGAGCCTTGACAGATATTTATGATGGCAGTTATTCTGCCAGTTCAGATATTTATGATGGCAGTTATTCTGCCAGTTCAGATATTTATGATGGCATTTATTCTGCCAGTTCAGATATTTATGATGGCATTTATTCTGCCAGTTCAGATATTTATGATGGCATTTATTCTGAGTTCAGATAATTAGGATGGCAGTTATTCTGAGTTCAGAATATATGAGGGCACTTGATAGCTGGGCATGTTTGGTTACATTTTTTTTTTTATATGATGATTGATGTTGTACTAAACAGCCATATCAATTTCCTCCAGTTAATAGAAAGTTCTTATTCCTATTTATTCCTAAGTGTGTACGTGTGTACGTGTGGGTGTTGGTGGGGTGTGTGTGTGTGTGTGTGTGTGTGTGTGTGTGTGTGTGTGTGTGTGTGTGTGTGTGTGTGTGTGTGTGTGTGTGTGTGTGTGTGTGTGTGTGTGTGTGTAAGCAGCTCGAAGGGAACAGACCACAAGCAGCATCAAAGCAAAGCCTGATCAAACTCTCTCCTCCTTCAGGTCCGATGATATCATATTAATTTCTGATAGCTCTGTGAAAAACACATTAATTGGCAGCCTTGAGAAAACTGCAGGCTGTGTCCTTTAAGTTACAACGAGGAATAGCCAACACAACATGGATGTGATGGCCTCTGTCAGAGAGAGAAGTGTGGATAGAGAGAAAAAAAGGAGGGAGGGAGATAGAGAGCAAGAGAGATAGAGAGAGAAAGGAGGGAGATAGAGTGAGAAAAAGAGAGAGAGAAAGGAGGGAAATAGAGAGTGAGAGATAGGGAGAGAAAGGAGGGAGGGAGGGACAGAGAGTGAGAGAGAGAAAGGAGGGAGGGAGATTCAGAGTGAGAGAGAGCAATAGAGAGAAAGGAAGGAGGGAGATAGAGAATGAGAAATAGCAAGAGAAAGGAGGGAGATAGAGAGCAAGAGAGATAAAGAGAGAAAGGAGGGAGATAGAGAGTGAGAGAGATAGAAAAAGAAAGGAGGGAGATAGAGAGCAAGGGAGATAGAGAGTGAGAATGATAGAGAAATAAATGAGGGAGATAGAGAGCAAGGGAGGTAGAGAGTGAGAATGATAGAGAAAGAAATGAGGGAGATAGAGAGCAAGGGAGATAGAATACAAAACTGCTCCAGTAGCACCAATCCCCAGACTTCACATTAGCAGTAGAACCATTGCATCAGATTAAGTGACATCTTCAGATGGACTCAAAGAGACATGAAGAGACATGTTAACAGGCTTTGTTTGATTGTTTGATAATCTGTTTATTTTCCACTTCCCTGACCTCTTAATGGAAATTGACGACTGAAACCAATACAGGAACAGTCGAATTAGGCTACAGTAGCCCATGCTTTTACAATGAACCTGGTCAAATTATATCGGTTTAACGGCTCTATTGTCCTTCCAAGAACCCCACCCCAATCCAATCCACAACATTATCGTGCGGCACAGTGATCGTCACTGGTTGGGGAAAAGACTCGGCTACATGCAGGCTATTCATCCACTACATTTCACTGCAGGCACCAAAGCATTGATGAAAGGAACTTCTACCCCCGCGCCAACAAACTCGATATCAACTGTGGCACGCGACCGTTTTATTCACAGGCTGGAAACGTTGCGCAGCAAGCGCTTGGGGAAGAGGGTTTAAGCACCCACCCCAAGTAGTCCCTACCCTATTAACATAATATTAGGAAAATCGATTCAAAGTTAGACATTAAATTTCCACATTAACCACAACAAAGAAAGCAGGTTTCTATAGCCAACCGCTGTCCTCCTTGCGCATCAGAAAAGCAAATTAGAGGTTTCTTGACGAAATGTCAGACCGTTACAATACTCATTGAATAACCCATCTAACGGTAATCGGCAACGAATTGCATCATTACAATGAAATATAGCCTATCAACTCTTCTGAACGCTGGACTGCAGTGCCCTGCCCCGTATTTTCCAAAGCGCAACGGACCTATCCAAAGTCTGTGAGAGAGACAGAGTAGTCAGCTGGCTCAGTGAGCTTACCTGCATGACACTGTGATCTCCACTTTGGTTGCCGGAATTTTTCCCGCAATGGGATCGAAGTCACACACCGCAGCCATGCTGTCCAGCTTGTCCATTACGTCTCCCTCCATGCGCGCGGGAGACCCGGGACAACTCCCCTGTTCACTCAGCCTGACCGGGTGCAAGTCTCTCTCGAGCGTTTCACCAATTCTCACGCCGTCCTAAGCCTGGCGCGAGTCCGCAGCGAGCTTTCCACTGAGAACAGAGGGACCAACCGTCAGTGGATGAGCAGAGGAGAACAGAAGAACAAGAGATCAGAAGTTCAGCCAAATCTGTTAAGTGCTCTCCATTTGATATACACCACTATACAGGAAGCTCGTATCTAATGGAAACGCGAAGTAATTGTAGGCCAATTAATTTATAATGGTGCAGTTCAAACCAAGTCACAGTGTGCTCTTCTCTCTCTGTCTTCAGGCAGAGTAGATGATATCTACTGGCGAGCGTTTGAAAAACTAAAATCTCCCAACGAACAACTCCACCCCTTTCTGAAATTCTTTCACATAGGCTACTACTGCCTGACTGCAAGTGCGACTGGCTGACTGACAAACTAACTGAATGACTGGTTGACTGACTAACTGCCACACATGCGAATCCACTGTATTGATTAAGGACGTGGATCATTATATCGCTCCAAATGATTTCTCATGGCTATTAAAACATCATCAGCTAACCATCGGACACTAATTAATGAATTAGCCCATTAATAATTAGCCCATCTTAAAAGCGATATTAGTATTTGAACTGTATAGACCAAAAGTCACTTTTTATAGCCGATGGCCTACTTTTCTACCGAAGTGCTTCCTTTGACAAAATAGGTTTGAGTCAAAAAATTAGAATTTTAAACGGACGCGAACAAAGATATTATCTATTTCCTTAAATATATTACAGAGATTTACAATCAACATAAGTCAATTAGTCAAAGTCCGACTTGGCTAATGCTAAGATTAACAAATTGACGCAGAACAGTGATTGAGTGCACTATTGAACGTGCTGTGCATATTTTCTACAAGATATATAGCCTATTGTTAAATCAATCCTGCCCTGCCTTACTAAAGTCTTCGAAAGCCAAGTTAACAAACAGATCACCGACCATTTCTTCTCGCTATGCAATCTGGTTTCTGAGCTGGTCATGGGTGCACCTCAGCCACGCTCAAGGTCCTAAACGATATCATAACCGCCATCGATAAAAGACAGTACTGTGCAGCCATCTTCATCGACCTGGCCAAGGCTTTCGACTCTGTCAATCACCGCATTCTTATCGGCAGACTCAATAGCCTTGGTTTCTCAAATGACTGCCTTGCCTGGTTCACCAACTACTTCTCAGATATAGTTCAGTGGGTCAAATCGGAGGGCCTGTTGTCCGGAACTCTGGCAGTCTCTATGGGGGTGCCACAGGGTTCAATTCTCGGGCCGACTCTTTTCTCTGTATATATCAATGATGTCGCTCTTGCTGCTGGTGATTCTCTGATCCACCTCTACGCAGACGACACCATTCTGTAAACATCTGGCCCTTCTTTGGACACTGTGTTAACTAACCTCCAAACGAGCTTGAATGCCATACAACATTCCTTCCGTGGCCTCCAACTGCTCTTAAATGCAAGTAAAACTAAATGCATGCTCTTCAACCGATCGCTGCCCGCACCCGCCCGCCTGACTAGCATCACTACTCTGGACGGTTCTGACTTAGAATATGTGGATACCTACAAATACCTAGGTGTCTGGTTAGACTGTAAACTCTCCTTCCAGACTCACATTAAGCATCTCCAATCCAAAATTCAATCTAGAATCGGCTTCCTATTTCGCAACAAAGCATCCTTCACTCATGCTACCAAACATACCCTCGTAAAACTGAATATCCTACCGATCCTTGACTTTGGCGATGTCATCTACAAAATAGCCCTCAACACTCTACTCAGCAAATTGGATGTAGTCTATCACAGTGCCATTTGTTTTGTCACTAAAGACCCATATACTACCCACCACTGCGACCTGTATGCTCTTGTTGGCTGGCCCTCGCTAGATATCCGTTGCCAAACCCACTGGTTCCAGGACATCTATAAGCCTTTGCTAGGTAAAGCACCGCCTTATCTCAGCTCACTGGTCACCAGAGCAACACCCACCCATAGCATGCGCTCCAGCTGGTATATTTCATTGGTCATCCCCAAAGCCAACACCTGCTTTGGCCGCCTTTCTTTCCAGTTCTCTGCTGCCAATGACTGGAATGAATTGCAAAAGTCACTGAAGCTAGAGACTTATATCTCCCTCACCAACTACCTCATCCCCATATTGTTATTTTTTGTTGTTGCTCTTTTTGCACCCCAGTATCTCTACTTGCACATCATCACCTGCACATCTATCACTCCAGTGTTAATGCTAAATTGAAATTATTTTCGCCACTATGGCCTATTTATTGCCTTACCTCCCTAATCTTACTACATTTGCAAACACAGTATAAAGATTTTTGTATTGTGTTATTGACTGTACATTTGTTTATCCCATGTGTAACTCTGTGTTGTCTTTGTCACACTACCTTGCTTTATCTTGGCCAGGTCGCAGCTGTAAATGAGAACTTGTTCTCAAGTGGCCTACCTGGTTAAATAAAGGTGAAATAAAAAAATATAAATAAATAAAATTACAAAGTCCCCCAAAAAACGAGTTTCTATTGACAAGCAGCGGTAGATGCGCTTTCAGCACATCTCCTCTGGACTGCACGTCTCCTCTGGACTGCACGTCTCCTCTGGACTGCACGTCTCCTCTGGACTGCACGTCTCCTCTAGACTGCACGTCTCCTCTGGACAGCACGTCTCCTCTGGACTGCACGTCTCCTCTGGACAGCACGTCTCCTCTGGACAGCACGTCTCCTCTGGACTGCACGTCTCCTCTGGACAGCACGTCTCCTCTGGACTGCACGTCTCCTCTGGACAGCACGTCTCCTCTGGACAGCACGTCTCCTCTGGACAGCTCCTCAATTGCCTTGCAGATCTAGTATATAGGCTCAGGGGTATTCCAATCATACACACTGACCGCTCAATTCGGATATTTTTTTCTCCCAATTGGTAATTTGACCAATCACATCAGATCTTTTTAAATCAGCTCTTTTTCAGAGCTGATCTGATTGGTCAAAAGACCAATTAGTGAAAAAAAGATCAGAATTGGGCTCCCTGAATGAAGGCAGCCTATGAGGTGCCAAGTAGGTCTTCTGCTGGTTTTCTGCTGATTGCACACACCTGAACTGTGTTAAAATGCTCAGTGCCTTAGGCGGCAGGTAGCCTAGTGGTTAGAGCATTGGACTTGTAACCAAAAGGTTGCAAGATTGATTCCCCAAGGTAAAAATCTGTTGTTCTGCCCCTGAACAAGGCAGTTAACCCACTGTTCCTAGGCTGTCATTTAAAATAAGAATTGTTCTTAACTGACTTGCCTTGTTAAAGTAAAATAAATGCTGCAAGGAGGCATGAGGACTGCAGATGTGGCCAGGGCAATAAATTGCCATGCCCATACTGTGAGATGTCATAGACAGCGCTACAGGGAGACAGGATGGACAGCTGATCGTCCTCACAGTGGCAGACCACGTTTAACAACACCTGCACAGGATCGGTATATCACAGCTGCAGGACAGGTACAGGATGGCAACAACAACTGCCTGAGTTACACCAGGAATGCACAATCCCTCCATCAGTGCTCAGACTGTCTGCAGTAGGCTGAGAGAGGCTGGACTGAGGGCTTGTAGGCCTGTTGTAAGACAGGTCCTCACCAGACATCACCGGCAACTTCATCGCCTATGGGCACAAACCCACCATCGCTGGACCAGACAGGACTGGCAAAAAGTGCTCTTCACTGACGAGTCACGGTTTTGTCTCACCAGGGGTGATGGTCGGATTCACGTTTATCGTTGAAGGAATGAGCGTTACACTGAGGCCTGTACTCTGTAGCGGGATCGATTTGGAGGTGGAGGGTCCGTCTTGGTCTGGGGCGGTGTGTCAGCATCATTGGACTGAGCTTGTTGTCATTGCAGGCAATCTCAATGCTGTGCGTTATAGGGGAGACATCCTCCTCCCTCATGTGGTACCCTTCCTGCAGGCTCATCCTGACATGACCCTCCAGCATGACAATGCCACCGGTCATACTGCTCGTTCTGTGCGTGATTTCCTGCAAGACAGGAATGTCAGTGTTCTGCCATGGCCAGCAAAGAGCCCGGATCTCAATCCCATTGAGCACGTCTGGGAACTGTTGGATTGGAAGGTGAGGGCTAGGGCCATTCCCCCCAGAAATGTCTGGGAACATGCAAGTGCCTTGGTGGAAGAGTGGGGTAACATCTCACAGCAAGAACTGGCAAATCTGGTGCAGTCCATGAGGAGGAGATGCACAGCAGCACCTAATGCAGCTGGTGGCCACACATGATACTGACTGTTACTTTTGATTTTGATCCCCCCCCCCCCCCTTTTTGTTCAGGGACACATTATTCCATTTCTGTTAGTCACATGTCTGTGGAACTTGTTCAGTTTACGTCTGAGTTTTTGAATCTTGTTATGTTCAATCAAATATTTACACATGTTAAGTTTGCTGAAAATAAACGCTGTTGACAGTGAGAGGATGTTTCTTTTTTTGCTGAGTTTATATTCATCAAAATACGAAGTATATTAGCAAGTGACATTGTTTCTGTGCTTTTAGGGCCCATAATGCAATTATCCAGGAAATGGGCGTGGCTTCATAACATTTTCAGATTTGAAGAAAATGGCGTAAAATAGGCAGCTGAAATCTGATGAGAGCGATGCAAATGAATTGCTTTAACTAATTATGACAAATGTTAAGAAAATGTTGAGCAATGTAATAAAGTAATGACTTTTCAAATAAGTTACGTTACACATTATGTTGGCAAACAATTTGTTAGCTACGCTGTCCTTACGGAACACATAGCATATCATTACAGCAGTTGCTTGTATGTACCAGTATGTTAGCTACCTAACTAACGCTAGTTGGCTTTTGAGACATTGAATTTGCCAGTATATTAACTATATGCTATCGTACTAACTACCCACCATTTATTGACTTGGTTATTCACTTCATTCTTAGCTTAGCTAAGTGGTATAGTTGTTGTGCGTTCTCAATGGACATTGCTAATGAGGTCGTAAGATCCCAAGCTAGTAATTTGTTAGCTATGCTAACAAGCTAGCAATAAGTTACATAGCAAAAGCATCATCTTCTGGTAGACAGGCGATGCGCAAGTATGTTTAACTGAAAGGATACCGTTCGTTTACAGTATACTAAAATGAACTAATAATATATAGTATGTAGTATATACTCATTAAGTATGTAGTATGCAACATGTTAGTATGGGTATTCATTAAGTATGTAGTATGCAACATGTTAGTCTGGGTATTCATTAAGTATGTAGTGTGCAGTATGTTAGTCTGGGTATTCATTAATTATCTAGTATTTATTAAGTATGTAATATACAGTATGCTAGTATGGGTATTCATTAAGTATGTAATATACAGTATGCTAGTATGGGTATTCATTAAGTATGTAGTATGCAGTAAGTTAGTATGGGTATTCATTAAGTATGTAGTATGCAGTAAGTTAGTATGGGTATTCATTAAGTATGTAGTATGCAGTATGTTAGTATGGATATTCATTAAGTATGTAGTATGCAGTAAGTTAGTATGGGTATTAAGTATGTAGTATACAGTATGTTATTATGGGTATTCATGAATTATCTAGTATTTATTAAGTATGTAATATACAGTATGTTAGTATGGGTATTCATTAAGTATGTAGTATGCAGTATGTTAGTATGGGTATTCATTAAGTATGTAGTATGCAGTATGTTTGTATGGTTATTCATTAAGTATGCAGTATGTTAGTATGGGTATTCATTAAGTATGTAATATGCAGTATGTTAGTATGGGTATTCATTAAGTATGTAGTATGCAGTATGTTAATCTGGGTATTCGAACACAGCTCTAGTGTCCTAGGTCTACATCAATCTCTGATTAAACAACAAGAATGAGAGAAAAACAAGTAAAACTGGCTTCAAGGTCCAGATTTGAATTTGACAGGCTAAACGTATCCTATATTGTGCACTACTTTCAACCTACGGGTCCTGGTCAAAAGTAGTGCACTACTTGGGCTGCGTTTACCACTAGCAGCCAATTCTGATCTTTTTCTCCCCTCTAATTGGTCTTTTGACCAATCACATCAGATCCATTCACAGCAGATATTTTATTAGAGATGATCTGATTGATCAAAATACCAATTAGTGAAAAAAGATCAGAATTGGGCTGCCTATCTAAACGCGTCTTTTGGGAATATGGTGCCTTTGGTCATAATAAAAATAACATAATAATAACTTGGTAATAATAATAATAATAACATAATGTCATCTTAATAACATAATAACATAATAATAACATGATAATAATAACATAATAATAACATGATAATAATAACATAATTATAATAATAGTAACATAATAACATAATAATAACATACACCCATAATAATATAATAATAATAATAGTAACAAAATAACATAGTAATAACATAATAATAACATACAACCATAATAATAACATAATATTAATAATAACATAATAATAGCATAATAACATAATAATAACATGATAATAATAGCATAATAATAGTAACATCATAACATAATAACATACAACTGTAATAATAACATAACAATAACAATAACATAATAACATAATATCATACTACCAATAATGATAACATAATAATAATAATAATAGCATAATAATAATAATAATAGCATAATAACATAATAATAACATAATAACATAGCAACGTAATAATAACAAATTAACCTAATATTAACCTAATAATTACCTAATGAAAACATAACAACATAATAATAGCGTAATAACGTAATAACATAATAATAACATAATAATATAATAATAATACAACAAGAATAACATAATAATAACATAACCATAATAATACCATAGTCATAATAATAACATAATAACCATAATAATAACAACATAATCGTAATAATAACATACTAATAACATAATAGCATAATAATGACATAATAATAACATAACACCATAATAATAGCATATTAACCTAAAAATTACCTCATAAAAACATAACACCATAATAATAACATAATGATAACATAATAACTTAATAACATAATAATAACATAATAACATACCAATAACACAATAACATTATAATAACATAATGTTGCTCATTTGTCAGGCTATGGCCATTAGATTTTTTATGACATTTATAAACCATCAGATAAAGCTACATAACCTTTACACAGCTTTTCCTCAATAATGAGACTGCTAACTATGCATGTAGCCTAACCTTTCCCATTTATTGGTGAATTAGCTAATGTATTAGTGTGTGTATATATTAAGTGTGTGTGTGTGTGTGTGTGTATTACACAGGAGGTTGGTGGAACCTTAATTGGGGAGGACAGGTTTGTGGTAATTGCTGGAGCAGAATCAGTGGTTTCCAGGTGTTTTATGCCATTCCATTTGCTCTGTTCCAGACATTATTATGAGCCATCCTCCCATCACCAGCCTCCTGTGGTGTATTACGTGTGTGTGTGTGTGTGTGTGTGTGTGTGTGTGTGTGTGTGTGTGTGTGTGTGTGTGTGTGTGTGTGTGTGCGTGTGTGCGTGTGTGTGGATGTGTCCATCAGTCATGACCTTCATACAAGTAGCAGTCTCCAGGGAGTGGAGGCGATCAAGCAGGTAGAGATTGTTTCCGATCTCACAGGAGAGAGAAAAGTGAAGAGAGGAGAGAGAGGCCTCTCCCTCTGCCTCATTAAGGCACAAAGGCTCTCTAGGAAATGATCCTGCTCAAAAACTGTATCATCTGGAGATATAGCCACACACATAAAGGTCTACATTAAAGTACGCCTATGGATGGAAGCATTAATGCAGTAAGCACACTCACACAACACTGACGTCCACAGGCTACCCATCAGGCTCAGGCCTCTGTGGGTGGTAGGCAGGGTAAGGTTGGTCAGCAGACACACACACACACACACACACACACACACACACACACACACACACACACACACACACACACACACACACACACACACACACACACACACACACACACACACACACACACACACACGCAAATACACACACAAATACACACACACACACACACTGAATCAACTATAATAGAATCCTCCCTTAGTTCCCATCCCATGCAAGGCTCTTGTCTCTCCCTCCCCCCCTCTTTCCTATCTTTCTTTTCTCTCTCTTCTCTCCCTCCCCCTCTCTTTCTCCTCTCTCTCTTCTCTTCCTCCCCCTCTCTTTCTCCTCTCTCTTCTCTCCCTCCCCCTCTCCTTTCTCTTCTCTCTTCTCTCCCTCCCCCTCTCTTCTCCTCTCCTCTCTTTCTCCTCTCTCTCTTCTCTCCCTCCCCCTCTCTTTCTCCTCTCCTCTTTCTCCTCTCTCTCTTCTCTCCTTCCCCCCTCTCCTTTCTCCTCTCTTTTCTCTCCCTCCCCCTCTCTCCTCTCTTTCTCCTCTCTCTTCTCTCCCTCCCCCTCTCTCTTCCCCTCTCTCCCCTCTCTCCTCTCTTTCTCTTACCTCTCTTCTCTCCCTCCCCACTCTCTCTTTCCCCTCTCTCCTCTCTTTCTCCTTTGTCCTCTCTTTTTCCTCTCCCTCCCCCTCTCGGTTTCCCTCCTCTCCTCACTCCTCTCACCTCTCCCTTCCCCTCTCTCTCCCGTTTCTCTCCCCTCTCAGCCCCCACAGCTCAGCTTTGGCCAGCTAGTAATTACAGGTAACACACACAGGCACAACAGGGGGTGGGTGTGTGTGCGTGTGTGTTTGTGTGTGCATGTGTGAGAACACACACTCCGGATTCTGACAAGGCCCCATGCTGAGGGGGAGGATGCAGTCTCTGTGTTTCTCTGACTGACTGACTGACTGACTGACTGACTGACTGACTGACTGACTGACTGATTGCCTGGCTGATTGACTGACTAAATGAATGACTGACTGAATGACTGATTGACTGACTGACTGACTGACTAACCAACTGATTGACTGGCTGACTGACTGAATGACTGATTGACTGACTGACTAACCAACTGATTGACTGGCTGACTGAATGACTGATTGACTGAATGATTGACTGACTGACTGATTGACGGAATGACTGAATGACTGATTGACTGAATGACTGACTGACTAACCAACTGATTGACTGAATGACTGGATGACTGATTGACTGAATGACTGATTGACTGACTGACTAACCAACTGATTGACTGAATGACTGGATGACTGATTGACGGACTGACTAACCAACTGATTGACTGAATGACTGGATGACTGACTTATTGACTGACTGACTGATTGAGACACTTGTCTCACTCCGCTGATGGCGCAGTAGAAATGTAAAGGTCATTTCTGATAAGACGACATATGCAGAGTTTACCTTGAATGCAGTCTCGTCCAACACAGGAACATTGCCTTTAAATTTCAATCACGCTGTAACAATACACTTCTATGATACGGATTGAATAGAGCCCTAAATCTACCTGTCACCATGATCCCATACACGCTGAATGATGCAACGCTGCAAACAGACAGAACTAATACAACTGAAGGAATTATTTTACAGCTCAATGGCAGCAGACACCTTATCCCAGCCATTGACTAAACCTGAAGAGAGGTGCATCGACAGTGATGGAGACAAAGACATTCTGCCGTTGGCCATTCTGCAACTCTTCTGTTCAGAAACTAACAACTGGTAACCAATGTTCTTTTCAATTTCATGAAATAAATCAGTGGTCCTGTGTTGTGTGAACTAGAAACTTCTTTGTCATTCTCTCTCTCTGAGTCTCTCTCTCTCAGACAGACAGACAGACAGACAGACAGACAGACAGACAGACAGACAGACAGACACCAAAGCCCTGCTGCAAGCTCAACAGACCTCAACCAATCATGCAGCTCCACGACTAGCAGCAGCAATAGACAGTATAGACTAATAATCTTCATTCATCTTCCACATGACATCAGGAAGCGATAGGAAACGATAGGCCATGACCAGATGGTCCACCACACAGGCTGAGCAGCCGGCAGAAACACCAGGGAGCCTTAGAGCTCTGACCTTATCAGTGTCTCTCAGAGAGGAATGCCATCTATCGTTTACGTTGATTGAGCAGTGGAAAATCTGGGGATTTTTCCAGTAGACTGTGCCGCTGACTGTCACATGCTGTCTCTCTCACTGTCTCTCTTGCTGTTTGTCTCTCTACCTCTCTCTCCTTCTTTTTCTCTGTGTTTACATGCTGCTTTATTCATCTCATATGTACAGTACCAGTCAAAAGTTTGGACACAACTACTCATTCAAGGGTTTTTCTTTATTTTTTAAATATTTTCCACATTGTAGAATAGTAGTGAAGACATCAAACCATGAAACCACATATTTGGAATCATGTAGTAACCGAAAAAGTGTTAAATTAAACAAATCAAAATATATTTTACATTTGAGATTCTTCAAAGTAGCCACACTTTGCCTTGATGACAGCTTTGCACACTCTTGGCATTCTCTCAACCAGCTTCATGAGGTAGTCACCTGGAAATAATTTCAATTAACAGGTGTGCCTTGTTTAAAATGAATTTGTGGAATTGCTTTACTAATGCTTTTGAGCCAATCAGTTGTGTTGTGACAAGGTAAGGTTGGTATACAGAAGATAGCCCTATTTGGTAAAAGACCAAGTCCATATTATGGCAAGAACAGCTAAAATCAGCAAAGAGAAAGGACAGTCCATCATTACTTTAAGATATGAAGGTCAGTCAATCCAGAAAATTTCAGTAGCAAAAAACATCAAGCGCTATGACGACCGCCACAGGAAAGGAAGACCCAGAGCTACCTCTGCTGCAGAGGATACATTCATTAGAGTTAACTGCAGCTCAGAAATTGCAGCCAAAATAAATGTTTCACAGAGTTCAAGTGACAAACACATCTCAACATCAAGTGTTCAGAGAAGACTGCATGAATCAGACCTTCATGGTCAAATTGCTGCAAAGAAAACATTACTAAGGGACACCAATAAGAAGAAGAGACTTGCTTGGGCCAAGAAACACGAACAATGGACATTACACAGGTGTAAATCTGTCCTTTGGTCTGATGAGTCCAAATTTGAGAGTTTTGGTTCCAACTGCCGTGTCTTTGTGAAATGCAGAGTAGGTGAACGGATGATCTCCGCATGTGTGGTTCCAACCGTGAAGCATGGAGGAGGTGTGACGGTGTGGAGGTGCTTTTCTGGTGACACTGTTAAGGATTTATTTAGAATTCAAGGCAAACTTAGCCAGCATGGCTACCACAGCATTCTGCAGTGATACACCATCCCATCTGGTTTGCGCTTAGTATGACTATCATTTGTTTTTCAACAGGACAATGACCCAACACACACCTCCAGGCTGTGTAATGGCTATATGACCAAGAAGGAGAGTGATGGAGTGCTGCATCAGATGACCTGGCCTCCAACAATCGCCCGACCTTAACCCAATTGAAATGGTTTGGGATGAGTTGGACCACAGAGTTAAGGAAAAGCAGCCAATAAGTGCTCAGCATATTTGGGAACTCCTTCAAGACTGTTGGAAAAGCATTCCAGGGGAAGCTGGTTGAGAGAATGCCAAGAGTGTGCAAAGCTGTCATCAAGGCAAAAGGTGGCTACTTTAAAGAATCTCAAATATAAAATATATTGTTTAACACTTTTTTGGTAACTATGTGATTCCATATGTCTTATTTCATAGTTTTGGTGTCTTCACTATTATTCTACAATGAATAGTACAAATAAAGAAAAACCCTTGAATGAGTAGGTGTGTCCAAACGTTTGACTGGTACTGTATATACTGTATTCTATTCTACTATATTTTAGTCAATGCCCCTCCGACATTACTCGTCCTAATATTTAGATATTTTTTAATTCCATTCTTTTACTTTTACATTTGTGACAATTGTTGTGAAATGTTAGATCCTACTGCACTGTTGGAGCAAGGAACACAAACATTTCACTACACCCGCAATAACATCTGATAAATATGTGTATGACCAATCAAATTTGATTTGATTTTGTTGCTACCCCCCCTCTGTTTCTCTCGCTCCTTCTCTCTCCTTCTCGCTCTCTCTTGCTACCCTCCCTCTCTCTTTTGCAACCCCTCCACTCTCTCTCTCTCGCCCCCCCCCCCTCTCTCTCTCTCACTCTCTCACGGAATGTCACTTTAACAACATAGTCAGTCCCCCTAGTTCCATGAAGGCTACAGCAGACCCCTTGCATAGATCACTGTAATAGAGGACTGACACTTTCATGTCCTTCAATTTATTCATATTCTATATGGAACACATTCTATTCCATATAGGAATTACAGGGGCTTGGAGAGCTGTCAGACTTTTATCTGAAGGTTTCCAATTTGAGACCTGTCTTGAATTTTTAGCTATGCTGGTAATATTGTTGTCTATGACAAAGCACAGAGATTTGATCCTTTTTGTGATATTCAATGCTTATTTGAGCATATTTATACACAATACAAACCTTATTTTACTCTTTCAGTGTCCAACTGGGGTGAAATATTAAATAATGATTTCAGTAGAATCACTGTGTTGTTTCCTTTCTAATTAATACGGAAGAACATAAGGTCAGAATTTGGTCTACCTCTAAACAGAATACATTACAAATGAACAGACATAACATTACAAATGAACAGGCATAACATTCAGTAACAGCTATAAGGGTTATCCCTCCCTCATGCTGAAAGAGAAACCCCCTCATGCTGAAAGGGAAACCCCCCTCATGCTGAAAGAGAAGCCCCCCTCATGCTGAAAGATAAACCCCCCTCATGCTGAAAGATAAACCCCCCTCATGCTGAAAGTGAAGCCCCCCTCATGCTGAAAGAGAAGCCCCCCTCATGCTGAAAGAGAAACCCCCCTCATGCTGAAAGAGAAACCCCCTTCATGCTGAAAGAGAAACCCCCCTCATGCTGAAAGAGAAACCCCTCATGCTGAAAGATAACCCCCCCTCATGCTGAAAGATAAGCCCCCCTCATGCTGAAAGATAAGCCCCCCTCATGCTGAAAGAGAAACCCCCCTCATGCTGAAAGAGAAACCCCTCATGCTGAAAGATAACCCCCCCTCATGCTGAAAGAGAAACCCCCCTCATGCTGAAAGAGAAACCCCCTCATGCTGAAAGATAACCCCCCCTCATGCTGAAAGAGAAACCCCCCTCATGCTGAAAGAGAAATCCCCCTCATGCTGAAAGAGAAACCCCCTCATGCTGAAAGATAACCCCCCCTCATGCTGAAAGATAAACCCCCCTCATGTTGAAAGAGAAACCCCCCTCATGCTGAAAGAGAAACCCCCCTCATGCTGAAAGATAAGCCCCCCTCATGCTGAAAGATAAACCCCCCTCATGCTGAAAGATAAACCCCCCTCATGCTGAAAGAGAAACCCCCCTCATGCTGAAAGAGAAGCCCCCCTCATGCTGAAAGAGAAACCCCCCTCATGCTGAAAGAGAAACCCCCCTCATGCTGAAAGAGAAGCCCCCCTTATGCTGAAAGAGAAACCCCCTCATGTTGAAAGAGAAACCCCCCTCATGCTGAAAGAGAAGCCCCCCTCATGCTGAAAGGGTAAACCAGAGCTTTTATGAAAACTCCATCATGCATAACCATAATCACAAACTTCCATAATATCAAATAAAAGTTTGATGATTGGTTATGATTTTCAGGAAATAATAAAACCGGTATAAAGCATCATGATATAATGGCCCAGTTTAATACAAGAAAAACAATACCCGGAGGCATTTCTCATATCCTATGACAGAGCTGGGGGCTAGACAGATGTGACAGCACAGAGTGTGTGTCCCAAATAGTACCCTATTCCTTATGTAGTGCATTACTTTTGACTAGAACCCTGACGGGCATGGTCAAAAGTACTGCATTAAATAAGGAATAGGGTACCATTTGGAATGCAAAGGGAGGTGTCAGTTCTGGAATGACAGCCTCTTTACCTCTGAGTTCTAAAGATTCTCAAGGTTCAGTGAGCGACCATTAGCCAATAGCCAATCATTGTACAGACAGGTGCAATGGTCAGGGAACTCTGACTTTCAACCAAACTTCACTGGAGCCTTCACAGCCGGTCCCAATTTGCTTCCTGGCCCAAATCCTTCAATGTTTGCAGATATGATGGGTCTGGATAGGTATAATGTAACGGCTCTCGTTGGTGGTAGAAGTAGACCAAGGCGCTGGGTGGTAAATGTTCATGATGCGTTTATTCAAGAAACACTAAAACAAAATAACCACAGCAACAAAACGAAAGCGAACAGTTCTGTCAGGCACAGACACTAAACAGAAAATAAGATCCCACAAACTCAGGTGGAAAACAGGCTGCCTAAGTATGATTCCCAATCAGAGACAACGCTATACAGCTGCCTCTGATTGGGAACCACACTCGGCCCAAAAACAAAGAAACAGAAAACATAGAATTTCCCACCCGTGTCACACCCTGATCTAACCAACCATAGAGACTAATGGGCATCTACTCTCGGTGGAGGCTCCGGTGTGGGACGCAGACCCCGCTCCGCTTGAGGTTCCCCCCCCTTCGATGGCGCCTCTGGTGCAGGGATCATTGCCGGGGCCTCCGGACCGTAGATCGTCATCAGGGACTCCAGACTAGGAACCCCCCCTGTCAGCTCCGGACTGGGGACCGTCGCTGGAGGCTCCGGACCGGGGACCGTCGCTGGAGGCTCCGGACCGGGGACCGTCACTGGAGGTTCCGGACTGCCAACCGTCGCTAGATGCTCCGGACCGCTGACCGTCGCTGGAGGCTCCGGACTGGTGACCGTCGCTGGAGGCTCCGGACTGCAGACTGTCGCTGGAGGCTCCGGGCCATGGATCGTCCCTGGAGGCTCCGGGCCATGGATCTTCACTGGAGGCTTCGGGCCATGGATCGTCACTGCAGGCTTCGGGCCATGGATCATCACTGGAGGCTTCGTGCCATGGATCATCACTGGAGGCTTCGTGCCATGGATCATCACTGGAGGCTTCGTGCCATGGATCATCACTGCAGGCTCCGGGCCATGGATCATCACTGCAGGCTCCGGGCCATGGATCATCACTGCAGGCTTCGTGCCATGGATCATCACTGGAGGCTTGGTGCATGGAGCCGGCACAGGGCGTACCAGGCCGGGGAGACGCACTGGAGACTGGGTGCGTGGAGCTGGCACAGGGCGTACCAGGCTGGAGAGACGCACTGAAGGCCGCGTGCGCGGAGCTGGCACAGGATATACTGGGCCGTGGAGGCGCACTGGAGGTCTGGAGCATAGGGCTGGCACAATCCGTCCTGGCTGGATGTTCACTTTAGCCCGGCAATTGCGGGGCGCCGGCACAGGAGGCACTGGGCTGTGAAGGCGCACTGGCGACACAGTGCATAGAACCGGCCCAGGATATCCTGGACCGAGGAGACGTATTGGAGACCAGGAGCGCTGAGCCGGCACAACCCGTCCTGGCTGAATGCCCACTCTTGCCCGGCAAATGCGAGGAGCCGGCCACGAGCGCACCGGGCTGTGAATGCACACTGGAGAAACAGTGCGTATCATCGCATAACACGGTGCCTGACCAGTCACGCGCTCCCGAAGGTAAGCACGGGGAGTTGGCTCAGGTCTAAACCCTGACTCCGCCAATCTCCCCGTGTACCCCTCCAAATTGTTGGGGGGGAGCTGCCTCTCGGGCTTCCGTCGTTGCCGTGACTCCCGGTCTCGTCGCCGATCCTCCCTCGCTGCTTCCACCTGTTCCCATGGGAGGCGATCCCTTCCGGCCAGGATCTCCTCCCACATCCAGGATCCTTTGCCGTCCAGGATGTCCTCCCATGTCCACTCCTCCTGGCCACGCTGCTTGGTCTGTTTTTGGTGGGATCTTCTGTAACGGCTCTCGTTGGTGGTAGAAGTAGACCAAGGCGCAGCGTGGTAAATGTTCATGATGCGTTTATTCAAGAAACACTAAAAGAAAATAACTACAGCAACAAAACGAAAGCGAACAGTTCTGTCAGGCACAGACACTAAACAGAAAATAAGATCCCACAAACTCAGGTGGAAAACAGGCTGCCTAAGTTTGATTCTCAATCAGAGACAATGATATACAGCTGCCTCTGATTGGGAACCACACTCGGCCCAAAAACAAAGAAACAGAAAACATAGAATTTCCCACCCGTGTCACACCCTGATCTAACCAACCATAGAGAATAATAAGGATCTCTAAGGTCAGGGCGTGACAGTACCCCCCCCAAAAGGTGAGGACTTAAGACAACCTAAGAATAGTCATTAACTAGGGGCTCGATTCAAAACCGTATCGCAGAAGTTCCGTGTTATAGTGTGATTTCAATCTAAAGGTACTTACATACGCAGCATGTACTGTGAATGCAGTCTCTGCTAACATGGGAACATTACCTTTAAATTGTGAATAATATAAGGCATAACTTAAGGGATACGGATTGAATCGAGCCCTACATCTAGGGAAAGCATAAACTTATAGTCAGCATATAAGATAGAGAAAACACAAAACAACAGACCTTGAATGGAAAGCAAACTAGAGCTGCTGTCTCGATCCAGAAATAATAAAGAGAAATTATTGGGCTGAAATAAGAAGTCATTTTCTGTTACCTCATTGTTCAGTCCCCCCCCCCCGCCTCTCTCTCTCTCTCTCTGTCCCTGTCCCTCCCCCCCTTCTCTCTCTCTCTCTTTCCTTGTCTCTGCCCCCTCTCTCTTTCTCTCTCCCTCCCTCTCCCTCTCCCTCTCACCCTGTCCCTCCCCCCTCTCCTTCTCCCTGCCCCCCTCTCTCTCTCAAAACCTCCCTCCCTCTCCCTGTCCCTGCCCCCCCATCTCTCTCTCTCTCCCCTCCTTCCCTGTACCTGTCCCCCCGCTCTCTCTCTCTCTCTCCGCTGTCCCTCCCCCCTCCTCTCTCTCTCTCTCTCTCTCTCTCTCTCTCTCTTTCCTTGTCTCTGCCCCCTCTCTCTTTCTCTCTCCCTCCCTCTCTCCCTGTCCCTCCCCCTCTCCCTTTCCCTGCCCCCCTCTCTCAAACCTCCCTCCCTCCCTTTACCTGTAACCCCCTCTCTCTCTCTCACCTTATTGTTCAGAACTACAGCCTTTCAGCCCATATAGGATCCCAGAAGGGCCACTAGTATGCTTGAGTTCCAAATGGAACACAATTCCCTGTATGGTGCAATACTGTTGACCAGGGACTTATGGGTCCAAGTCAAAAATTAGTGCACTATCAAGGGAATAGGGTTTCATTTGGGATGAACACTATATTTCTGTCTCCTGGTTCAACCATCTTCAGTGTAGCCCGATTATTTATATTACAAAAGCTTTGTTTTGGTCATTTGATTCAGATGATAATTTTCAATTGTCAAGGAGGAGAGATGGTTTCAGTCACAGCTCTCTGTGATGAACAGCTAAAAGCATGTTGATACCCGTAACACGGTCTGCAATACAGAGCGGTCCCTCCACATGTGTAGAATAACATATGAGTTTGACATAGAGGGCATGTTTTGGGTACATCTTAACACTGCACCAGGCAAGCTCAATCAACAGCAGAAAACAAACCCTTTCTGAACACAGGTGTGATCAGGATGTGAGACTGGAGAAAGAGCATCAAGGAAAAGAGGAAGTCACTAGGAGCCTTTTCTCTCGCCTTGTCCACTCTGTCTGTCTAGTGATTATGAAGAGGAGCTCATTGAATATGTATATGATGAGAGAGAGCAGAGCGGAGCAGAGCAGAGCACAGCCATGGCAGGATCTGGGTCAGGTTGATGAGCCCTCCTTGTTTGGTGAAGCAGGATGTTAGTGTGTGTGTGTGTGTGTGTGTGTGTGTGTGTGTGTGTGTGTGTGTGTGTGTGTGTGTGTGTGTGTGTGTGTGTGTGTGTGTGTGTGTGTGTGTGTGTGTGTGTGTGTGTGTGTGTCACGTGTGTGTCTGTGTGTGTGTATCTGTGTGTGTGTGTGTCACGTGTGTGTGTCACGTGTGTGTGTGTCACAAGTCCTCTCTATTCCTTGTGAGAAGAAACGCTGATCTGAGATCACAGCCCACAACCTTTCTTTCTAGACTGGCGTACCCCGTCTTTATTATTCATAAACCATCCATTCTAGCTGAAGAGAGCATATAACCACTCTTCTTCGAGGACCACATGTCTATTTCGTGTTTTCATTGTCTATGACATAGAATTTATGAATTCAAATTCATTGATTGGTTAGACTTCTATTCTACTTATTGTTAGCTGAAACCATTTTGACCTCTTCTCATTCGTATTCTTGAAGTGTAGCTCTCTCTCTCTCTCTCTCTCTCTCTCTCTCTCTCTCTCTCTCTCTCTCTCTCTCTCTCTCTCTCTCTCTCTCTCTCTCTCCTGCTCTCTCTCTCTCTCTCTCTCTCCCTCTCTCCCTCTCTCTCTCTCTCTCTCTCTCTCTCTCTCTTTCTCCCTCTCCCTCTCTCTCTCTCTCTCCGGCTCTCCTGCTCTCTCTCGCTCTCTCCTGCTCTCTCTCTCTCTCTCTCTCTCTCGCTCTCTCTTTCTCCGGCTCTCCTGCTCTCTCTCTCTCTCTCTCTCAGGCACGCACGCACGCACACAATGTTGTTGTATCTGGATAAACATAGGACCATGTCTATCAGCACCATCTTGTTAAGAGTATAATATAAACTATAACTGCTGTGATTGCAGTGTTTGCTGTCTGTTGAAACACTTTGACATATCAAATTGCAATCACTGTTAATAACACTGAAGATTGGTCCTATTCCCCTTTATTGGTTCCCCTCTGAATAAATCCATCTCAGTCTGATAAGAAATGTTTATCATGACCAAGTGACAAATGGTAACCAACGATTGGAGACTCTCAATGGAGACTTTGTTGTCCTCCGATCTCCTCCAGAAATTCCCAAAATGGCACCCAATTCCATATATAGGGAATACACCTTGGGCCAGAGCTCTATGGGCCCTTGTCAGAAGTAGTACACTAGGGAATAGGGTGGCATTCGGGACGCACCCTATGATTTCTGGCTCAGGGTGCAACAACAACATTCAGCAGCATCTCCCGGCTTCTCTCTGACATTCTGAGAAGGAAACGGATGAGAGAGGAGATGACGAATCAAGGAAGATCATTTTGAGATTTGCCCATAATCTGTGTTTGGGCTCGGGATTTTAAATAAGAGCTTGGTCCCAGCCAAAGAGCCAATGGCGAGGTCTTATTGCCAGCCCATCAATTTAAACACCTGTAATCAATGAATAACTAATACCACCGTCAATATCATCCACAAAACATCTCTTAACCCTTGGTCTAAAGTACCAAGGTAGTATCAAGGTCACTACATCAAATTCATTATTCAACATGTTGAATGGCTCTCATATGGACCGGGCCAGCCTCTGGGGAGACTCAGGACCAGTCACAGATTATTATATCTCTATGGAGACAACCAATTGACAGAATGATCAACACAGTTTGTGTTTGAGATTGACTACATTGCAGTCGCACTGCGCAGAATCACTAATCACCATCCATTTCATATTAAAAGTTATTGCTTTTAGTCTAGGACCAAGCTTAATCTGTGTCCAGGAAACAGACACATTTTTGCGAATCTGAGCAGACACTAAAATATATCTTTATCACTAGGCTTTGTAAGTCCAGACCAGCTCCTTGAAGTACAGTCACAAGAGGGAAATTCTGAGACTCAGACAGTAAACCATTTTTCTTAAAACGTTTTCTAACTGCCTAACTTTGACATATGCAACATTTTCATAGAAAAGGGAGAAAACGGGGCCATTGAAGGATGAATGAAAAGGACCTTTATTTTAAAAAAACTCGCCCGTATCTTCAAAAAGTCTTCTGGTTCCTCCCACACAGCAGAAAGTCAAAATGTCAGACAGACACTACAAACAAACAAACAAATCTCAGACAAATATAAATAATAAGAGATTGTTCTCCTCCACAGAATCAACAACATTTATATATGTGTGTATATGTATGCAGTGCCTTCAGAAAGTATTCACACCCCTTTGACTTTGTTGTAGTGTTACAAAATGGATGTACAAATTGTCACGGCCCCTCCTCTGCAGTGCAGGGGCGGTTCCTCCTGCAGGCAGAGGAGGGTCGTTAGTGATTGGAGCTGGCGTGATTGGAGCCACCTGGGCTCAGGGTATTTAAACCTGCTGTTTCACTAACCTCTCTCTCTCTCCCTGCTCCTCGAGGTATGATCCTGTTTTGTTTGTTCCTTTGTAGGTTTATTTAGTTTCCACTCAGTCATGTTCCCACACACAGATTCATGCATCCATGCACCTTACATACACCCTACATTATGACATTTCCACACCTCATTCCTTTTTCTTTGTTTAAAGTTAATAGTTTTTGTTTACAATAAAGAACCTTTTGATTGGCCTATACCTGTTATTGATGTCCCCTCATTTTTGCCACAGGCTATGAGCCGGCCTGTGACAAAATTGATTTTATTGTCATTGTTTTGTCAATGATCCACTCAAAAGACTAATGTGAAACTGGAAGAAAAATAGGCTCTATGCATTATACCGCCTCCAACGTTCTAATTTACTTCCGACCGGGTTGATGACTTCCGGAGCGAGTTCTGCTATTGTTTTTATCATTAGCTTACTAGCTATCGTCGATGCATTTCTGACTGAAATAGTTCGCAATGACTACATTTAAATTACAGCCCCGCGAAGGAGGTGCTAATGAACATTGTTCAGTGCATCTATGTTCAGTTTCTTCCAAATGTAATGGTATTGTGAGCTTCCATAGTTTCCCGGTCGATGTAGAGCTCAGAAAAAGGTGGTTGGTGGCAGTACGTCATGACAACTTTACTGTCCCCAAACACGCAAAGGTGTGTAGTACACATTTTGTCGTAAGTGACTTTGTTGAGAGAAATTGGGGGGCGACAATACCTAAAAAGAGGTGTTGTTCCTACTGTCTTTGCGTGGAACTTGCACATTCAAAAGAGACCTATCTCTAAGGCCTTGAGGTGGAACTGCTCCTGATGGCTAAGGATGTAAGCACACTGGGAAGACTGAAGCCTGTAGCCATCTAATGGAAGTATTGGTGGAGAAGGGGCATCGGCAATCTTCACAATTTCATGGGTCTTTGGCTGTGGAAGCTGATAGGACAGAACCCTGCCGGCTTGCACTGGTCCAAAGGCGGACTCAACCAGGGGCACGTCAGCTGACATTTCCATTGTTGTCACAAGAGGGGCAGTAAGTGGAGAAAAGTTGGCATACGTTTCTGAGATGCAGAGAAGATCCATGTCAGGCTTTCCATGTCAGGCTTTGCACTCCATTGAGTGCTTTGTAGAGAACTTCTGCAAAACATTTAAAAACTTTAACATCAGGTTGGAGAGATTACTATGACACAGACTCATGTAACTTTTCCAGAAACAGCACAAGCCTGAAAGTTCAAATAAAATGAATTAAAATATACAGATATATAGATGATATATTTCCCCCCAGTCTTTGTCCCAAACATTTGTCATTACATCGTAAAGACACCACTGTTTAGGCTTATCATCTGGATATAAAAACAATCACAAGAAAATGTTTTCTAAAATGTTTCCATTCTAGGAACCTCCAACTTACCTTATTCCATCAGCACACGAGTTAGTAGGTTTATGGAACTCTATCCCATCAATCGGACCTGGCTTCACACCCTAATTAACAAGGATTTTCTGTTACATAGGCTGAATACTTTTCAGGTGCATTATTTAATGGATATTGATAGACTCACAAGTGTTCTTGGCTTGTGCCAATGCTGTTCTGTGTCGGTGCAGCTGTGAACTGGTGGTGCAGCAGGAATGTTTAGTTGAGAGTAGTCCGCTGTCTGGTAAAGAAGGGCCACCAGATGATTGCACATAGCACTTCCTGCAACACAGGAGCAGTGGATTTGGACCACGATCACTGGTACGGAGTGCTTTAACACCATTTGTGAAGATATATACATCTTGAACCCCTTTTCATTCTTGCTAGCTGGAGTCTCAGAGGCTGATTTAACAATTCGATGTACATCATTAATATTAATTTGAGGCAGGTCCTGAAGACACCTAGTAAAAAACTGCGACATAGTGGTAGTAACGTTATATCGTTGATAACAACTAGACTGGCCGGAAATTGCCACACCGGCAGAAGTGTGTTTAGAACGTTCGATCATGGAATGTGCATAAGGGCTATTGTACCATTTGTAAAATATATATATAGATATACCAGTCAAAAGTTTGGACACCTACTTATTCCAAGGTTTTTCTTTATTATTACTATTTTCTACATTGTAAAATAATAGTGAAGGCATCAAAACCATGAAATAACACATACGGAATCATGTAGTAACCAAAAAAGTATATAATATATTTTATATTCTTCAAAGTAGCCACACTTTGTCTTAATGACAGCTTTGCACACTCTTGGCATTCTCTCAACCAGCAGTTGAGTAAACTACTATAGTAAACTACTTTTGACCAGGGCCCATATTTTTAACCAGAGCCCATAGTTTTAACCAGAGCCCATAGTTTTAACCAGAGCCCTATGGTCTCTGTTCAGAATTAGTGCAGTATGGTACCATTTGAGACACATCCTTTAATTATCTGTTGCAGCATGTTTAGTGCCTCTAACACCTACCATAAGCAGCTAGCTAATCAGGTTAAGCGGGATACCTAGTCAGTTGCACAACTGAATGGATTCAACTGAATGGATTCAACTGAATGGATTCAACTGAAATGTGTCATCCGCATTTAACCCAACCCCTCTGAATCATAATCAACATCCATTCTTCGGCATCCATTCTTCGGCACCCAGGGAACACTGCCTTGCTCAGGGGCAGAACTATTTTTACCTTGTCAGCTCGGGGATTCGATCCAGCAAACTTTCGGTTACTGGCCCAACACTCTAACCTGCCACCCCTAATTATTTCACCTCAGGATGCTAACCAAACCAATTTAGTTTGTGTTGGGTACTCTAACCACACAGACTGCATCTACAATGTTTCTCATCTGGGAGGGGATTACAATGATTTATGAGGGCACAGAAACAATAAGGGGTACTCCACTCCACATATCATATACTATGTCTTTATGGCTTTCCTCATTACCACACCAGCAGACACTAGCATGGAGAATTATACTGTGGTGTGGCCTGCAGGGATGCCATCAGTGTGTGTGTGTGTGTGTGTGTGTGTGTGTGTGTGTGTGTGTGTGTGTGTGTGTGTGTGTGTGTGTGTGTGTGTGGCGTGTGCACGTGCGCGTGTGTGTGATGAACCCATCAGTAGTGTCTTCTCTAGCGGGCAGCTTACTCTGACTAATGTAGCTAGCACATATAGAGGTGTCGTTAACGTTAGTCTTTAACCCCTTTATAGCTTTCTGTTAACCTCTCCACCACCATTAGTCAATTTCCATAGTAACGACAACTCCAGCTCTTTAAATTCTCCCTGCAATCATGAGATGAAATGGAGTGGGGGAGGAGAGGATACAGGAAGGGAGGGAGGGAGAGAGAGAGAGAGTCAGAAAGAGAGACAGAGAGAGAGACAGAGAGAGTGGTGTAGTGAAGTGGGAGAGGAGAGGATAAGGCAGGAGGACGGAGAGGGAGAGAGAGAGGAAGAGAACAAGCGAGAGAAAAGGGAGAGAGAGAGAACAGCAGAGAAGAGGGCGAAAGAGAGAGAAAGAGAGAGAGAGATACACTTATACAAGGTGACAGTCCCAACCTGCCAGGACTCTGAAAGACATCATACTCAACTGCAGCCCCAGCACCTCACACAGGAGCAAAAGAGCAATGAACACCCCACCCAGACCTACAAAACTCCCTCCCAGATCTGCAAGACTCCCTCCCAGACCAGCGAGACTCCCTCCCAGACCTGCAAGACTCCCGCCCAGACCTGCAAGACTCCCGCCCAGACCTGCGAGACCTCCCGCCCAGAACTGAAAAACTCCCTCCCAGACCTGCAAGACTCCCTCTCAGACCAGCAAGACTCCCTCCCAGACCTGCAAGACTCCCTCCCAGACCTGCAAGACTCCCGCCCAGACCTGCAAGACTCCTTCCCAGACCTGCAAGACTCCCGCCCAGACCTGCAAGACTCCCTCCCAGACCTGAAAGTCCCTCCCAGACCTGAAAGACTCCCGCCCAGACCTGAAAGACTCCTGCCCAAGCCCCACTCCTACACCAGCCCTCAGCCCCATCCTGCGACCTAAGAGGCATTCATCAGATGCTCAGCATGCAAACCTAATGGTCCGAGCCAGCATAGGGCATGGGGGTTGGGGGCCCGAGGGCATATGGCTTGGAGGCCATAGGGCATGGGGGTTGGGGGCCAAAGGGCATGGGGTTTGGGGGCCCGAGGGCATGTGGCTTGGGGGCCATAGGGCATGGGGGTTAGGGGCCAGAGGGCATGGGGTATAGAGCAGACCTTGGGGGGTATAGAGCAGACCTTGGGAGGTATAGAGCAGACCTTGGGGGCCAGAAGGCATGGGGGTTGGGGGCCAGAAGGCATGGGATTTGGGGGCCATAGGGCATGGGGGCCAGAGGCATAGGGGTTGGGGGCCATAGGGCATGGGGGTTGGGAGCCATAGGGCATGGGGGTTGGGGGCCATAGGGCATGGGGATTGGGGGCCACAGGGCATGGGGGTTGGAGTTGGAGGCTCTATATGTGGAGGCATAAAACCAGAGATAAAGATTCTTTGATGTCTCCTCTGTCCTCAAAGCATAATAGAAAGTGCCATTGCGTGTGTGTGCGAAGAGAGATGTTGTGACATCCCAGAGATGGTAATCAGCAGTTGATAAACCTGCCTGTTCTAGAGAGAGCCACCGAACCACACAGAGCACAGCGGCAGGCTAGGTCGGTGGGTGGGTGATTGAGAGAGAGGCCAAACCACACAACACTATGGACACTAAGGAACATATAACGCTTTTACTCTCATGCTGGAATATACAAGGTCTGAGGTAATATGCCTTTTGTCTAAAGAGCAGGAACCTGGACTCCACCAAAGAAATCAGAAATACAGACATTGTTATTCTACAAGAACGATGGTATAGAGGAGATGGACCCACTGGTTGCCCTCTTTTTTACATAGAGCTGGTAGTCCCATCCACCAAACTACCTGGTGTGAAACAGGGAAGAGACACAGAGGGTATGCTAATTTGGTATAGAGCAGACCTAACTCACTCTATAAAATTATTCAAAACAGGCACATTTTACATCTGGCAAGAAATTAATAAGGAAATGATCTCAACAGAGAAACATTTACTCATGTGTGCTACCTATATCCCCCCAATAGAATCCCATACTTAAACGATGACAGCTTCTCCATCCTAGAGGGGGAGATAAACAATTTCCAGGCCCAGGGACATGTACTAATCTGTGACAACCTGACACGCTCAGCACACAGGGGGACAAACACCTAACTGGAGGTGACAGCATTCCCTCCCCAATATGCCCCCCTAGACACAACTTTGACAAAACAACCAACAAAAATGGGTCACAACTCTTGCAGCTCTGTCGCACGCTGGGTCTGTACTAGTCAATGGTAGATTTGAGGGGACTCCTACTGTAGGTACACCTACAGCTCATCCCTTGGCAGTTGTACTGTAGATTACTTTATCACCGAGCTCAACCCAGAGTCTTTCAGAGCGTTCACAGTCAGCCTACTGATACGCCTATCGGATCACAGAAAAATCACAGTCTACCTGAACAGAGCAATTCTCAATCATGAGGGATCAAAGCCAAACAAACTGCACACTATTAAGACAAGCCCTAGAGGTAAGGAATGTAGTGTAGAAACCTACCAAAAAACTATTTGGCAATAACAAATTCAATCACTTTTAGACAACTTCATGGACAAAATGTTTCACTGCAATAGTGAAGGTGTAAACTTCGCAGTATCAAATCAAATTTCAAATCAAATTTATTTATATAGCCCTTCTTACATCAGCTGATATCTCAAAGTGCTGTAGAGAAACCCAGCCTAAAACCCCAAACAGCAAGCAATGCAGGTGTAGAAGCACGGTGGCTAGGAAAAACTCCCTAGAAAGGCCAAAACCTAGGAAGAAACCTAGAGAGGAACCAGGCTATGAGGGGTGGCCAGTCCTCTTCTGGCTGTGCCAGGTGGAGATTATAACAGCACATGGCCAAGATGTTCAAATGTTCATAAATGACCAGCATGGTCAAATACTAATAATCATAGTAGTTGTCAAGGGTGCAACAAGTCAGCAACACAAGAGTAAGTGTCAGTTGGCTTTTTCATAGCCGATCTTTGAGAGTATCTCTACCGCTCCTGCTGTCTCTAGAGAGTTGAAAACAGCAGGTCTGGGACAGGTAGCACGTCTGGTGAACAGGTCAGGGTTCCAGCAGGTCTGGGACAGCAGGTCTGGGACAGGTAGCATGTCTGGTGAACAGGTTAGGGTTCCATAGCCGCAGGCAGAACAGTTGGAACTGGAGCAGCAGCACGGCCAGGTGGACTGGGGCAGCAAGGAGTCATCATGGCAGGTAGTCCTGAGGCATGGTCCTAGGGCTCAGGTCCTCTGAGAGAGAGAGAAAGAGAGAATTAGAGAGAGCATATTTAAATTCACACAGGACACCGGATAAGACAAGAGAAATACTCCAGATGTGACAGACTGACCCTAGCCCCCCGACACATAAACTATTGCAGCATAAATACTGGAGGCTGAGACAGGAGGGGTCAGGAGACACTATGGCCCCATCCGATACTGTTTAGGCAGTAGAATGCCTAAACAGTATATTTGGCCGTTCAGCTTCCCTATCAAATCAAAAAGAAACCTACAAAAAATTTACAGCAATGACAAATGGTTTAAAGAAAAATGCAAATACCCAAGAAATAAGAAACCTATGAGAAATGAGAAACCTATCCATCCAAAAACACAGAGACCAAGAAAACCTGAATGTACGCCTTCATAATGGTGGAACACTAAAACAGTACAGAAATAAACGAAGGAAACATTTTTAAAAAGCACGTCAGAAACGAGCTAAACGTAATGGAATAATTCATAGAATCGAACCACTTCTTGAAAATTTGAAACACACTAAACAAACAGCAATATTTAGATATTTTTATTGATATATTTTTTATTTTGGATAGAGTTATCTATCCAAAATGAAAAAGTATGGATAAACCACTTCTACAATCTTTTTTGCCCTATAACAAAGAACAAATAGCAAATAAAGATATACAGTTGAAGTCGGAAGTTTACATACACTTAGGTTGGAGTCATTAAAACTCGTTTTTCAACCACTCCACAAATTTCTTGATAACAAACTATAGTTTTGGTAAGTCAGTTAGGACATCTACTTTGTACATGACACAAGTAATTTTTCCAACAATTGTTTGCAGACAGATTATTTCACTTATAATTCATTGTATCACAATTCCAGTGGGTCAGAAGTTTACATACACTAAGTTGACTTGGAAAATTCCAGAATATGTCATAGCTTTAGAAGCTTCTGATAGGCTAATTGACATCATTTGAGTCAATTGGGGATGTACCTGTGGATGTATTTCAAGGCCTACCTTCAAACTCAGTGCCTCTTCGCTTGACATCATGGGAAAATAAAAATAAATCAGCCAAGACCTCAGAAAAAATTTTGTAGACCTCCACAAATCTGGTTCCTCCTTGGGAGCAATTTCCAAATGCCTGAAGGTACCACGTTCATCTGTACAAACAATAGTACGCAAGTATAAACACCATGGGACCACGCAGCCGTCATACCATTCAAGAAGAAGACGTGTTCTGTCTCATAGAGATGAACGTACTTTGGTGCGAAAAGTGCAAATCAATCCCAGAACAACACCAAAGGACCTTGAGAAGATGCTAGAGGAAACAGGTACAACAGTATCTATATCCACAGTAAAACGAGGCCTTAATCGACATAACCTGAAAGGCCACTCAGCAAGGAAGAAGCCACTGCTCCAAAACCACCATAATAAAGCCAGACTACGGTTTGCAACTGCACATGGGGGACAAAAATGTTACTTTTTGGATAAATGTACTCTGGTCTGATGAAACAAAAATAGAACTGTTTGGCCATTATGAACATCGTTATGTTTGGAGGAAAAAGGGGGATGCTTGCAAGCCGAAGAACACCATCCCAACCATGAAGCACGGGGTGGCATCATCATGTTGTGGAGTGCTTTGCTGCAGGAGGGACTGGTGCACTTCACAAAATTGATGGCATCATGAGGCAGGAAAATTATGTGGATATATTGAAGAAACATCTCAAGACATCAGTCAGGAAGTTAAAGCTTGGTCGCAAATGGATGTTCCAAATGGACAATGACTCCAAGCATACTTCCAAAGTTGTGGGAAAATGGCTTAAGGACAACAAAGTCAAGGTATTGGAGTGGCCATCACAAAGCCCTGACTTCAATCATATAGAAAAGTTGTGGGCAGAACTGAAAAAGTGTGTACGAGCAAGGAGGCCTACAAACCTGACTCAGTTATACCAGCTTTGTCAGGAGGAATGGGCCAAAATTCACCCAACTTATTGTGGGAAGCTTGTGGAAGGCTACCCAAAACGTTTGACCCAAGTTAAACAATTTAAAGGCAATGCTACCAAATACTAATTGAGTGTATGTAAACTTCTGACCTACTGGGAATGTGATGAAAGAAATAAAAGCTGAAATAAATCACTCTCTCTACTACTATTCTAACATTTCATATTCTTAAGTTAAAGTCGTGATCCTAACTGACCTAAGACAGGGAATTTTTACTAAGATTAAATGTCAGGAGTTGTAAAAAAAAAACAGAGTTTAAATGTATTTGGCTAAGGTGCATGTAAACTTCTGGCTTCAACTGTACATGATCAATTATTAATCTTAGAATCAACTATTAAAGACTTCCAGAACCCACTAGATTCTCCAATTGCATTGAATGAATTTCAGGTCAAAATACAAACCATCCACCCCGAATGGCAGGTGGTGTTGTTGCTATCCTAAGAGAAATTATTAAATATACAGACCACAAATTCCAACTGGCTATACTTAAACTCTTTAACATCATCCTCAGCTCTGGCATCTTCCCCAATATTTGGAACCAAGGACTGATTACCCCAATCCACAAAAGTGGAGTCAAATTCGACCCCAATAAGTACTGTGGGATATTCGTCAACAGCAACATCGGGAAAATCCTCTGCATTATCATTAACAGCAGACTTCCTTAGTGAAACAATGTCCTAAGCGAATGTCAAATTTGGTGTGCTGGTAAAATTGGCAAAAACATCACACCGATTTCTTTCCTCAGAGCTGTGGGGTGAGACAGGGATGCAGCTTGAGCCCCACCCTCTTCAACATTTATATAAATTAATTGGCAAGGGCACTAGAACAGTCTGCAGCACCTGGCCTCACCCTTCTAGATTCTGAGGTCAAATGACTGATATGGTACTTCTGTCCCCAACCAAGGAGGGCCTACTGTAGCACCTAGATCATCTGCACAAATTCTTTTAGACATGGGCCCTGAAAGTGAATCTCAGTAAGATAAAAAATTATATTGTTCCAAAAAAGGTCCAGTAGACAGGACCGCAAATACAAATTTTATCTAGACACCGTTGCCCTAGAGCACACAAAAAACTATTCATACCTCGGCCAAAACCTCAGCACCACAGGTAACTTTCACAAAGCTGTGAACAATCTGAGAGACAAGGCAAAAAAGGCCTTCTATGCCATCAAAAGGAACATAAACTTTGACATCCCAATTAGGATTTCGCAAAAAATACTTGAATCAGTTATAGAACCAATTGCCCTCTACGGTTGTGAGGACAGGGGTCCACTTACCAACCAAGAATTTCCTAAATAGGACAAACACCAAATTGAAAATCTGCATGCAGAATTCTGCAAAAACATCCTCCGTGTACAACATAAAATACCAACTAATGCATGCAGAGCAGAATTAGTACGATACCCGCTAATTAATAAAATCCAGAAAAGAGCCATTAACTTCTACAACCACCTAAGTATCCATATTGCCGGTAGATACACTTAATATTGCCGGTAGATACACTACCTTGTGATATAACAGTGGATGTTAAATTATCATGGTCAAGTCATATTGAGAAAGTTGTTGTGAAGATGAGAGAGGTATGTCTTATAAAAAGATTTTCTGTGTTTTTGACACAAAAATCAACTGTACTAGTTGTTCAGGCTGTGGTCTTGTCCCAACTTGATTACTGTCTGGTAATATGGTCAAGTGCAGCAAAGAAAGACTTAGCAAAGATGTCTAAAAACAGAGCTGCATGCCTTGCCCGTAACCACACATATAGAACTAACATCAACGTTTATTTAACTAGGCAAGTCCATTAAGAACAAATTCTTATTTACAATGACGGCCTACACCAGCTAAACCCTAACAATGCTGGGCCAATTGTGCACCACCCTATGGGACTCCCAATCACAGACAGTTGTGATACAGCCTGGAATCAAACCAGGGTTTGTAGTGACGCCTCTAGCACTGAGATGCAATGCCTTAGACCACTGTATCACTCTGGAGCCCTCGGGAACATGCATGCTAGTATTTCCTGGTTGAGGGTTGATGAGAGATTAACTGCTTCTCTTGTAGTTTTAATGAGAAATATTACAGTGACGAAAATTCCAGATGGTCTGTATAAACAAATAGCATTCATCTCAGACACCCATACCCTACAAGATCTGCCACCAGGGGTCACTTCACAGTCCCCAAGTCCAAACCGAATTCACGGCAACGAACAGTTTTATACAGAGTCATGATCGCATGGAACTCCCTTCCAACTCCAATTACTTAAGCGAACAGCAAAATGTCCTCTAAAGGGGACACACACACAAACATATGCACACACAGACACAGTAACACACAAATAATTTTGGTTGTAATGGTCATATTTCTTTTTTGTCACATTGTTTTTATATCGTTGTAATTTAAAATTGTGTGACTTTCCTTGGCTATCAGTGTTTTGTTACTTTCATGTTTTGTGTTTTTTTTTGTGGACCCTAGAAAGAGTAGCTGCTGCTTCTGCAAAAGCTAATGGGGATCCAACTAAACAAAACAAAAAAATCAGGAAACTAGTGTCAGCAAATACCTGATGTCACCAAGACACGTGTTCACCAACAGAGCACAGACAAGTGAATAGAGTGACAGCAAGGATGAGGAATTAGACGGTTTTCAAACACTCAATTCAAGACCCAAGTAACTACATTAAAACCACTATACGATAACGTACACAATCGACTAAGGAAATAGATAGATAGTTAGATAGATAAATATGTAAACAGATAGGAATGGATCCAAAGTATCCATATTGCGAGTAGCTTCCTTCTATAGTAACGTTAACCAGAAATAGATAGTTGAAGAATGGATCCAAAGACACACATCCAAAGTGTTTGTTCCAGTCCAAACGAATCTTATTTAGAGTAACCTACAACTACTGTAACCTTAACTCTACAGATAGATACAGATAGATACAGATAGATCCAAATCAATAGCCCAGCCTCCCATTCATGTTCACTGTGAACTGACAGACACTAACACTGACAGGTGCAGGCGATACTGTACAAGCCTTTGTTATGGGAGAGGCTTGGGTTGTTCATCAAAGCTTTTCGGCCATGAAGAAAGCAATAACCTCTTAGATCATTGTGTTTTCCAATGCCAAGGCAACTACAGCTGTACAGCTCCAGCTATAGTGCTGCTAGCCAGTTGATAAAATGCCTTTCCAATTCCACTGCAGGTAAAATGTAGGCAATTAATGGGTAAATGTCCAGTAGTGATTTTAAGGTATATTTCTCCTCCTCTATTACCATCCAGTGGGGGGGGAGGGGGGTCTCTCTCTCTCTCTCTCTCTCTCTAATTATTAACTAGGCAATGATGGGCCAAACCCGGACAATGCTGGGCCACTTGGGAGCCCTAATGTTGGCTGTTCCTCACGCTATTCCTCACACTGTCCGTTCTGAATTCACTGTGGGCTTATACGAAATTGCATCATCATCATGTCAAATCAAATCAAAGTTTATTTGTCGTGTGCGCCGAATATAACACGTGTAGACCTTACAGTGAAATGCTTACTTACAAGCCCTTAGCCCTTAATTTTAATTAACCAACAGTGCATAGTCCGGGTAGCCATTTGATTAGCTGCTCAGGAGTCTTATGGCTTGGGGGTAAACACTTGGCGCTCCGGTACCGCTGTGTGTGTGTGTGTGTGTGTGTGTGTGTGTGTGTGTGTGTGTGTGTGTGTGTGTGTGTGTGTGTGTGTGTGTGTGTGTGTGTGTGTGTGTGTGTGTGTGTGTGTGTGAGAAAGCTGTGTTCTATGAGCCTGCACACGCCCCGTGTGTGTATACAGATGTAGGATCTTAATTTGATCACCGTGTTTCAGTATAACTTTCCTGCAACGAATGAAATGTAAAACTTGTGTATTTTGAAGTTGAAAAAGGCTTCTGAAGTATCAATGTATAAAGAAACTACAAAAATGTCCATTCATTATAATCCACACAATAATTCAAATGTCCTGTTGCTACAGGATTACTTTCCTGCTGTAGCAAACTGGGTCAAATTAAGATTCTACATCTGTAAACAGTAAGTGTGTACGCACTACATGCATGCATGTGTTTGTGTAGACATGCATATGATGGTTTAAACAAAGGAGTGAATCCATTGACTTACAATAGGTGTGAAGAACAGTGGGTGGTGGATGTGTAGAATAGACTGCCTATGAATCTTCCTTTCACCGTCCAATTAACAGCTTCCTACTGTAGTAACCCCCTCAATATTCCCTGGCTGTCAGGGGACAATCCTACCCTCTGGATGATGATGATATACAGAAGAGTATCTACAGTATCTAGAGTGTATCTACAGTGTCTGGTGAGTATCTACAGTATCTGGTGAATATCTACAGTATCTACAGTATCAGGTGGGTATCTACAATATCTACAGTATCTGGTGAATATCTTCAGTATCTAGTGAGTATCTACAGTATCTGGTGAATAGCTACAGTATCTACAGTATCTACAGTATCTGGTGAATATCTACAGTATCTACAGTATCTGGTGAATATCTACAGTATCTACAATATCTGGTGAATATCTACAGTATCTACAATATCTGGTGAATATCTACAATATCTACAGTATCTAGTGAATATCTACAGTATCTACAGTATCTGGTGAATATCTTCAGTATCTACAATATCTGGTGAATATCTACAGTATCTACAGTATCTACAGTATCTGGTGAATATCTACAGTATTTACAATATCTACAGTATCTAGTGAATATCTACAGTATGTAAAGTATGTACAGGATCTACAGTATCTGGTGAGTATCTACATTATCTACAGTATCTGGTGAATATCTACAGTATCTGGTGAGTATCTACAGTATCTACAATATCTACAGTATCTAGTGAATATCTACAGTATCTACAGTATCTGGTGAGTATCTACAGAATCTGGTGAGTATCTACATTATCTACAGTATCTTGTGAATATCTACAGTGTCTGGTGAGTATCTACAGTATCTACTGTATCTGGTGAATATCTACAGTATCTGGTGAATATCTACAGTATCTACAGTATCTGGTGAATATCTACAGTATCTACAGTATCTGGTGAATATCTACAGTATCTACAATATCTAAAGTATCTAGTGAATATCTACAGTATCTACAGTATCTACAGTATCTGGTGAGTATCTACAGTATCTACAGTATCTGGTGAATATCTACAGTATCAACAGTATCTGGTGAGTATCTACAGTATCTGGTGAGTATCTACAGTATCTACTGTATCTGGTGAATCTCTAGAGTATCTGGTGAATATCTACAATATCTGCAGTATCTGGTGAATATCTACAGTATCTACAGTATCTACAGTATCTGGTATCTACTGTATCTACAGTATCTGGTGAATATCTACAGTATCTACAATATCTGGTGAATATCTACAGTATCTACAATATCTACAGTATCTAGTGAATATCTACAGTATGTATAGTATGTACAGTTTCTACAGTATCTGGTGAGTATCTACAGTATCTAGTGAAAATCTACAGTATCTACAGTATCTACAGTATCTACAGTATCTGGTGAATAGCTACAGTATCTACAGTATCTGGTGAATATCTACAGTATCTACAGTATCTGGTGAATATCTACAGTATCTACAATATCTACAGTATCTAGTGAATATCTACAGTATGTACAGTATGTACAGTTTCTACAGTATCTGGTGAGTATCTACAGTATCTGGTGAGTATCTACAGTATCTACAGTATCTGGTGAATATCTACAGTATCTACAGTATCTGGTGAATATCTACAGTATCTACAATATCTACAGTATCTAGTGAATATCTACAGTATCTACAGTATCTGGTGAATATCTACAGTATCTACAGTATCTGGTGAATATCTACAGAATCTACAGTATCTACAGTATCTACAGTATCTAGTGAATATCTACAGTATCAAGAGCATCTGATGAGTATCTACAGTATCTACTGTATCTGGTGAATATCTACAGTATCTACAGTATCTGGTGAGTATCTACAGTATCTGGTGAGTATCTACAGTATCTACTGTATCTGGTGAATATCTACAGTATCTACAGTATCTGGTGAGTATCTACAATATCTACTGTATCTGGTGAATATCTACAGTATCTACAGTATCTGGTGAATATCTACAGTATCTGCAATATCTACAGTATCTAGTGAATATCTACAGTATCTACAGTATCTGGTGAATATCTACAGTATCTACAGTATCTAGTGAATATCTACAGTATCTACAGTATCTGGTGAATATCTACAGTATCAAGAGCATCTGATGAGTATCTACAGTATCTACTGTATCTGGTGAATATCTACAGTATCTACAGTATCTGGTGAGTATCTACAGTATCTGGTGAGTATCTACAGTATCTACTGTATCTGGTGAATATCTACAGTATCTACAGTATCTGGTGAGTATCTACAATATCTACTGTATCTGGTGAATATCTACAGTATCTACAGTATCTGGTGAGTATCTACAGTATCTACTGTATCTGGTGAATATCTACAGTCTCTACAGTATCTGGTGAATATCTACAGTATCAACAGTATCTGCTGAGTATCTACAGTATCTGGTGAGTATCTACAGTATCTACAGTATCTGGTGAATATCTACAGTATCTACAGTATCTGGTGAATATCTACAGTATCTACAGTATCTGGTGAATATCTACAGTATCTACAATATCTACAGTATCTAGTGAATATCTACAGTATCTACAGTATCTGGTGAATATCTACAGTATCTACAGTATCTGGTGAATATCTACAGAATCTACAGTATCTACAGTATCTAGTGAATATCTACAGTATCTACAGTATCTGGTGAAAATCTACAGTATCTACAATATCTACAGTATCTACAGTATCTAGTGAATATCTACAGTATCTACAGTATCTGGTGAATATCTACAGTATCTACAATATCTACAGTATCTAGTGAATATCTACAGTATCTACAGTATCTGGTGAATATCTACAGTATCAACAGCATCTGATGAGTATCTACAGTATCTACAGTATCTACAGTATCTGGTGAATATCTACAGTATCTGGTGAATATCTAAAGTATTTACAATATCTGGTGAGTATCTACAGTATCTGGTGAGTATCTACAGTATCTACTGTATCTGGTGAATATCTACAGTATCTACAGTATCTGGTGAGTATCTACAATATCTACTGTATCTGGTGAATATCTACAGTATCTACAGTATCTGGTGAGTATCTACAGTATCTACTGTATCTGGTGAATATCTACAGTATCTACAGTATCTGGTGAATATCTACAGTATCAACAGTATCTGGTGAGTATCTACAGTATCTACAGTATCTGGTGAATATCTACAGTATCTTGTGAATATCTACAGTATCTACAGTATCTGGTGAGTATCTACAGTATCTGGTGAGTATCTACAGTATGTACTGTATCTGGTGAATATCTACAGTATCTGGTGAGTATCTACAGTATCTACTGTATCTGGTGAATATCTACAGTATCTGGTGAGTATCTACAGTATCTACTGTATCTGTTGAATATCTACAGTATCTACAGTATCTGGTGAGTATCTACAGTATCTGGTGAGTATCTACAGTATCTACTGTATCTGGTGAGTATCTACAGTATCTACTGTATCTGGTGAGTATCTACAGTATCTACAGTATCTGGTGAGTATCTACAGTATCTACTGTATCTGGTGAATATCTACAGTATCTACAGTATCTGGTGAATATCTACAGTATCAACAGTATCTGGTGAGTATCTACAGTATCTACAGTATCTGGTGAATATCTAAAGTATATTGTGAATATCTACAGTATCTACAGTATCTGGTGAGTATCTACAGTATCTGGTGAGTATCTACAGTATCTACTGTATCTGGTGAATATCTACAGTATCTACAGTATCTGGTGAGTATCTACAGTATCTACTGTATCTGGTGAATATCTACAGTATCTGGTGAGTATCTACAGTATCTACTGTATCTGTTGAATATCTACAGTATCTACAGTATCTGGTGAGTATCTACAGTATCTGGTGAGTATCTACAGTATCTACTGTATCTGGTGAGTATCTACAGTATCTACTGTATCTGGTGAATATCTACAGTATCTACAGTATCTGGTGAGTATCTACAGTATCTACAGTATCTGGTGAGTATCTACAGTATCTACTGTATCTGGTGAATATCTACAGTATCTACAGTATCTGGTGAATATCTACAGTATCTACAGTATCTGGTGAATATCTACAGTATCAACAGTATCTGGTGAGTATCTACAGTATCTACAGTATCTGGTGAATATCTACAGTATCTTGTGAATATCTACAGTATCTACAGTATCTGGTGAGTATCTACAGTATCTGGTGAGTATCTACAGTATCTACTGTATCTGGTGAATATCTACAGTATCTACAGTATCTGGTGAGTATCTACAGTATCTACTGTATCTGGTGAATATCTACAGTATCTGGTGAGTATCTACAGTATCTACTGTATCTGGTGAATATCTACAGTATCTACAGTATCTGGTGAGTATCTACAGTATCTACTGTATCTGGTGAATATCTACAGTATCTACAGTATCTGGTGAGTATCTACAGTATCTACTGTATCTGGTGAATATCTACAGTATCTACAGTATCTGGTGAATATCTACAGTATCAACAGTATCTGGTGAGTATCTACAGTATCTACAGTATCTGGTGAATATCTACAGTATCTGGTGAATATCTACAGTATATACAGTATCTGGTGAGTATCTACAGTATCTGGAGAGTATCTGCAGTATCTACTGTATCTGGTGAATATCTACAGTATCTACAGTATCTGGTGAGTATCTACAGTATCTACTGTATCTGGTGAATATCTACAGTATCTACAATATCTGGTGAATATCTACAGTATCTACAGTATCTGGTGAGTATCTACAGTATCTACAGTATCTGGTGAATATCTACAATATCTGGTGAATATCTACAGTATCTGGTGAATATCTACAGCATCTGGTGAGTGTCTACAGTATCTACAGTATCTGGTGAATATCTACAGTATCTACAGTATCTGGTGAGTATCTACAGTATCTACAGTATCTGGTGAATATCTACAATATCTGGTGAATATCTACAGTATCTGGTGAATATCTACAGCATCTGGTGAGTGTCTACAGTATCTACAGTATCTGGTGAATATCTACAGTATCTGGTGAATATCTACGGTATCAACAGTATCTGGTGTATTTCTACAGTATCTGGTGAATATCTACAGTATCTGGTGAATATCTACAGTAGCTGGTGGGCAATGTTCCCTCTAATCTTTTTCGGCACTGAGTAAATTTCAGGTCTGCTGAGCACAAACTTAATCGTTATTGTCACGCTCGTCGTAAAGATGGGACCAAGGCGCAGCGGGAATGTGTGAACTCATCTTCTTTTATTGAAGGAACGTGAACACAAAACAAAATAACAAACAATGACGGCGAAGACAGTTCTGTCAGGCAAAACACTAAACACGGAACAACTACCCACAAAAACCCATGAAAAAACACCCCAACTAAATAGGACCTTCAATTAGAGGCAACGAGGAACAGCTGCCTCCAATTGAAGGTCAACCCAATAACTAAACATAGAAATAGAATAACTAGACACAGACATAGAAATAGACTAACATAGAACATTAACCAAAAAAAACCGAAACATATAAAACAAACACCCCCTGCCACGTCCTGACCAAACTACAATAACAAATAACCTCTTTACTGGTCAGGACGTGACAGTACCCCCCCCCCCCCCCCAAATGTGCAGACCCCAGAAGCACCTCAAACAAAAAAACAAAAAAATATACACAAAAATAAACCCCAAAACAAAAATAATCCCAAACTAAAGGGAGGGAAGGGAGGGTGGCTACCGTCACCGACGGTTCTTGTGCTACACCCCCCTTCCCCCTTCCTCCTACTATGGAGGTGGCTCAGGCTCTGGCCTTAGTCCCCAACCTAACCTGTCCACCCCCGCTGGAGACCTCGGGCTGATGCGCGTCGCTTGAGACCTCGGGCTGATGCGCGTCGCTGGTGACCTCCGGCTGATGTGCGTCGCTGGAGACCTCGGGCTGATGCGCGTCGCTGGAGACCTCAGGCTGATGCGCGTCGCTGGAGACCTCCGGCTGATGCGCGTCGCTGGAGACCTCGGACTGGAGGGCGACTCTGGGAGCTCCAGACTGGAGGGCAACTCTGGGAGCTCCAGACTGGAGGGCGACTCTGGGAGCTCCGGACTGGAGGGCGACTCTGGGAGCTCCGGACTGGAGGGCGACTCTGGGAGCTCCGGACTGGAGGGCGACTCTGGGAGCTCCGGACTGGAGGGCGACTCTGGGAGCTCGGACTGGAGGGCGACTCTGTGAGCTCCGGACTGGAGGGCGACTCTGTGAGCTCTGGACTGGAGGGCGACTCTGGGAGCTCCTGACTGGAGGGCGACTCTGGGAGCTCCTGACTGGAGGGCGACTCTGGGAGCTCCGGACTGGAGGGCGACTCTGGGAGCTCCGGACTGGAGGGCGATACTGGCTGCGCCGGTTCCGGACTGTAGGGCGACTCTGGCTGCGCCGATTCCAGACTGTGGGCGACTCTGGCTGTGCCAGTTACGGACTGTAGGCCATCTCTGCAGGCTCCGGACTGTGGGCCGTCTCTGCAGGTTCCGGACTGTGGGCCGTCTCTGTCGGTTCTGGACTGTGGGCCATCACTGTCGTTTCCGGACTGTGGGCCGTCTCTGTCGGTTCCGGACTGTGGGCCGTCTTTGCAGGCTCCGGACTGTAGGACGTCGCCGGAAGCACTGGACGGGGAACTGTCACCAGAAGCTCTAGACGGGGAACTGTCGCCGGAAGCTCTGGACGGGGAACTGTCGCCGGAAGCTCTAGACGGGGAACTGTCGCCGGAACCTCTGGACGGGGAACTGTCTCCGGAAGCTCTGGACTGGACAGGCGCACTATAGGCCTAGTGCGTGGGGCTGGCTTTGGAGGTGCCAGACTGGTAACACGCACCTCTAGGCCAGTGCGAGGAGCAGGAGCAGGACAAACTGGACTGGGCTGACACACTGAAGGCCTAGTGCGTGGGGCTGGTACTGGAGGTACCAGACTGGAGACGCGCACCTCAAGGCTAGTGCGAGGAGCAGGAACAGGACGTACTGGACTGGGCTGACGCACTGGAGGCCTGGTGCGTGGTGCTGGTTTTGGAGGCACCAGACTAGAGACACGCACCTCAGGGCTAGTGCGAGGAGCAGGAACTGGATACACCGGGCCATGAACAAGCACTGGAGATCTGGAGCGCACAGCCTGCACAACCCATCCTGGCTGGGTGGTAACAGTAGCCCTGCACGGGCGGAGTGCTGGCACAGGGCGAACTGGGCTGTGCAGAGGCCTGATGGCTGCCGTGCGTAGAGCAGGCATAGGGTAGCCTGGGCCTAGGAGACGTACTGGTGGCCAGATGTACTGCGCAGGCATACTCCTACCTGGCTGTATGCCCACTCTAGCACAACACTTGCGAGGGGCTGGAATCGCTCGCACCGGACTGTGCGTGCGCATGGGCGAGATCGTGCGCACTTCCGCATAGACCGGCGCTCTTCTGATCCGCTTCTCCCCATAATAAGCACGGGGAGTTGGCTCAGGTCTATTGCCTGACCTAGCCACACTCCCCATGTGCCCCCCCATAAAACATTTCTTGGGGGTGCCTCTCGGGTTTGCCAATCGGCGCGTATAATGCCTCGTAACGGTGCCGCTCCGCCTTGGCTGCCTCCAGCTCCACCTTAGGGCGTCGGTATTCCCCAGACTGGTGCCATGGTCCTGCCCCATCCAAAATCTCCTCCCATGTCCATAAATCCAAAGAGCTCCTCTGCTGCTCCTTCCTCCGCTGCTTGGTCCGTTGGTGGTGGGTAGTTCTGTCACGCTCGTCGTAAAGATGGGACCAAGGCGCAGCGGGAATGTGTGAACTCATCTTCTTTTATTGAAGGAACGTGAACACAAAACAAAATAACAAACAATGACGACGAAGACAGTCCTGTCAGGCAAAACGCTAAACACGGAACAAATTCCAACAAAAACCCATGAAAAAACACCCCTACTAAATAGGACCTTCAATTAGAGGCAACGAGGAACAGCTGCCTCCAATTGAAGGTCAACCCAATAACTAAACATATAAATATAACTAGACACAGACATATAAATAGACTAACATAGAACATTAACCAAAAAACCCCGAAACACATAAAACAAACACCCCCTGCCACGTCCTGACCAAACTACAATAACAAATAACCTCTTTACTGGTTAGGACGTGACAGTTATGATAAATTCTGTGCCACATCTGGCACGTGTTTATTGTTACAGTTATAGCAATGCCAAGTAGGCTACTGTGGCTATTTTATCTCAATGTAGGGCCTATCAGAGTGGCCTGCCATAAAAAACAATGGAGAAAATGCAACCCATAACATTTTAACATGGAAACAGCTGTTCTATCTTTCAGCCTACAGTAGCAGCCAATGTGTGGTGTTCAATGTAGGCTTACATGCCATGAGACTTCTGGAAAAAGTTTGCAGGGCTTGACATTAACCTGTTTATCCACTTGTCCTTCAGACAAGGAGGTGACTGAAAATCTGTTGTTTGATGCAAGAAACAACTTTACGAAATAAAATTAATTATTATTCCCATACCATAATTACAGAGAATCAGATAAATTATGCTACCCTCTGCCTATTAGCTCCTTAGCTTATTCAAGCCTGTCTCAAAATACAACACTTCCTCTTTAAGACTGAAAAAAAGCTTTTTACCTGACTCCCTTGTCAAAGATGGCTAGAAATGTGCACGTTTTGTGCTCTTGCACGAAGCAACGACTCCCCCATTGCTGACTAGAAATGTGTTATAACTGGGCTATGAACAATATTAACAAATGTACACACATGGCTACATGCAACTCTCGCTTTAATCTCAAAACAAGCGCATCTAATTGCGAAAACTCATGCTGTAAAACACAGTCCAGTTCAAAATGAATGGCACAGATCCCTATCCTGTATGGCAATAGTCTATTTGCAAATAGGGATATGAATTCCGCACTGGTCTTTAGAGTACAGCTTGTGTCTGTCACTGCAATAGAATCCTATTCCGGTGCATTCTGCCAAGAATAAAATCTCTTGCATAGTTCGTTTTGCATACTGAGTCTTGCATAGTTAATTGTTTCGGGATGTTGCATTGAAAGTGGCTAATATTGACAATTTCCACAGTAGAGTGAAAAGTTGACAGTGTTAACTAAAGGGGGTCACCTAGAAAGTTGAGTGAAGTTCAATCACATGCGGGCTGATATTTCTTCTGCCCGGCAGTCAGCGTATCTGGTGTGTATCTAATGTATCTAGTGAGAATCTGCAGTATCTACAGTATCTAGTGAGTATCTACAGTATCTACAGTATCTGGTGGGTATCTACAATATCTGGTGAGTATCTATAGTATCTACAGTATTTACAGTAGTTACAGTATCTAGTGAATATCTGCAGTATCTACAGTATCTACAGTATCTAGTGAGTGTCTGCAGTATCTACAGTATCTAGTGAGTATCTACAGTATCTACAGTATCTAGGGCACGTATCTCGTAGTGAATATCTACAGTATCTACAGTATTTAGTGAATATCTACAGTATCTACAGTATCTGGTGAGAATCTACAGTATCTACAGTATCTAGTGAATATCTACAGTATCTACAGTATCTAGTGAGTATCTACAGTATCTGGTGAGTATCTACAGTATCTACAGTATCTACAATATCTAGTGAGTATCTGCAGTATCTACAGTATCTAGTGAGTATCTACAGTATCTAGTGAGTATCTACAGTATCTACAGTATCTAGTGAATATCTACAGTATTTACAGTATCTAGTGAGTATCTACAGTATGTACAGTATCTGGTGAATATCTACAGTATCTACAGTATCTAGTGAGTATCTACAGTATCTACAGTATCTGGTGGGTATCTACAATATCTGGTGAGTAGCTATAGTATCTACAGTATTTACAGTATCTAGTGAGTATCTACAGTATCTGGTGTGTATCTACAATATCTGGTGAGTATCTATAGTATCTCATTATACACTCTTAAGTGCAGAACCGATGATGGACAAAGTACAGGAATGACATTTCAAAAGGGCAGAATGCCCATATTTGAAGGGGCTCTGAGGTCATTTAATGGAACTCATTGGAGGCTTACCTAATGAGATGTAAATCTCAACTAATCAAACCTTACTGAGGAAGATCACAATGACATAATCAGACCATTGAGCCCCGGGGCTTAACTTAACATGCTACAGGGCAGATCGGGGGAAAGGCTATGTGGGGAACAAGAATAATAATGAGCACCCCAATTATATAATTGACCTGTCTTACAGAAACCCTGCTGAAGCCTCAGCTTCCACTTCATACTGTATTTAGCTCCCTAGTAGCCCTCAGAGGAAGTTGTTCTCCTGTGAGTACACTCTTAGAAAACAGGGTTCCAAAAGGGATCTTCAACTGTCCCCATAGGATAACCCTTTTTGGTTCCAGATAGAACCCATTTTTGTTCCAGGTACTGTAGAACTCTTTCGGTTTGACATGTAGAACCCTCTGTGGAAAGGGTTTTAAATGGAACCCAAAAGGGTTCTACCTGGAACCATAAACGGTTCTTCAAAAGGTTCTCCTATGGGGACAGCTGAATAACCATTTTAGGTTCTAGATAGCACTTTTTTCTAAGAGTGAACTAGCGGGCAAACATCTGTCTGAGCTGGTGGTTTTAGAAGACAGAGAGAGACAGAGAGAGATAGGGAGAGAGATGGGGCGAAGGCAGAGAAACAGAGAGAAACAGAGAAAGAAAAGAGAGAGAGAGAGAGGTGACTACGCCATTCAACAACGAAGAGACATATGAATCAGCCTGCCACTCAGACTACAAACACCTTCACTGCACCGTCAATAGGAGAGAGAGAGAGTGGTAGCACTTAATTTTATGGTAAATAAATGGCTAGTTATTTCCTAAGAAATGACATAGTAAATCAATAATTACACTGTAATAACCAATGAAGTAATTGCTTTTACTAAAACTACAAAATAATATAGCTATTCTGCCCCTTTGCTAAGTGGTGCCCTCTTGGTGCCCTCTAATAACCTACCTCTCTATTTCACCCATTACATTTAATGGAAAAATGCCCCCTCTTGGACCACTACACTACTACCACTACTACTACCGCTACCAATACCACTACTACTAACACTACCAATACCACTACTACTAACACTACCAATACCACTACTACTAACACTACCACTACCACTACTACCACTACCACCATTACTATCACTACCACAATTACTACAAATACCACTATTACTACCACTACTACTACTACCACTACTACACTACCACTACTACTACCACTACCACTACTACCACTACCACCATTACTATCACTACCACTATTACTACTACTACCACTACTACCACTACCACCACTACTCCCACTACCAACATTACAACCACTACCACAACTACTAACACTATTACCAGCACTACCACTACTACTACCACTACCACTACTATCCACTATCCCACCATTACTATCACTACCACTATTACTACTACTACCACTACTACCACTACCACCACTACTACCACTACCAACATTACAACCACTACCACTACTACTACCACTACCACTACCACTATTAGTACCCCTACTACTACTACCACTACCACTATTGCTACCACTACTACCACTACTACTACCACAACTACTACTACTACAACTACCACTACCGATATTACTACCACTATCACTACTACTACCACTACTACTACACTACCGATAATACTACCACAACCACTACCACAACCACTATCACTACCACTACCACTACCACTATTACTACTATTACCAGTACCACTTAGACTACCACTACAGCTATTAATACTACTACCAGTACCACTAACAATACCACTACCACTACTACTCCCACTACCACTACCACTACTACCACGACTACTAAAACCACTACCACTATTACTACTACTACCACTATTACTACTACTACCACTACTAATACGACTACTACCACTACAACTACTACTATTACTACCAATACAACTATTACTACCACTACCACTACTACTACCACTACCACAACCACTATTACGACTACTACTACTACCACTACTACTACCATGACTACAACTATCACTACCACTACCACTACCACTATTACTACTATTACTACCAATACAATATTACTACCACCACCACTACTACTACCACCACTACTACTACTATTACTACCAATACAACTATTACTTCTACTACCACTAGCACTATTAATACCACTACAACTACTACTACCACTACCGCTATTACTACCACTACCACAACCACTATTACGACTACTACCACTACCACTAATACTACTAATACCACTATAACTACTACTACCACTATTACTACTATTACTACCAATACAATATTACTACCACCACCACTACTACTACCACCACTACTACTACTATTACTACCAATACAACTATTACTTCTACTACCACTAGCACTATTAATACCACTACAACTACTACTACCACTACCGCTATTACTACCACTACCACAACCACTATTACGACTACTACCACTACCACTAATACTACTAATACCACTATAACTACTACTACCACTATTACTACCACTACCACAACTACTACTACTACTACTACTACCACCACTACTACTACCACTACCACTACCACTAATACTATTACTACCGCTACTACTACTACTACTACTACCACTACCACTATTACTACTATTACTACTATCACTACTACTACCACTACTACTATTACTACTACTACCACCACTACTACTACTACCACTACTACTGCTACTACTACTACCAACACTACTACTACTACTACCACGACTACTGCTACCACTATTACTACTACTACCACTACTACTACCATGACTACAACTACCACTACGTCCACTACTACTACCACTACTACTACTACTACCACTATTATTACTACTACTACTACTACCACTACTACTACTACCACTACTACTACCACTACTACTATTACTACTACTACTACTGCTACTACTAATACTACTTATACTACCACCACTACTACTACCACTACCACTACTACTACTACTACTACTACTACCACTCCTAATACTACTATTACCACCACTACCACTACTACTAGCACTACTACTACTATCAATACTACCACTACCACTATCACTACTACTACTACTACTACTACCACCACTACTACTACTAGCACTACTACAACCACTCTACCACTACTGCTACTACTACTACTACCACTACTACCACTACCACTACTACTACTACTACTACTACCACTCCTACTACTACTACTACCACTACCACCACTACTACTACCACTACCACTACTAACACTATCACTACTACTACTACTACTACAACTACCACTACCATCACCACTACTACTACTACTACCACTACTACTACCACTACTACCACTACCCTATTGGCCCTTGTCAAAAGTAGTGCAATATTGAGTAAATGGTGTGTTATTTGGGAACCTGTTCTCCACTAGAGGAGAGAGGCTGAAGAGCCTGACAAAAACAATGTCCTATACCGGAGCTCGAGTAAATGACATTACTAAGCTGCTCCTGAATGTACTACACCAGGACATGGAAATCGATTCTATTGTAGTCTATGTGGGTTTTAATGACATTATGAAGGGCAGCTCTGAACAGTTGAAACTGGATTTTAAAGAGCTGATTGACTCTCTGCTATACACTAATAAAAGGCCCATCATATCTGGCCCTGTGCCCTCTCTGAATCGTGGCATTGAACGCTTTAACAGGATTATTTCTCTTCACAACTGGCTCCGTGATTATTGCAGCTCAATGGTTGTAACTGTTGTTTACAATTTCGATACCTTTTGGAAACAAAACACATTTTATAAGGAGGATGGGATCCACCCAAATCATTTGGGATCCTGGATCCTTTCACAGCATTATAAGGCTGCGTTGAGACAATGACTTATCAATGACCCAAGCCCAGCTCAGCTAATCCCTACCATTGTGACGCAGAGTTGTCATAATGCTTCAGCAAATGCCCATTACACCAGGGGCGTTGGTAGACACATTGTAAGTAACCTAATTTATGTCCCTCTAACAGCCTTGAATGCCTCCACTGATCCTACAGCTATTGTATGCAGTAATCATGTGCCTATGAACCAGATTTATGCTGTTAGCACTGAGCCGGTGTGCCCTAGGAGGAAGTCCACTGTGTGCAGTTCACCCTGCACTAACATAAATGACATGAGCATATCTACTTCTGCTAAGCTTCCCAGTAAAGCAATAAAAATAAGCATCGCAGAAGAAAAGTGCTCATAATAGCCCACGTTAACATATGTAGCTTAAGAAAAAAGGTTCATGAAATCAATATTTTGCTAGTAACAGATGACATTCATATTCTGACTATCTCTGAAACTCATTTAGATAATATCTTTGATGATACAGTGGTTGAAATACAAGGTTATAACACTACATAAAATATAGAAATGCCAGTGGTGGAGGTGTTGCTGTTTATATTCAGAACCACATTCCTGTAAAGATTACAGAGGATCTCATGTTAAATACTGTTGAAGTAATATGGCTACAGGTTCATTTGCCTCACCTAAAGCCCATTCTGGTGGGAAGCCGCTACAGACCACCAAGTGCTAACAGTCAGTATCTGGATAACGTGTGAAATGCTTGATAATGTATGTGAAATCAACAGAGAGGTATATATTCTGGGTGATTTAAATATTGACTGGCTTTCATCAAGCTTCCCACTCAATAAAAAGCTTCAAACTTGAACCAGTCCCTGCAACTTGGTTCAGGTTATCAGTCAACCTACGATGAGCACGTCTGGGGCCATTCCCCCCAGAAATGTCTGGGAACTTGAAGGTGCCTTGGTGGAAGAGTGGGGTAACATCTCACTGCAAGAATGGGCAAATCTGGTGCAGTCCATGAGGAGGAGATGCACTGCAGTACTTAATGCAGCTGGTGGCCACACCAGATACAGACTGTTACTTTTGATTTTGACCCCCCCTTTATTCAGGGACACATGATTCCATTTCTGTTAGTCACATGTCTGTGGAACTTGTTCAGTTTATGTCTCAGTTGTTGAATCTTGTTATGTTCATACAAATATTTACACATGTTAAGTTTGCTGAACATAAACGCAGTTGACAGTGAGAGGACGTTTCTTTTTTTGCTGAGTTTACTTGAAAAAATTTAATAAAAATTGGCAAGATTATTAAACTTAGGCATGACATGCCAGCAACAAACGCTGACACTACACATCCAAGTATAGTGTGGAAGAGGTGAAAAAAGTATTGTTGTCTATCAACAATGACAAGCCACCGGGGCCTGACAACTTGGATGGAAAATTACTGAGGATAATAGCAGACGATATTGCCAATCCTATTTGTCATATTTTCAATTTAAGCCTAATCGAAAGTGTGTGCCCCCAGGCTTGGAGGGAAGCAAAAGTCATTCTGCTACCTAAGAATAGTAAAGTCCCCTTTACTGGCTCAAATAGCTGACCAATCAGCCTGTTACTAACTTAGTAAACTTTTGGAAAAATGTGTGTTTGGCCAGATACAATGCTATTTTCCAGTAAACAAATTGACAACAAACTTTCAGCATACTTACAGGGAAGGATATTCAACAAGCACAGCACTTGTGACTGATGATTGGCTGAGAGAAATTGATGATAAAAAGATTGTGGGGGCTGTTTTGTTAGACTTCAGTGCAGCTTTTGACATTATCAATCATAGTCTGCTGCTGGAAAAACGTATGTGTTACGGCTTTACACCCCCTGCTATATTGTGGATAAAGAGTTACCTGTCTAACAGAACCCAGAGGGTGTTCTTTAATGGAAGCCTCTCCAACATAATCCAGGTAGAATTAGGAATTCCCCAGGGCAGCGGTCTAGGCCCATTACATTTTTCAATCTTTACTAATGACATGCCACTGACTTTGAGTAATGCCAGTGTGTCTATGTATGCGGATGACTCAACAATTTACATGTCAGCTACTACAGCGACTGAAATGACTGCAACAATTAACAAAGAGTTGCAGTTAGTTTCAGAGTGGGTGGCAAGGAATAAGTTAGTCCTAAATATTTCTTAAACAAAAAGCATTGTATTTGGGACAAATCATTTACTAAACCCTAAACCTCAAATAAATGTTGTAATAAATAATGTGGAAATTGCTTGGAGTAACCCTGGATTGTAAACTGTCATGGTCAATGCATATTGATACAACAGTAACTAAGATGGGGAGAAGTATGTCCATAATAAAGCGTTGCTCTACCTTCTAAACAGCACTATCAACAAGGCAGGTCCTACAGGCCCTAGTTTTGTCGCACCGTTCAGTCGTGTGGTCAGGTGCCACAAAAGGGAATTAGGAAATTGGCTCAGAACAGGGCAGCACAGCTGGTCCTTCGATGTACACTGAGAGCTAATATTAATAACATGCATGTCAATCTCTCGAGGCTAAAAGTGGAGGAGTGATTGACTTCATCACTTCTTGTATTTATGAGAGGTATTGACATGTTGAATGAACCGAGCTGTCTGTTTGAACTACTGGCGCACAGCTCAGACGCCCATGCATACCCAAAAGACATGCCACAAGAGGTCTCTTCACAGTCCCCAAGTCCAGAACAGACTATGGGAGGCGCACAGTACTACATAGAGCCATGACTACATGGAACTTGATTCCACATCAGGTAACTGATGCAAGCAGTTGGTAGAGCATGGTGTTGGTAGAGCATGGTGTTTGCAACGCCAGCATGGTTTGTGCAACGCCAGGGTTGTGGGTTCGATTCCCACGGGGGGCCAGTACAAAACAAAATGCATGAAATGAAATGTATGAAATGTATGCATTCACTACCGTAAGTCGCTCTGGATAAGAGCGTCTGCTAAATGACGTTAATGTAAAAAACAGATAAAAATACACCTTATGGTATAGCGGGGACTGTGAAGCAACGCAAACATAGGCACAGACACATGCATATACACACACACGATAACATACGTGCTATACGTACACATGGGTTTTGTACTGTAGGTATGTGGTAGTGGTGGAGTAGGGGCCTGAGAGTACACAGTGTGTTGTGAAATCTGTGAATGTATTATATTTTTTTAATTGTATAAACTGCCTTAATTTTGCTGGACCCCAGGAAGAGTAGCTGCTGCCTTGGCATAATAAATACAAAAACAGAAACGGAAACTGGATGAAAGAAAACACACACACACACACACACACACAGGGCTTAGAGAAGATAATACTGTTCTGGGGTCAGGGCTTAGAGAAGATAATACTGTTCTGGTGTCAGGGCTTAGAGAAGATAATACTGTTCTGGTGTCAGGGCTTAGAGGAGATAATACTGTTCTGGGGTCAGTGCTTAGAGAATATACCGTTTTTTACAATCACTTGGGCACTAATTTCAGAACCTTGTGGTCATTTTTCAAAACTCAAAACGGTCATCACTTGTAACACATGCTGTCCAATGTTCAAAACATTGCATTGTGCATTCATATCTTTAAAGAAACATTGCACTTGCAGAATCATTGGTTCAAATAACTAATTTATCATGAAATACCATAGCAACATTAATGTAGATCTCCCACACACAAGATACCAATAGTTTCACTGTGTAGCTGTTCGTACAATCATTAAATATTTTAGTACAAAATATGTGATACATGTTTCATTATGCTACTACACGTAAATACATCACTGTAAAATGACTAGTAGAGAGAATACTACAGACACAGTGGAATCATTGAACAAAATCAGAAATTTATTGACGAAATACAATAAAATCACAACATAGGTTTCTTTCAATCAAAGCAAAAATAATTAGCTACAAAAAAGAAAAAACTACAGTAAAACGTCAACTGCAGAGTTTCTCACCTGGCTTACTGTAAAAAGCAAAACAAAGGCTTGATTACTCCTATATTTCCATCAACCCTGTCTTGTTTGATTTGGCCACATCACAATGGATGTTTTCATTAGCCAAACATCTTGGGAAGAATCTTCAGGCATGGCGAATCCAGGCCTGACTCTGGTCTGCAGTGATGCCATTGCATGCGTCATCCATGGCCTGGAGAAGGGTGGCATGTTCGTGAGGGCGCCTATCATATATATACAGTTGAAGTCGGAAGTTTACATACACTTTAGCCAAATACATTTAAACTCAGCTTTTCACAATTCCTGACATTTAATCCCAGTAAAAATTCCCTGTTTTAGGTCAGTTAGGATCACCACTTTATTTTAAGAATGTGAAATGTCAGAATAATAGTCGAGAGAATGATCAATTTCAGCTTTTATTTCTTCATCACATTCCCAGTGGGTCAGAAGTTTACATACACTCAATTAGTATTTGGTAGCATTGCCTTTAAATTGTTTAACTTGGGTCAAGCGTTTTGGGTAGCCTTCCACAAGCTTCCCACAATAAGTTGGGTGAATTTTGGCCCATTCCTCCTGACAGAGCTGGTGTAACTGAGTCAGGTTTGTAGGCCTCCTTGCTCGCACACGCTTTTTCAGTTCTGCCCACACATTTTCTATAGGATTGAGGTCAGGGCTTTGTGATGTCCAATCCAATACCTTGACTTTGTTGTCCTTAAGCCATTTTTCCACAACTTTGGAAGTATGCTTGGGGTCATTGTCCATTTGGAAGACCCATTTGCGACCAAGCTTTAACTTCCTGACTGATGTCTTGAGATGTTGCTTCAATATATCCAGATAATTTTCTTTCCTCATGATGATCTATTTTGCGAAGTGCATCACTCCCTCCTGCAGCAAAACACCCCAACAACATGATCCTGGTGTTCTTCGTCTTGCAAGCCTCCCTCTTCTTCCTCCTAACATAACGATGGTCATTATGGCCAAACAGTTCTATTTTTGTTTCATCAGACCAGAGGACATTTCTCCAAAAAGTACAATCTTTGTCCCCATGTGCAGTTGCAAACCGTAGTCTGGCTTTTTTATGGAGGTTTTGGAGCAGTGGCTTCCTTACTGATACAGGATCCTTATCGATACAGGACTCATTTCACTGTGAATATTGATACTTTTGTACCTGTTTTCTCCAGCATCTTCACAAGGTCCTTTGCTGTTGTTCTGGGATTGATTTGCACTTTTTGCACCAAAGTACGTTCATCTCTAGGAGACAGAACACGTCTCCTTCCTGAGCGGTATGGCGGGTGCGTGGTCCTAATGGTGTTTATTCTTGCGTACTATTGTTTGTACAGATGAACGTGGTACCTTCAGGCATCTGGAAATTGCTCCCAAGGATGAACCAGACTTGTGGAGGTCTACAATTGTTTTCTGAGGTCTTGGCTGATTTCTTTTGATTTTCCCATGTCAAGCAAAGTTTGAAGGTTGGCCTTGAAACACATCCACAGGTACACCTCCAATTGACTCAAATTATGTCAATTAGCCAATCAGAAGCTTCTAAAGCCATGCCATCATTTTCTGGAATTTTCCAAGCTGTTTAAAGGCACAGTCATCTAAGTGTATGTAAACTTCCGACTTCAACTGTACCTTCCACCAAAAATGTCTCAATCGACTTAAGGAAAGGAGAGTATGGGGGTAAGTACAGGGTGGTAAATTGTGGATGGGCCTTAAACCATGCTTGCACCATTTGAGCATGGTGGAACCTAACATTATCCCACACAATGACATAGGTCACGCCATCAGCTCTACAGACCTGATTTTGCTCAGACAAGGTCTGCGTCTCACCACACCATCTTCCGATATTGCCACACACATGGTGATGTTGGCCCCACATTGTCCAGGTACTTGAATGGTTGCCCGCTGGCCACTGAAATTCCGAACTCTCCTCATTGTCTTGGCCAGGTTGAAGCCTGCCTCATCCAAAAAGAGGAATTTGTGATGGTTTTAGTCAGCATCCATCTCCATCACCTTGTAAAAATACATTTTGGAAAGAAAATTAATGAATACAATGATGTAACATTTTGGGGGGAATTTTTCACAACAGGCATCTTAAAACTGAACATACCTGAACATACTCAGTCCTCAGTTGCTTCACTCTGTCTGCATTTCTTTCAAAAGGCACACGGTATAGCTGTTTTAGAGACACCTGGTGCCTTTTCAGCATCCGTGCAATAGTTGGCAAACTTATGGCTGCCACATTGTTGAACATGTTGTCATAGTCCAAGATGTGCTGCCAAATTTCTGTAAGGCGAATATAATTTCTGGCCCAAACCAAATTGACCACAGCCCACTCTTGTTGGTCAGTCAGAATTTTGCCTCTGCCTCCCCTATTTGGCCTAGTCTCAATTCTGCAAGGAAAATGACAGTAAGAACACATTTAGTCACATCACCTACTCTGCGGTACGCATTGGCATGCAGTATACAGTCATTTGACAGTTGAGAGTAGCGTAATGTTTAGTGCATGCTGAAGACTTACCGGTTCTCATTGAGGAAGTTCTGATGATTGAGGCCACGGTTGATCTTCTGAGGTTTGGTTGAATCATTGTAGCTGCCTCAGTCATTGTCATGCCATGATTTACGACACGGTCTACAACTATTGCTCGGATTTCATTGGACACTCTTTGCTGTTGCTGTTGCTGCCGCTGTCTTGGTCCGTGGCCTTGTCCTCTACCACGTTCCCCCCACACCTCTCAAACGAGGCCCACGACCACCTCTCAGAAGGGGTGCTTGTCCCCTGTCATTCCTTTGACCACCACGTCTTCCTCGTCTTCCTCCTCCCACTGCTTGACCTCTATTGTGACCTGGATCACCTGCCGGCTCCATGTCATTGCTATGTTGTTGTAGGTGGATACGACTCATTTCACTATGTACTCATACCACAATGTGAAATCAATCATCATTAACGAGTTGGCAGTATTGGAAAAGCAATTACAAGGGCCTGCATACGTTCACACACGGGCCACTTTATTAGGTACATCTGAATGTTAATGCAAATAGCCTGCTCCTTCGAACAGCGAATCATGTGGCTGCCTGCAACTCAATATATAGAGTATATAGAGTGGAGAGCTTTAGTTGTTGTTCGACAAAACATTAGAACGGGCAAGATGCGTAATCTAAGCAACTTTGACCGTGGTATGATTGTTGGTGCCACACATGGTGGTTTCAGCATCTCAGAAACGGATTTGTACACACTACAGTCTCTAGAGTTTACAGAGAATGGTGTGATAAACGAAACACATTCTGTGGGCAAAAACACCTTGTTAATGAGAGAGGTCAGAGGACAACGTCCAGACTCATTCAAGCTAACAGAAAGGCAACAAATGCTCAAATAACAGCCGTTTAAAACAGTGGTGTGCAGAAGGGCATCTCTTAACGTACAAAACCGTGAATAATTCAGGATGTTGTGGAGGGAAAAGGGGGTCCTACCCAGTACTAGACAGGTGTGCCTAATAAAGTGGCCAGTGAGTGTACAGTAATGTCAAATCTGAAAACATGGTCTGGAAAAGTGGTACATGGGACCATTGAAACAGTGTCTGATAAAGAATGATGATGAAATATTACATCCATAGATAATGTAGTCCAATTGGTTCATGTTCCACGGTAATTGGTGTCAATGTATCTCATTATCCTGAAACTTTCATGATCTAAACCTGGAATATTGTTTGTCAGTTTCCATAAAACTATGCATTAAGGGTAATGCAACAATTACTTATCATTTTGAGCAGTTGTATCAATTGATAGTTAGATCCTTGTAATGAAATGAATAGACAGTCATCTCAGATGTAACGTGTGAACTGCATTTTGAAATGGTAATACTTTGATGTTAAGTTGTGTCATTTTGAACAGGTGATTTTAGTTCAATGAACAAATGATCTTAACTTTATGAGTTTTGAAAAATGTGCATTTTGATCATCGGTTGTGAGTTTTGTGTCTGGAGTTTTGAAAAATGACATCAAGGTTCTGAAATTAGTGCCAAATTGATTGTAAAAAACTAATACTGTTCTGGGGTCAGGGCTTAGAGAAGATAATACTGATCTGGGGTCAGGGCTTAGAGAAGATAATACTGTTCTGGGGTCAGGGCTTAGAGAATAAAGAGTGGGATGGAGATGAGGTGAGTGAGTAAGTGAATACTACCCATATATATATATACTGCTCAAAAAAATAAAGGGAACACTTAAACAACACATCCTAGATCTGAATGAAAGAAATAATCTTATTAAATACTTTTTTATTTACATAGTTGAATGTGCTGACAACAAAATCACACAAAAATAATCAATGGAAATCCAATTTATCAACCCATGGAGGTCTGGATTTGGAGTCACACTCAAAATTAAAGTGGAAAACCACACTACAGGCTGATCCAACTGATGTAATGTCCTTAAAACAAGTCAAAATGAGGCTCAGTAGTGTGTGTGGCCTCCACGTGCCTGTATGACCTCCCTACAACGCCTGGGCATGCTCCTGATGAGGTGGCGGATGGTCTCCTGAGGGATCTCCTCCCAGACCTGGACTAAAGCATCCGCCAACTCCTGGACAGTCTGTGGTGCAACGTGGCGTTGGTGGATGGAGCAAGACATGATATCCCAGATGTGCTCAATTGGATTCAGGTCTGGGGAACGGGCGGGCCAGTCCATAGCATCAATGCCTTCCTCTTGCAGGAACTGCTGACACACTCCAGCCACATGAGGTCTAGCATTGTCTTGCATTAGGAGGAACCCAGGGCCAACCGCACCAGCATATGGTCTCACAAGGGGTCTGAGGATCTCATCTCGGTACCTAATGGCAGTCAGGCTACCTCTGGCGAGCACATGGAGGGCTGTGCGGCCCCCCAAAGAAATGCCACCCCACACCATGACTGACCCACCGCCAAACCGGTCATGCTGGAGGATGTTGCAGGCAGCAGAACGTTCTCCACGGCGTCTCCAGACTCTGTCACGTCTGTCACATGTGCTCAGTGTGAACCTGCTTTCATCTGTGAAGAGCACAGGGCGCCAGTGGCGAATTTGCCAATCTTGGTGTTCTCTGGCAAATGCCAAACGTCCTGCACGGTGTTGGGCTGTAAGCACAACCCCCACCTGTGGACGTCGGACCCTCATACCACCCTCATGGAGTCTGTTTCTGACCGTTTGAGCAGACACATGCACATTTGTGGCCTGCTTGAGGTCATTTTGCAGGGCTCTGGCAGTGCTCCTCCTGCTCCTCCTTGCACAAAGGCGGAGGTAGCGGTCCTGCTGCTGGGTTGTTGCCCTCCTACGGCCTCCTCCACGTCTCCTGATGTACTGGCCTGTCTCCTGGTAGCGCCTCCATGCTCTGGACACTACGCTGACAGACACAGCAAACCTTCTTGCCACAGCTCGCATTGATGTGCCATCCTGGATGAACTGCACTACCTGAGCCACTTGTGTGGGTTGTAGACTCCGTCTCATGCTACCACTAGAGTGAAAGCACCGCCAGCATTCAAAAGTGACCAAAACATCAGCCAGGAAGCATAGGAACTGAGAAGTGGTCTGTGGTCACCACCTGCAGAACCACTCCTTTATTGGGGGTGTCTTGCTAATTGCCTATAATTTCCACCTGTTGTCTATTCCATTTGCACAACAGCATGTGAAATTTATTGTCAATCAGTGTTGCTTCCTAAGTGGACAGTTTGATTTCACAGAAGTGTGATTGACTTGGAGTTACATTGTGTTGTTTAAGTGTTCCCTTTAGTTTTTTGAGCAGTATATATATATATATATATATATTTATTTATTTATTTTCCCTTTTGTACTTTATCTATTTGCATATCGTTACAACACATATAGCCATAATTTCAATTTTTTTTATTGTTTATTTCACTTTTGTTTACTATCTATTTCACTTGCTTTAGCAATGTAAATATACGTTTCCCATGCCAATAAAGCCCTTTCAATTAGAGAGAGAGAGCGAGAGAGAGAGCGAGAGAGAGAGCGAGAGAGAGAGCGAGAGAAAATCTCTAGACACCAAAGAGTTTTAATAAGACACTAGTGTCTGCCTATCTTTTTCTGATTGCTAAGTCCAACCCAAGGCCTGCTATTCCCACTGCTGATCTTGCATCCCAAATAGCACCCTGCTTCCTATGTAGTGCACCACTTTTGACCAGGGCCCATGGTGCAATTTGGAAAGCATACAGAGCCTTTGGCAATCAAACACACAGACCTTATTATATTCATCATTAATTTCACTGCAACTGGAGTAAACACAAATAATAAATAATGCTAGCTACAACTTCAAGATTATTAGTGTGTGTGTGTGTGTGTGTGTGTGTGTGTGTGTGTGTGTGTGTGTGTGTGTGTGTGGGGGGAGGAGGGCTTTCACTAGCTTGTTACAGTATCTGTATTCATAGCTTTGGCCCAGGTGGTCAACTAGGATAAATAATGGCTTAGGATATATAAAAGGGTGTCGGGGATATAAGTGGAATCCCAAATAGCAACCTATTCCCTGGATAGTGCACTACTATATTGTGCACTAGTTTTAACAAAACTAATACACTATATAGGGAATAGGGTGACAATTGGGACACTTCCAATATGTGCCAGTAATGCAGCAGTGATGCAATAAAGCAGCACCTAGCCCCCATGTTAAAAAACCTCATCATACTGATAGAACTAGGCACTAGCCCCATGTTAAAACACCTCATCATACTGATAGAACTAGGCACTAGCCCCATGTTAAAACACCTCATCATACTGATAGAACTAGGCACTAGACCCATGTTAAAACACCTCATCATACTGATAGAACTAGGTACTAGCCCCATGTTAAAACACCTCATCATACTGATATAACTAGGCACTAGCCCCATGTTAAAACACCTCATCATACTGATAGAACTAGGCACTAGACCCATGTTAAAACACCTCATCATACTGATAGGACTAGTCACTAGCCCCATGCTAAAACACCTCATCATACTGATAAAACTAGGCACTAGCCCCATGTTGAAACACCTCATCATACTGATAGAACTAGGCACTAGCCCCATGTTAACCCCTGTGCGGCCTCCGGGATGGACATCCAGCGAAAAATCATATCGCCATTAGCATAACAAAATTTAAAAAAAAAAGAAAATCATTTTTTTTCTTCAAATTATATAGTTTTATAGATACACCTCTCCTGAATCGAACCACGTTGTCCGATTTCAAAAAGGCTTTACAGCAAAAGCAAAACATTAGATTATGTTAGAGGAGTTTATCGTAAAAGTAGCCATATAGCCATTTTCCGACCAACCACATGCATCACAAATAACCAGAAAACAGCTAAATGCAGCACTAACCTTTGACAATCTTCATCAGATGACACACCTAGGACATCATGTTACACAATACATGCATTTTTTTGTTCGATAAAGTTCATATTTATATATAAAAACAGCATTTTACATCGGTGCGTAACGTTGACTAACTATTTTCCCTCAAATGCATCCGATGAAACAGAGCTACAATTTACTAAATTACTATTCGAAAACATTTTTAAAATGTAATATTGTCATTCTAAGATTTATAGATGAATATCTCTTGAAAGCACCTGTAATGCCAGATTTAAAATTAACTTTACTGGGTAATCATACTTTGCGATGAAAGGGGATGCGATACTCTGAAAAATAGGCTAACGTTACAGGTCAGCGCCATCTTGGAACAATCGCATATCACATCTAGTCTTGTATACTATTGTCAATAATCCCTTACCTTTGGTTGTCTTCATCAGAAAGCACTTCCAGGAATCCCAGGTCCACAACAAATGTATTTTCGTTCGAAAAAATTACTCCTTTATGTTCCAAGAGCTTGTTCTTGTTAGCGCGTCTGAAGGCTTATCCAAATGCTCCGTCGGCCACGGGACAGCCATTTCGAGAAAAAGCATTTTTTTTCCATTTAGGTTCGTTCAATCATGTCAAACGTAGTATAACATAAATCTTCAGGGCATTTTTCAACAAGAGAGCCAATAAGATTCGAGGGGGACGATTGCATTGTGTTTCAAAACGTTTTGAAAGGGGAGGGTAACCAGGGGCGCCGGCGTCATAATGGTGATGGCCCTCTCTGTGTGACCACGTTCCACAGCGTCTCATTCATTCAGTTTTAACAGTAGGAGACTCAAACCACTTTGTAAAGACTGGGGACATCTAGTGGAAGCAATAGGAAGTGCTCAATGAACCATAGCTCACGGTGTGATTAATAGGCAACGTGATGAAGTTGAGTTCGCAATTCAGAATTCCACTTCCTGTTTCAATCTGTCTCGGGGTTTTGACTGCCATATGAGTTCTGTTATACTCACAGACACCATTCAAACAGTTTTAGAAACTTTAGGGTGTTTTCTATCCACAATTATTAATTATATGCATATCCTAGCTTCTGAGTTTGAGTAGGAGGCCGTTTAAAATGGGCACGAATGTTTTTCAAAAATCGCTGTAGCGCCCCCTATCCTAGGGGAACGCCAAGAGGTTAAAACACCTCATCATACTGATAGAAGTAGGCACTAGCCACATGTTAAAACACCTCATCATACTGATAGAACTAGGCAGCTAGCCCCATGTTAAAACACCTCATCATATTTATAGAACTAAATCCAATCAAATCAAATATATTTGGTCACATACACATGTTTAGCAGGTAGTATTGTGGGTGTAGCGAAATGCTTGTGTTTCTAACTCAAACAGTGCAGTAATATTTAACAATTCACAACAATACACACAACCTAAAAGATTAATAATGGAATTAAGGACCATTTCTTGGGCTAATAATGTAAGAAATTAAAATCGAAAAACCAAAATACTGCAAAGTTGCTTTGGAGCTAGAAGCAGAGCGGCCCTATCTGTCAGCGCCATATTAACTAGGCACTAGCCCCATGTTAAAACACCTCATCATACTGATAGAACTAAGCACTAGCCCCATGTTAAAACACCTCATCATACTGATAGAACTAGGCACTAGCCCCATGTTAAAACACCTCAACATACTGATATAACTAGGCACTAGCCCCATGTTAAAACACCTCATCATACTGATAGAACTAGGCACTAGCCCCATGTTAAAACACCTCATCATACTGATATAACTAGGCACTAGCCCCATGTTAAAACACCTCATCATACTGATAGAACTAGGCACTAGCCCCATGTTAAAACACCTCATCATACTGATAGAACTAGGCACTAGCCCCATGTTAAAACACCTCAACATACTGATAGAACTAGGCACTAGCCCCATGTTAAAACACCTCATCATACTGATAGCAGATAGCTGACTGAGCTGAATGTCAAGTGGAGTATCAATCTGCTCCCTATCCAGAAGCTATTGTCAATGCATCCGATGGGACCTCCACTGTGCCCCACACAAAGGGAATCAGGGACTCTGAGTAAGTGTCCCAATTGGAACACTTTTGTCTGATCAGTGCACTACTTTTGACCCAAAAAATAGTGCACTATGTGTATGGTGCAATTTGGGATCTAGTCAATGTCTGGGACTCTATTCTGTTCAAAGGGACTCTGATGAGGCTACTAAGAGCTACTTAGCCTATGGCTTTGGCACTCTATCTAAAGCCTAACAGACCAGTTGCGGTTTTCTGTTTTCTGTGTAAATCTGGCATAGGATGAAGGTAGTAATGTGAGCTTATTGTTTGGATGGGCAACTGTTGTTACGTTAAGGAGATCAATGACCCTATTCCCTATGTAGTGCACTACTTTTGACTAGGGCTCTACACTAATCCCTATATAGTGCACTACTTTTGACCAGGGCATATAGGGCCCATTTGGGACTTACACACTGAGCTCCTGGTTGATTGCTAGTCCTTTCTCTGCCTCATCCCTCAGTTATTTATCATGCAGCGGCTGTGTATCCAGTCCCAGTCCCCAGCTTGGTGGAGCCAGCCCAGTCATTCTTCCTATATGGAGACAACAGAGAAGGACACAATCTTGTCCCAGTACCCCAGCTTGGTGGAGCCAGCCCAGTCATTCTGGGTGGCAGGGTAGCCTAGTGATTAGAGCGTTGGGCCAGTAACCAAATGGTTTCTAGATTGAATCCCCAAGCTGACAAGGTAAAAATCTGTTGTTCTTCCCCTGTTCCTAGGCTGTCATTGTAAAAAAGAATTTGTTATTTACTGACTTGCCTAGTTAAATATATATATTTATATATTTAAATCATCCTATATATTGAGACAACAGAGAAAGACACAATCCTTTCCCAGTACCCCAGCTTGGTGGAGCCAGCCCAGTCATTCATCCTGTATGGAGACAACACAGAGAGAGACCTCTCAGAGGCTTCTACTGGCACCACATTAAACATTGCTCTGACAACATTGTGATGTCTCAGCATGGTGCCGTCTAGATGGAGCTGGATAGGCAGAAGGAAGATGTAAGCAAGCTTCAGTTTGTCATTTCCTTGATGAACGTTGAATCCTGTGGAATGTGGAAAAGACCAGAATCTATACAGTTTCCCTGGCACCTCTCGGGTTTCAGCTCTTCAGTACACCTCCTCCTGCCAATTGGAGCACATTTGTCAGCATCTCAACATTTATATAGCATAGTAAACATGGAAAAGACTGTACAGAATCTATACGGTGCAGACGTGAAACCTTCCAGATTTGTGGAGCTGGGATTGGGAAGGCAGAAGGAAGACGTTTGAATACCAAAGATGGGACATAATGAATGGAAGATAATATACAGTACACTGGATATTTGGCCCTGTCCGGGGGTTTCATTGGATGGGGCCACAGTCTCTCCTGACCCCTCCTGTCTCAGCCTCCAGTATTTATGCTGCAGTAGTTTATGTGTCGGGGGGCTAGGGTCAGTCTGTTACATCTGGAGTATTTCTCTTGTCTTATCCGGTGTCCTGTGTGAATTTAAATATGCTCTCTCTAATTCTCTCTTTCTCTCTTTCTTTCTTTCTCTCTCTCGGAGGACCTGAGCCCTAGGACCATGCCTCAGGACTACCTGGCATGATGACTCCTTGCTGTCCCCAGTCCACCTGGCCGTGCTGCTGCTCCATTTTCAACTGTTCTGCCTGCGGCTATGGAACCCTGACCTGTTCACCGGACATGCTACCTGTCCCAGACCTGCTGTCCCAGACCTGCTGGAACCCTGACCTGTTCACCGGACGTGCTACCTGTCCCAGACCTGCTTTCCCAGACCTGCTGGAACCCTGACCTGTTCACCGGATGTGCTACCTGTCCCAGACCTGCTGTTTTCAACTCTCTAGAGACAGCAGGAGCGGTAGAGATACTCTCAAAGATCGGCTATGAAAAAGCCAACTGACACTTACTCTTGAGTTGCTGACTTGTTGCACCCTCGACAACTACTATGATTATTATTATTTGACCATGCTGGTCATTTATGAACATTTGAACATCTTGGCCATGTGCTGTTATAATCTCCACCCGGCACAGCCAGAAGAGGACTGGCCACCCCTCATAGCCTGGTTCCTCTCTAGGCTTCTTCCTAGGTTTTGGCCTTTCTAGGGAGTTTTTCCTAGCCACCGTGCTTCTACACCTGCATTGCTTGCTGTTTGGGGTTTTAGGCTGGGTTTCTGTACAGCACTTTGAGATATCAGCTGATGTACGAAGGGCTATATAAATACATTTGATTTGATTTGATTTGACTGGATACAGTATTTCTGTGAAGCTGTGACCATCTGTTGTTCTCAATAGTGATCCATACAGATATGAACATAAAGTCAACTACAGAGTTACAGTATAGCGCAAATTATATTCATATTAGACAATCAATTATGATCATTTTCCTAATACATCCATAGAACCATACAGTATACCTGTTACTTCCTGGTCTCTCTGAATCTGGTTCTAATTCTCCAGTCCACCTCTTCCTGGCTCCTCTCCAGCTAATGCCATCTGGCTCAGTGCAGTTCACAGTGTAAAAGGTAAAGGTCACATGTTTCATTAGTGGTTGGAGGATGAGCTTCTCTCTGTGTTTTCCCTGGTGCAGCCACTGGGGCACAGAGAAGGAGCATTGCCTGAGTTCCAAATAGCACCCTATTCCCTATATGGTGCAAAGGGCCCTGGTCAAAAGTAGTGCACTAAATAGGGAATAGGGTGCCATTTGGGAGGAAGACACAGAGGGTTGTGAACCTGCTGGTGCTGAGGCTGCAGTGACAGACAGATCCACAGCTCTGTAGTGAAGCAGACCTGGGTTCAAATAGTATTTGTTTTCTTTCAGGTACATTACATACATATACAGATATTTTTTTAAAGAAAGATCCAGGTTTGTTTCTGTACGTGGGCGGGATTGTGGAACCCCCTTCTCGTACAGTGGGTATGATAAATATTCACCCCTCTTGGATTTCTTCACATTTTATAGTGTTACAAAGTGGGATTACAGTGGATCTAATTGTATTTTTTTGTAAATGATCTACACAAAATACTTGTGTAGATTGTAGATATATATATTTTTTAAAGCACTAATATATCTTGATTAGATAAGTATTCACCCACCTGAGTCAATACATTTTAGAAACACCATTGTCTGCGATTACAGCTGTGAGTCTTCTTGGTAAATCTAAGGTTTGCATCCCTGGATTGTGCAAGATTTGCCCATTATTCTTTTAAACATTTCTTCAAGCTTTGTCATTGTGTTGGGAATCATGGCTAGACAGCAAATTTTAAGTCTTGCCATAGATTTTCACGCAGATTTAAGTCAAATCTGAAACTAGGACATTCAGGAACATTCACTGTCTTCTTGGTAAGCAACTGCAATGTAGATTTGGCCTGCTGAAAGATTAATTCCTCTCCCAGTGTCTGGTGTATAGCAAACTGAAGCAGTTTTTCCTCTAGGATTTTGACTGTGCTTAGCTCCATTTCTTTTTATCCTGAAACACATAACGTTATAACTACTGTTCCCTGAAGGAGGGAAACAAGGTACAACATACTATGAGGAGTCGCACTCTCGCAACTTCTGTTGAAGGATCTACAATCACCCCTGACAAGGCCAATGAAATCTGCACTTTGCTGGAAGCCCCTCCTTCCACAGGTGAAAAGAGTGAGGCCCGGATTCATTCCTTCAATTTAATAATACCGCTCTTGACCAACGGCAGACAGGTGTTCTTCCTCGTTTCCCTCCTTCAGGGAACAGTAGTTATAGTCCTAATGTTAGGTTCCCTTTCAGTCAGTCAACTTCGGTACAACATACTATGGGGAAATATAACCACTCCTCTTGCCGAGATCCCAACAGATAAACTCACCACAGCACAAATATCTCCTATAGTCAACCCTTTAAACAATGCCCCAAGATGCTGCCAGACCCATCAAGGGGCAAAAGGGTTACCTACCGGTGTACACGCCCACTCTACCAGGTAACCCTTGCCCCTTGGTGCTATATGCCAGGTATATAGCCTCCATAGACGCTGCTTAGAGAATGCCCTGCCGCAAACTGGATTCACCAAAACAGACCAAAACAAAGTTGCTCACATAGCTGGATATCCCGGGTCCGTTCAAGCTCACACCAGACACAGGTCATGTGACCTCTGTTGCTCTTCAGAAGCAAAAAAAGGAGGTGAAAAGGGAAATAGCTCAAAAGCTAAGAACCTGAAAGGATATAGCCATGACTTTCGGGGCGAAGGCCTTATTTGGACGCAATTTCACCTTAGAGTCGCTCGGGGCAAACTGTGCACAAGAAGGGTGTATGGATAATGCGTGGAGGTCACCAACACGTTTAGCTGAGGACAAAGCCATGAGCAGGGATGTTTTGTAAGAGAGGCTCTTTAGATCCAACAACTCAAGAGGCTCAAAGGGGGCAGCACACAGTGCCTCCAAAACCAACGGCGAGTCCCATGTGGGCGTAATAGGTTTAGAGACCAGTCTGAGATGATATACACCTTTCAGGAATGACAGACTGAATGATAGCAATAACATTCGGAGGTAAACCTCTAACCATTAGGTTGACTCTCTTAGGGGCCAAGCCCATAGGAACAACATTTTTGGCCCCGCTAGCCAAATTTGCCGGTGAGCCTTGGACAACAGGGGCCTGCACCGTTGCCACGTGTCCCTACCTAAAAGGCGAATTGATCTCCTCGTATCATGGCTGCCTGGGCCAATAGGGAGCCACAAGAATCAACGGTAAGCCCTCCCCTTCATGCTCTCCAATGTGGGCTGAATCAGAACCACTGGCCGGAATAGTGTTAAGGATCTTCGGAGGCCATTGGTGTGCCAGAGCGTCCATTCCCAACAGGGCACGCGGGTCTCTCATCGAGACATTTTCCCACCAGAGGTATCTTCACAGTCCCCAAGTCCAGAACAGACTATGGGAGGCGCACAGTTCTACATAGAGCCATGACTACATGGAACTCTATTCCACATCAAGTAACTCATGCAAGCAGTATTTTTTTCTTCTTCAAAAAACAGTTAAAAATACACCTTATGGAACAGCAGGGACTATGAAGAGACACAAACACAGGCACAGACACGTGTCATACACACACACACGATAACATATGCACTATACACACACGTAGACATGGATTTTGTGTTGTAGATATGTGGTAGGAGAGTAGTGGCCTGAGGGCACACACTTAATATGTTGTGAAATCTGTTGTGAAATGTAATGTCATGTTCTTAATTATTTTTTTGAGCAGTGTATATATATATATATATATATACACTGCTCAAAAAAATAAAGGGAACACTTAAACAACACAATGTAACTCCAAGTCAATCACACTTCTGTGAAGTCAAACTGTCCACTTAGGAAGCAACACTGATTGACAATACATTTCACATGCTTTTGTGCAAATGGAATAGACAACCGGTGGAAATTATAGGCAATTAGCAAGACACCCCCAATAAAGGAGTGGTTCGGCAGGTGGTGACCAGAGACCGCTTCTCAGTTCTTATGCTTCCTGGCTGATGTTTTGGTGACTTTTGAATGCTGGCGGTGCTTTCACTCTAGTGGTAGCATGAGACGGAGTCTACAACCCACACAGTGGCTCAGGTAGTGCAGCTCATCCAGGATGGCACATCAATGCGAGCTGTGGCAAGAAGGTTTGCTGTGTCTGTCAGCGTAGTGTCCAGAGCATGGAGGCGCTACCAGGAGACAGGCCAGTACATCAGGAGACGTGGAGGAGGCCATAGGAGGGCAACAACCCAGCAGCAGGACCGCTACCTCCGCCTTTGTGCAAGGAGGAGCAGGAGGAGCACTGCCAGAGCCCTGCAAAATGACCTCCAGCAGGCCACAAATGTGCATGTGTCTGCTCAAACGGTCAGAAACAGACTCCATGAGGGTGGTATGAGGGCCCGACATCCACAGGTGGGGGTTGTGCTTACAGCCCAACACCGTGCAGGACGTTTGGCATTTGCCAGAGAACACCAAGATTGGAAAATTTGCCACTGGCGCCCTGTGCTCTTCACAGATGAAGCAGGTTCACACTGAGCACATGTGACAGACGTGACAGAGTCTGGAGACGCCGTGGAGAACGTTCTGCTGCCTGCAACATCCTCCAGCATGACCGGTTTGGCGGTGGGTCAGTCATGGTGTGGGGTGGCATTTCCTTGGGGGGGGGTGAGATCCTCAGACCCCTTGTGAGACCATATGCTGGTGCGGTTGGCCCTGGGTTCCTCCTAATGCAAGACAATGCTAGACCTCATGTGGCTGGAGTGTGTCAGCAGTTCCTGCAAGAGGAAGGCATTGATGCTATGGACTGGTCCGCCCGTTCCCCAGACCTGAATCCAATTGAGCACATCTGGGACATCATGTGTCGCTCCATCCACCAACGCCACGTTGCACCACAGACTGTCCAGGAGTTGGCGGATGCTTTAGTCCAGGTCTGGGAGGAGATCCCTCAGGAGACCATCCCCCACCTCATCAGGAGAATGCCCAGGCGTTGTAGGGAGGTCATACAGGCACGTGGAGGCCACACACACTACTGAGCCTCATTTTGACTTGTTTTAAGGACATTACATCAAAGTTGGATCAGCCTGTAGTGTGGTTTTCCACTTTAATTTTGAGTGTGACTCCAAATCCAGACCTTCATGGGTTGATAAATTGGATTTCCATTGATTATTTTTGTGTGATTTTGTTGTCAGCACATTCAACTATGTAAAGAAAAAAGTATTTAATAAGATTATTTCATTCATTCAGATCTAGGATGTGTTATTTTAGTGTTCCCTTTATTTTTTTGAGCAGTATATATATATAACTGCCTTAATTTTGCTGAACCCCAGGAAGAGTAGCTGCTGCCTTGGTAGCAGCTAATGGGGATCTATAATATATACAAATAAATACAAATACAAATGTGTGTAACTCTGCTTCCTACTCGACTCTGCCGCCACCTGAAAATCTCTGTATTAGTCGGCGGCTTGTGAGCTTTCTGAGGTGCACGTAGGTCTAGAATGGGACACAAAGTCCCTTCCCTTTTCGTAGCCAGAAATACCGGCTGTACCAGCATTCTTGGATCTTCGAAATAGAAACCCATCAGATGACCTGCTCCTGGAGACGGGAGGATAATTCCTCTTCGTCAAAACAAGCGTTGAGACCTCGGAAACAGTCTACGTGATGTTGCTGCAGAAGCGTGGGGGACTCACAACAAATTGTAGCCTGTACCCTAACGTCACTGTTCGCATGGTCCAGGTCGACACTGCACTTTGCAGTGCCATCTGAGGGGCCGGAAGCTACCTTGTGGACTGGGAAAGATTGGTTCTTCTTCCTTTTCCACCACTCTTGAAAACTGTGTGTCTGAACATGGAGAAGGGACACTTTTCATCAAACCTACATGCGGGAGACAGGGAAAAAACATTATCATTGAGGTTACCCTACCAACCAGTCATAGGTACTGGCGACAAAGCGCCTAGTAACCTAGCTGGGAATGGGACAGACAGCTCTGAAAAACTGACCCCATTTGTTGTAACAGACAGGGGCGATTCGTAATTTAATCTAATTTCCAGGAATTAAAAGTGTTGAGCTGGAGACAGACAGCTAATTTGGGGGCTTATATGAACCATAGAGACTGCGTGTGGGATAATAGTATGGTCGTGTCCAACCCTGCTCATTCCCTCGACTCTGCTACCAACAACTAATCAACTATAGAGCCTATGGCTCTATTACCCTAATTGCGCCGAAGGAGATGGCTGCCGTTTTACGATCCCGTAACCAATTGTGCTATTGTATATGTTTTTTTTTCGCTTTATTTGTAACTTATTTCGTACATAATGTTTCTGCCACCGTGTCTTATGACAGAAAAGAGCTTCTTGATATCAGGGCAGCGATTACTCACCCCATACTGGAGGAATTCTTCTTCTTCAACGAGTCGGATGGGAAGGATTTCCTCCAGACACCCGACAAGGCCCTCATCCCTGTCATTCGCAGGATGAAAAGACGGAGGTATCGTGGGCGACGGTCCGGGTGCCTTGTAAGGATCTGTCACAGAGATGGTTATCTACCTTTACCATCGGTCCTATTAGCCAATGTACAATCAATCGTTAATAAAATAGATGAACTATGAGTACGTATATCATACCAACGGGACATTAAAAACTGTAATATCTTATATTTCAGAGTCGTGGCTGAACGACAACATGATTAACATACACCTGACAGGTTTTAAGCTTTTTCGGCAGGAGTGTGCAAAGCTGTGATCAATGCAACTTTGAAGTGTGGCTACTTTGAAAAATCTAAAATATATTTTGTGTCATGTCCTGACCAGTGAAAAGGGGTCATTTGCCATGGTAGAATGGTCAGGGTGTGGCAGGGGGGTTGTTTTGTGTGTCTTGGGGTTTTTTGGTTCTAGGGGATTTTGTTCTAGTTTTCTATTTCTATGTTTCGTTTTTATGTTTGGCCGAGTATGGTTTCCAATCAGAGGCAGGTGTCTTTCGTTGTCTCTGATTGGAAGCCATACTTAGGCAGCCTGTTTTCCTTTGGGTTTCGTGGGTGGTTATTTTCCGTTTAGTTATTGTACCTGACGGAACTGTTTTGTCGTTTGGTTATTTTGTTTATGTGTTCTCTTAAAATAAAGATGATGAGCACTATACACGCTGCGCTTTGGTCTGTTCAACACGACGCCTGTGACATTTTGATTTGTTTAATAGAACAGCGGCCTCTGGTAAGACAAGGGGCGGCGGACTATGCATATTTGTAAACAACAGCTGGTGCGCAAAATTAAGGAAGTCTCGAGGTTTTGCTCGTCTGAGGTGGAGTATCTCATAATAAGCTGTAGATCACATTATTTACCAAGAGATTTTACATCTATATTTTTCGTGGCTGTCTATATACCACCGCAGACTGACACTGGCACTAACACCACACTGAATGAGCAGTATACGGCCATAAGCAAACAGGACAACGCTCATCCAGAGGTGGCGCTCCTAGGGGCCGGGGACTTTAATGCAGGGAAACTCAAATCAGTTTGACCTCATTTCTATCAGCATGTAAAATGTGCAACCAGAGGGAAAATAACTCTAGACCACCTTTACTCCACACACAGAGATGCGTACAAAGCTCTCCCTCGCCCTCCATTTGGCAAATCTGACCATAATTATTTTATCCGGATTCCTGCTTACAAGCAAAAACTAAAGCAGGAAGCACCAGTGACTCAGTCAGTAAGAAAGTGGTAAGATGAAGCAGATGCTAAGCTACAGGACTGTTTTGCTAGCACAGACTGGAATATGTTCCAGATTCATCAGATGGCATTGAGGAGTACACCACATCAGTCACTGGCTTCATCAATAAGTGCATCGACGACGTCGTCCCCACAGTGACTTGTAAGTAAGCATTTCACTGTAAAGTCTACACCTGTTGTATTCGGCGCATGTGACAAATAAAATTTGATTTGATTTAACCCTTATCTCATAGGGACTAGTGTGCTACAGGCAGGAATCAGCAATGAATCCCACTAATGAGCCACCTATGGGGAGGGGCGCCCCCTTGTGGACAGTGACTCAATTTATCACTCACCCTGGGGAGATTGATATACCCCTTAAATCCTGTAAACACCGTGTAAGGCGGCGTAACAGAGGGGACAGCATTAAACATGGACAAGCTTCCAATATTCGTTGTGCTTCCATGAGACTGTATAGACTGCATGAAGCCCAGCCCCTTTACCGACACAGGGGCTCTGGCAATGGCTGACGTAGTACCACGTTTGCCAAACGTGAGGGCACCGTTTGCACAGTAATGTTTTTGCAGAGGGGCGCACAGGTCACTCAGACCCGTGCCAAGGCCCCTCGCTCCAGGGGTTAGCCAGCCAAGTGCTCGGGGGGCTGCTTCTTCATCGGAGGTGCACACAAACCCTGTTTCCTTCACTCCCTCCAACTCCAGGAAGTAGGGTTGCCATAATGCAGGGGAAAAGCTAGCAAGTTTCACTTGCTGGAAGTTAAGCATAACAGCTGACATTTGTAGGAGGCTCTTTAGCCTAAGCTAGGTGAGCTAACCTCTTCTAAACAGTCCATTTAGATGCTACGAATACTAAACAAGAGAAGTGGGACCGGAACCCTTGATCAACAAGTCTGTGAAGAAAGGCAAGTGGTACTTGACAGAGGCAGACACAGGTGGTGGTGGTATCTACCGAACGTGCCCGATTAGCCTCCCTTAACCGGCGATAGAGCGCACTGGAGCCGAGTTGGGCAAGGGGAGCCAACGCATACCCCACCCCCAAACAGAATAGACATTTGATTCGAACACCCAACGCGTCCGGGAAAGTCACCAGTGGTAATTCCAAGCATAGTGGAAGGAGTATTCAATAAAAGAATCATGTCAACGCCTATTTATTTCCCACAGAGTTAGTCAATGTAACTTATTATGTGATTAGTTAAGCCAAATGGGGGTTAATGGCACTGATCAATAACAACTATCTTTGTAAAAAATAATATATAGAATTGTCATTTCATTTTGACATTATAGAGTATTTTGTATAGATAAATGATTTTTTATTTAAATCACAATTAAATCTATTTAAATCCCACTTTGTTACTTAACAAAATGTAAACAAATCCAAAGGGGGTGAATACTTCTGGAACCCACTGTAGCTCTGTATATCCATTATCATCGTCACTATCGCCATATCTCAGATGAGATGATCATCAGCTCTTGTGCCACAAGGTAGAAGGTTATACCGTAGGTAATAGGTATGAACTAGAATTGAGATTATGTTATTGATTTATATGTATCATATTTTCCCTTTAAATTATTGTACCGATTCAGGTACTGCTTACAGCTACAGATACAAAATGGTCGCCATGTGTGTGGGGGGGAAGGAGAAATAACACAGCTTCAGGTTATATAACAGATATGAATAGCAGCAGATCTAGTGCTGTATGGTGTGCCATTCATTTGACATACTCATGGTTTGTATGTCTTAATCTGTCCACCCATGCATACTCTGTGAAACATATTCATTTTCAATTCATTCAAGTCAATGTTGGAGGAGCTTCGAGACTTGGCTGCCTTACTGAAACACCAGAAAATACCTTACTCTAACAGCACACCTCCTTCTGGCCAAGTGTTGCAATTACAAGCTACTGGAGAAACACCAGAACATATTCACTCTCATCCCTCTACTGCCTCCTTCTGGCCAAGTGTTGTAATTACAAGCTACTGGGGAAACAACAGAACATATTCACTCGTGTGACTCTACTGCCACCTTCTGGTCAGGTGTTGCAATTACAAGCTACTGGGGAAACACCAGAACATATTCAATCTATTAGCCCTCTACTGCCTCCATCTGGCCAAGTGTTGTAATTACAAGCTATTGGGAGACGTTATCCATCAGCGCTGGAAAATACAGTATTTGACTGAGTAACTTTGTACAGGAGCCATAAATAGCAATTCAATGTCAACATTAACACTTTAATCATTTTTTTTAAACATACAGTACCAGTCAAAAGTTTGGACACACCTACTCATTTAAGGGTTTTTCTTTATTTTTACTATTTTCTACAATGTAGAATAATAGTGAATAGATCAAAACTATTAAATAACATATATGGAATCATGTAGTAACCAAAAAAAGAATTAAACAAATCAAAATATATTTTAGATCATTCAAAGTAGCCACACTTCAAAGTTGCATTGATCACAGCTTTGCACACTCTTGGCAGGATTTTTTGTGCTTAGGGTCGTTGTCATGTTGGCAGGTGAACCTTCAACCCATTGTGAGGTCCTGAGTGCTCTGGAGCAGGTTTCATCAAGGATCTCGCTGTACTTTACTTCATTCATCTTTCCCTCGTCCCTGCCGTTGAAAAACATCCCCACAGCATGATGCTGTTATACATGTGGGTAAATCATTTATTGATTATGTGATAGTTCACTCAAGAGCTTAGACATACCAGATCATCAAGGACAACAACCACCTGAGCCACTGCCTGTTCACCCCGCTACCATCCAGAAGGCGAGGTCGGTACAGGTGAATCAAAGCTGGGACCAAGCGACTGAATAACAGCTTCCATCTCAAGGCCATCAGACTGTTAAACAAGCATCACTAACACAGAGAGGCTGCTACCTACATACAGACTTGAAATCATTGGCCACTTGAGTAATGCATGATATGTAAACATTATTAAAGTGGCATTATTAAAGTGACTAGTGATCCATTTATTAATCTCACATGTATATACTGTATTTCATAACATCTATTGCATCTTGCCAATGCCGCTCGGCCATCGTGCATCCATATGTATATATTGTTATTCCATCCCTTACTTATTAGGTAGTTGTGTATTAGGCAGTTGTTGTGGAATTGTTAGATTACTTGTTAGATATTACTGCAGTGTCGGAACTAGAAGCACAAGCATTTCTCTACACTCACATTAATATCTGCTAACCATGTGTATGTGAGCAATTACTTTTGATTGGACTTATAGGCAGTATTTGGTACTAATCACTACATACATGAGAAGATTCAACACTTTGTTAAACATGTTCAGTCAATGAATGAAGACCAAAACATTCAACATTGTGAGAGGATACCTACTCCACTCTTTCACCAACCAAAAGGTATTACGGTTACCCTTTCACACCAGAGCGTTCAGCATACTTAGACTACCGCAGAGAAGTGCGAAGTAATGTTGCTATAATCTGTTAAGGGGTCATATGTTAGGAATGATGATTGAATAATGTCCTGGAAGTCAATTTGGCCACTGGGCATCAGGGTTTCAAAGGTGGGTCAAGACACATCATTGAAAACCAACCTCTTCTGTTCCTGTGACAGAGCACTAACGCAATACACCCACAAAGTGAGAAAATAACTATTGTTCAACTATTGAAAATAAGGTTGCATGATGATACATAAGGGTTAATCTTATAAGCATTTGTAAGTGCATTTATAAACGGTTAATACCTGGAGGTAAACATTAGCTCACAATTTGGCAAACACTGACCAGTTATTGCACTATTTTGACCAATGCGATATAAATGTTATTAATGGTATATACGGCATTTACAAATGATTAAACAATCGTTAATAATGTAATTATAACCCCTCTAAACTCTTTATAAATGGAACCTTAGCATGGTGTGTGCAACGCCAGGGTTGTGGGTTCGATTCCCACGGGGGGCCAGTACAAATTAATATTTATTTTTTTAAATGCATGAAATGAAATGTATGTATTCACTACTGTAAGTCGCTCTGGATAGGAGCGTCTGCTAAATGACTAAAAATGTAAATGTAAATGTTGTAAGTGTTGCCGCGGTCTCCTGATGTGGTTCAAGCATTGTTGTGTGGACTTAGAACATCCAATTTAGTTGGTTTTTACTTTTGTTTTTTAAGTGTGCTTTTGTGGCCCGAAAACCTGAAAAAAAACCTCAAAAAACAGAAACCTCGAAAGTCCATAAAAAATATAGAAAAGGGAATTTAGGAAAAAATACAACAGAGGCATCTTGTCCAAGGGGTGTACTTGAAAATCAAGCTGCCAAAGGCTACATAAATAGGAGCAAGGCTCCTGCCCTTTTGGGTGTTCTAGCTCAGACAATGATTTCACTCTACGAGGTGCTGTGGCTTAGTTGGTTAAAGCACCTGTCTAGTTAACAGGAGAGGCCACGGCAATGCCTATTTCCCCTCAGGAGGCTGAAAAGATTTGGCATTGGACCTCAGATCCTCAAAAATATCTAAAGCTGCACCATTGAGAGCATTTTGACTGGCTGCATCACCGCTTGGTATGGCAACTGCTCGGCATCCGACTGCAAGTTGCTACAGAGGGTAGTGCGTATGGCCCAGTACATCACTGAGGCCGAGCTTCCTGACATCCAGGATCTCTATACCAGGCGGTGTCAGAGGAAGGCCCAAAGAATTGTCAGACTCCAGCCACCTAAGTCATAGACTGTAGACCAGGATGTTTTATTTCAGCTCATGAAACATGGGACCAACACTTTACATGTTGTGTTTATATTTTAGATTACACAGTTAGTACTTTGAGTCATTCAAAAGGGGAATTTTTGCCGTAACATTGTGTATCAAATTGGCGTGACCCGGATTCTGCGGCCACAACACAGAGCACTAACCACTGTACGATCATGGCGAGTTACCAGGGCTTGTGGAGACCCCTTGAGCGGAAAGCCAAAAAGTCAACTCTGCCTGTCCACGTCACTGCATGCTTGAATAACCCAATATCTCCCACAGACACACAAGCACTAACTGTAATCTAACTGGCATCAAAGTGTAACGTTAGACTTTGGAATTTAGCTACCTTAGCCACGTCACAGTGAAGGCCTGCTTGAGTAGATCGATTTCACCTCCACATATATAAGCCCTGGTAGCTCGCCGTGATCGTATAGAGGTTAGTACTCTGCGTTGTGGCCGCAGCAACCCCGGTTCGAATCCGGGTCACGGCATTGAAATTCACAATGTCATGGCATAAGGGCTCTTTTTGAATAAGCAGGGTGAACTAAACTGAATAACTAGAGTGAACTAGAGTGAATTTAGCAGAGATTGTACTGGTGAAAAAAGTATTATTATACCTCTGTCATTATAACATTAAATAAGCAGAGATTGATACCAGTGTAGGGTACCATACTATACATTTCGTTTCGTTGGCTACAGTTTAAAGGCAGAGTCACAAAGTGAACAGCTATATCGGGTCAATTTTGGCAACAACTAAGAGCATTGAAGCACAAAACGAAAACTTCTCCGCTACGTCCCGAAGCTACGCATGGGCTGATACTCTGTGATAGCCTGCCCTTGTGCTGATCTGCAGAGCTGCTCATGGTAACATCATATGGCTGAGTCTCAGTTTAACTCAATCAAAAAGCACCCTCATGCCGTGAATCGCAATGCCATGAGCAGTACTAACCATTATACGATCACGGCAAGCTACCAGGGCTTGTGTGTGAGGGGTAGATATTAGACTACTCAAGCATGCCGTTGCCTTGATGTAGAAAATGTGGCTAAATACCATTGTTGACTAGTTAAGACTAGAGAGAGACTCAACAGTGTATTGTGTATGGTGTAGTAGAATAGAGTTAGTACTGACCCCTGTAGAGTATTGTGTGGTACAGTGGAATACAGTGTTCTGCTAGTGTAGAGTATGGTTCCGAAGTATCCTTGGAATAGGAACATGCCCTCCCCTGGACAATGATTAGCATCCATGAGGGTGACGGTCAACCTCTCCTTGTTTATATCATCCAGGGGCAACATATTGGGTTCCCCCAACTCCAGAGGATGGATCTATCAGTCTCTGACCTGAACACAGGGAAAAGAGAAGAGAAAGATGGGTCTGTTGGTCCAGGTCTAGTTCAGGCCCACAGTATAGTCACTGTGCATATGGGACAGGAAGAACAGGCAAACATACTGGCATTTCCTAACCTGCCAGACGTCCACTGGCAGCAGAGTATAGGGTTAAGTTTACGATTCATTATTCACAGCTCTGGAGAATCATCCTGGGAAAATGACGGAGAAGAGAGAGCAATGGTTAGCCAGTCAAACTACTATAAAACAGCTATTTGGCATATAGCAAACATGGTGGGTACGTTATATATATATTCATTTATGTTGCGTGGAAAGATACATTCTGCTAACATCAGTAACGTTAGACCTACTTGCTGCAATAGCTTGCTTGCTATAAAAACAGTAGTTTGTCGATAAGCTATACTGTTTGTATAGTAGCAGAATATATATTTCAAAAGAGAATGAATTTAACAAAAATACATCTTACAAAGACTTGGACAGATAATATTATGATTACTTGCGTTACATGTCATGTGAGAGACAAAACATAAACTAAGATATCTCTGCTTGAACGCTACTCCACGTCACTGTAGGTTTCATTTAAGATCCCTACGTCTCCCTAACGGGGCATGGCCCTGGTAGCTCGCCGTGATCGTATAGTGGTTAGTACTCTGCGTTGTGGCCGCAGCAACCCCGGTTCGAATCCGGGTCACGGCATTGCGAATACACAATGTCACGGCATAAGGGTTCTTTTTCATTATTAGAGGTACCTTGCTAACTACATTATAAGTAGGTCTATTTCTATTTTTTCCCCCCGTTAGGTAAACTCGAGATACCGGTTCCTAACCACCCGCAATCGCGCTTCACGATAATGCCTATGTCGTTGCATGGCTGTGCGTGCAGGTTTGAATAGCCCCAAATCTCCGCCCATCACACAAGCCCTGGTAGCTCGCCGTGATCGTATAGTGGTTAGTACTCTGCGTTGTGGCCGCAGCAACCCCGGTTCGAATCCGGGTCACGGCATTGCGAATACACAATGTCACGGCATAAGGGCTCTGTTTTTGAAGCGTTGATTGATGGTAAACTGACTGTCTGGCTGGTTAATTATGTAATTCTGATATTTATCCCTTTTGGGGGTTGACTAACCAGCGAACATTATCACATAAGATAGCAGTGGACAAAGAATGACAGACAAACCTGTAAATTAACTAAATTAGTAACAACAAGTGTGGGGGAACAGCTAGCTAATATGCAGGCTATGTACCCATCTTTAGCCCAGATAACCGTGTGGGTACTCAAATTTTTTTTGAACATACATAAGGAGAAATGGATTGAAAAAGTTAGGTCGATGCAATGCAAAATATACAGTATGGACTGTCAGTCATGAAGGCGTTCAGCTAATTTTCCAGTTTCAAATCAAATCAAGCTTCATTTATACAGCACATTTCAGACATGGAATGCAACGCAACGTACTTAATTAACAGGAATTTTTTATATATATATATATAAAAGCTAAAATATTTACTACACAAACATAATATAAAATAAAAAAATAATGACAAGCTGAACGACTAGAAAGCACCTTAACCCAATTCTCCTAACCTGCTACGTTAATTATCCTAAACTGCTACATAAATTCTAACCTGCTACGAAAAGTCAAATCTGACAAAAAAAAATGTATCCAATCTAGTCAAAACCCTTCTGCTGTTTTAATGCTCACAAGGACGGAAATGTAAATTTTACCAGCTGAAAGACAATGTCCATAGCTTACCCATGATGCTACACAATGATTTAAATCAACAAGTTTTCCTTTTAGTCAAGGTATGATATATTTGGGGTTGAAGTGGGAAATCCGTGCCAATGCCGTATGTTTCCCCTATGATATGACATGCTACTACTTTTCAATCTACGTTTTATTTGAACGCTACTACCCACCAGCATGGGTTTGTTTGATAATCAGAAACACCTGCGAAGTCCTTCCTTCTCACGAGTCGCCACTTAGCTGAGCAATATAATAGATCATCTTTGGCTGAGTCACAGCTTTTTGCCTTGTCCTACACTTGGCTGCCTGATCCATGGAGCAAATTAAAATAAAAAGTGCACACTTGTTTTTTCACCTCCACTTTTTTACCAACAAAATATAACTTATTTTTTAGCTAGTCTCTATAAATAAATAAAAATATGACCATTTTATAAATGGTAAAATTGTTAGTGATCAGTGGCGACTCCTCATTCAGTGCACTTGTTTTGTTTGTTATTGGCATTAATACGTGTCACATATCAGTTTGCAAACAATGTAAAAAAAACAAAACAATCATAAACCATTGAGTTAATAAAGCTGCATACAAATATGGTCTCTTTTTTGCTTTCTTTAGTAAGGCAGCTACAAAATGCAGGTGTTTCAGCATAGCTCAGTGCTTTCTGTGGTGGTGGGGCAGACAGTGGAAAATATGGAGTGTAGGGGGTGGTAATCAATCAATCGAATGTATTTATAAAGCCATTCTTACATCAGCTGATGTTACAAAGTGCTTTACAGAAACCCAGCCTAAAACCCCAAACAGCAAGCAATGCAGGTGTAGAAGCACGGTGGCTAAGAAAAACTCCATAGAAAGGCCAGAACCTAGGAAGAAACCTAGAGAGGAACCAGGCTATGAGGGGTGGAGATTATAACAGGACATGGTCAAGATGTTCAAATGTTCATATATCACCAACAGGGTCAAGTAATAATCATCACAGTGGTTGTCGAGGGTGCAACAGGTCAGCACCTCAGGAGTAAATGTCAGTTTGCTTTTTATAGCCGATCATTCAGAGTCTACCACTCCTGCTGTCTCTAGAGAGTTGAAAACAGCAGGTCTGGGACAGGTAGCACATCCGGTGAACAGATCAGGGTTCCATAGCCGCAGGCAGAACAGTTGAAGCTGGAGCAGCAGCACAGCCAGGTGGACTGGGGACAGCAAGGAGTAATGTTCTCTAGTTGCGCGGTGATTGGCTCAGTGTTCTGTCACTTCTGTCACACTACTTCACCGCAAAATCTATGGGGAGAGCTTGAAAATGCAAGCCTCTTGGGTGCTGTGCCCATCCAAGAAGGCTCAAAGTCATAGGCCACAGATAAAATGACATCTAATCACATTAAATCTACTATAGCTTTGATTGGACTAATCATTTCAACATCATACTATCAACATCATACTATCAACATCATACTCCCGAGTGGTGCCGTGGTCTAAGGCACTGCATTGCATTGTTAGCTGTGCCACTAGAGATCCTGGTTCAAGGCCAGGCTCTGTCGCAGCTGGCTGTGACTGGGAGACCCCATGGGGTTGCACACAATTCGCCCAGTGTTGTCTGGGTTTGGTCGGCATGGATGTTCTTGTCCCATTGTGTTCTAGTGGGCCGGGCGCAATGCATGCTGACACAGTCGCCAGGTATACGGTGTTTCCTCTGACACATTGGTGTGGCTGGCTTCTGGGTTAAGCAGGCATTGTGTCAAGAAGCTGGGTTGTGTTTCGGAGGACGCATGGATCTTGACCTTTGCCTCTCCCGAGTCCGTATGGGAGTTGCAACAATGGGACAAGACTGTAACTCCAGTTTGAAAACCATGAAAAAGGGGTAGAAAAAATAATAAATAATAAAACACCTGGAAACTCAGAACTGGGGAATCTCAGACTTCAGTGAGTTCAAGACAACTGGGAACTCAGAAAAGAATTAGCTCAGACTGGGAAAACAAGTTTTGAACAGTCATCCAACTCAAAATTGCAAGTTGGGAACTCTGGCCTCTTTCTAGAGCTCCTACCTGAAGATTACTGACATCATGATTCAACCTTTGATTTTTTCTGAGTTCCCAGTTGTCTTGAATGCACCATAAATCCAGAGAATGCCAGACTTTGATTACAAAGTTTGATGACAAAATTTGCACACAAGAAAGACCGCCACACCACCTTCCTGTTCAAGTGAGCACAGAACAACAAGGTGAGTCCAAAAATGTCTTGTATGTTGCTGCATAATGATGTAATATACCGATAAGATATGTATAATGTAGCTAACATGCTGACCAAACCGCACCCACACAGGTTGATTTTGTTCACCCACACCAGAAGCGATCAGGACACGCAGGTTGAAATATCAAAACAAACTCTGAACCAATTATATTAATTTGGGGACAGGTCAAAAAGCATGAAACATTTATGGCAATTTAGCTAGCTAGTTTGCTGTTGCTAGCTAGTTCGTCCTGGTATATAAACACTGGGTTGTTATTTTACCTGAAATGCGCAAGGTCCTCTACTCTGACAATTAATTCACAGATAAAAACCAAATTCAATTATCATCATCTCTCTTCCTTCAGGCTTCTTTTTCTTCTTTGGACTTTATATGGCAGTTGGCAACCAACTTTACAGCATTACTACACCCGACCAGAGTGTGGACCTAAGTTCATCTTTCAATCACCCATGTGGGTATATGCTCGTAAAAACCAATGAGTAGATGGCACGTGGGTATATGCTCCTCAAAACCAATGAGGGGATGGGAGAGGCCGGCTGCGGGCGCCTGGCCATGCAGACGCCTGCAGCCGTGTGGGTACAATGATTGAATAACATGTATGAATACATTTATTTTGCAACGCTCGCTCACACGACTTGAACGGTGTGGTCAGCATGTAAAAAAGTAATACTAAGTGTATGTTGTGTAGTGAGCTGTTAGTAGCCAATGTGCCTCACCATAATAATTTGGCCCCATTTCCCCTCTTAACTTAGGCTACCGTTCTGACTTAATGGTACACATGTAGCCTGTAGCCTGTAGACTGTTTTAGAGAAATATAATCATTGAATATTGTAAGAGCTTTCATTGGCTGCTTATATGCCACCTTTATTTGTCCTACGGTTCTGACTTGGTGTACAGGGAAAATACTGTAAGAACAGCCCGTGTTCTGAATTCTGTCGCTGTACATTTCAAAAGTGCTGAACAAATAGTTATATTGACTACGTCCGTACTAGCTTGCTAACATCTCAATTGTCAGTAGAAACCAAATTTGTTTAAGTAAGTCAGCCATATCAGCTATGTTTTTAAAAAGGCAGTAAATGAGGCTGAATGAACTGTGTTGCTGCCAGACAAGGCTCCGCTGATAACCAGGTGTAGCGATGGTAAGGATTCACTCTATGGTGCTGAAAAGAAAGCTCTGCTGTTGAGACAGCTTTATGTAGGCCCTAACAGTTTGTGGGCACCGTTTATCACCATTATAGCGAATTAATGTATTGTTTAGTGTTGTGTAGTGGCTTTGCTGGCATGCATCTAAAAATATTTGATGAGTTTGCCCCACCAAGATTTACATGTTTAAATCACCACTGCGTGTGATATGATTGCATTTTGGAACTCCGCTCCCCCTGTAACCCCAAGATGAATGCTTTTGACCACATTCCACTGCTTTGATTATCTCTATTCTATGAAGTGTCTGTCCTATAATGAAAAGGCGCCCGCGAAAGAAAATTCCACAAACTTGTTTATCTATTTTGTGCTTTTGTTACATTTTAACTGGAGTTTTATTTTGTGTCCGATGCACTCAGGGTGTTGTTACAAATTGTTTGCGGCGTGCATCACGAGCAAAGTGATTGTAGCATATAATTTCACTTCCCCTAGCTGTGAGAACCATGTCATGTTCATGGACTGACTTGGCATTGCTGTAGCACAGCTGAATATCCTGTCAGCAGACTACCAAAGGTTTCCCTAAATTCTTATGACAACTCCAGCTCCATAACCAGCCATAGCCTAGCCAGTTGGCTAATCTTTTAAATACGGGGTAGCAACAACAGATAACATAGCTAGAAAAAGATTAGCATGCTAGCTAGCTACACTGACAGCAGTCAGTGCCCTGCATGTTGTTATTTCTCCACTCCACGTGGAAATCACCACAACGTTCCCACCCCCAATTTGGGAATATGTATTAGCTGCCTGTGTCATTTTTCGGAGGTGGAACCTAAACAAGAATTTCCGCTATAGGACAGGGATTAAGTTGAAATAGGGGCGGCATTGCACTCTGGTGGGGGCCTTTAAGGCAAAATTCCTACAATTCTACACATTTCACCATAACTTATGCCATGTTAATATGATATCTAAGTGAGAATGACTAACAAAATCAATGGGGGCCCCCTTGAGGTCAGGGCCCCCGCCTGCCCTGTCGGTATTCGGACCCTGATAACTACAAGTTTAGATAGCTGGCTATACTAACTACGAATTAAAAAATGTACATGGCTAATTGTCAGCTAATTGAGTGACTGGCATAAAAAGAGAGAAACTACTATTGCACAACCACATTTCGAAATTGCACCTTGTGTATTTTACTATTCTAACTCTCAGTAGTAAGTTGAGACCCCGACTGGGCACCTCCAGACGGGGCCCTTTAAGCGACCGCTTGGAGCCGACCCTGATTGTAAATCAATCAACCAAGAAGTTGGCTGCCTACGCTATTGATCTGTATTGATCTCACTATATTTCCTGTAATGCTGGCTGTGGTAGAGACACTGTAGGACAAGCTCTCCAACCTTGTTCCTGGAGAGCAACCCTCCTTTAGGTATTCACTTCATCTCCAGTTGTAACTAACCCGATTCAGCTCATCAACCAGCTAATTATTAGAATCAGGTGCGCTGGATTAGTGTTGGAGTAAAAGACCTACAGGACGGTAACGCTCTAGGAACAGGGTTGGAGAGCCCTGCTGTAGGAGGTGTCTATGTTACGGAGAATATTGTTTAATGTGTTGATTAATGATTGAAATGGATTGATATGTGACTAAGACTTGGAGTATACGTGACAGAAATTCATAGCAGACTTGTATACAGTAGCAAATTATATGAGGGGCGAACTATTTGGTAATTGTTGGGGGGAAATCAGACCATTTAGTCCCAGCTGATTCTTCACGCCTTTCACACAGATTGAGAAATTATAAGGAATGTGTTCAGTGGTGTAAAGTACATTAGTAAATTTGGGCTCCCGAGTGGCGCAGAGGTCTAAGGCACTGCATCTCAGTGCTTGAGGTGTCACTACAGACACTCTGTTTCAAAACAATGATTGGGACTCCCATAGGGCAGTGCACAATTGGCCCAGCGTTGTCTAGTTTTGACTGGTCGTTGAAAATAAGAATTTGTTCTTAACTGACTTTCTTAGTTTAAAAAAGGTTAACTGTAAAGTAAAAGTACTATTTAAGTAATTTTTGGCCGGTATCTGTACTTTACTTTATTTGTACTTTATTTTAGTCGTTTTCTATTAAGGTTATTTTTACTTTTACTCAAGTATGACAATTGTGCACTTTTTTTAACCTCTGAATGTGTTCCATTTATGAAGTCATAAATGTGCTATAGACATCCCCTTATAATGTAAGCTGCCCCTTTAAATGAGAAGAAAAAACAAGTTGTTACCCAGCAGCCATTTTTAGTTGAGGGATCACACACAGTAGCTGCGTCAAAAGTTGTTTTTGAACAACTGGATTGAATATTGTAAGTGATCATTGTATACGTTATGGCAACATTTCTATAAACGGTATTTTAGACTTGTAGTGTTTTTCTAGACTACAATAGAAGTTGATGCTTATCAAGTTTGTTTACATTGTTTCGTGGAGTTTAACGGTAGGCATTCATGAGACAAGTCAAATGAGCCTTTAAAAGCAGTTCGAAATCCTGCCTTAATAATAATATTGTTTATCATCATTGCCATGCATGAAACTACTATCATCTTTAAATAAATAACCCAATTTTGTAATGAGGTGATTTTAGTTTTTCCTTCTTTGGGAGTATGGTGTGGCGATGAACGATTGCAACATTGTTTCACAGGACGTGGGAAACCAGCATTTCTGCTATTAACTGCGCGCTTCATCCTCTAACAATGCAATAAGGAAATTCGCTCTCATAGGCGTCACCTGAAGTCTTAGCTATTGTGGATGAACCTTACACTCCATTTCTAATGTAGCTTTCTGGATGAAAAGGGACATTCCCTAATAAGGAAATCCAGTACACTCATACATTGTCTCGATTGTTCTAAATACTATTCTTCATCTAATTTACATTGGCTTTGACATATCAATTAGCCATACAGTTATAGATTATTTATCATCAATTTACTATGCTACCTATTAACCCATTAAAAACACATTATAAACCGTCTGCTACTTGTCAAGTACACTAGTGATAGCGTTATTATTGTGTATCTTGGATACTCTCAGATGACAAGAGGCCATAAAAAAGAGTGTTTTGGTAGGGGGCTAGCCATATTAGTTTATGGGGGCTAGGGGTTCGTTTGGGATGGTGTGTAATTCAAATGAATGGCAAATTCTTCACTTCATGAGTTACTCCATTATTTGTCCCATGAAGAGAGTTCTTGAAAAATAGATTGTATCTCAATGACACTAACCTGGATAAAGGTTAAATAAAACTGAATTGGAATTGACCCTAATCCTGCATGTTGTCCTAAAACTGCCTTATTGTCCTAATCTACTGTGCAAGTCCCTGCTCTGCACTGATCTCCCCTGTGTGCTTCCCTCATAGAGTCAAGATGAATGAGGACGTGTTTGAGGTCCCTGAGGGGACAGAGTACCGTTATCTGGTACAAGAGGAAGGAGAGGAGGAGGTGCAGTATGTGCGTCGCAGACACTACGTCAGCCCATTCCTGGTCCTGTCCAGACGCTGCATCTTCCTCGTCTGCCTGGGAGTGCTATCCCTGCTCACCTTGGCTGGGTACCTGGCCTACGTGGCCCAGACTCTGCCCCCTGGCTCTGCCCAGGTCACTACTGACTGTGGAGAGTTCCAGGGGAGACAGGTGGGTTGATGTCTGCACATTGTTGGTGGAAAGAGTACAAATAGAACAACGATCAAATCAAACTTTATTTATAAAAACAACAATATTCAGCTTTACAAAAAAAAAAAAAACTATGTTCAGCCATATTGAACATTTTGAACCAACTGTACTGTATGGTTTCTCCTCCATATGCCTACAATGTAAAGAGCATCGAGACCTAATAGAACAGGGATCATCAATTAGATTCAGCCGCAGGCTGTTTATTTTTTTTATTCAGCAGATGGTCACAGGGCTGGAATATAATTACAAATCATTTGTAAACTGCAAATTGACCGCAAGAAGCCCAAACGGATATAATATTTGACTAAAACATAATTATTTCAAACCTTGCTTACATTTGTATACGATCACATACACTCAGTGGCCAGGTTATTAGGTACACCACCCCGTTCACGATAATGGTTAGCTCCTACAGACAGTGAGTCTCGTGGCCGTGGCTTACTATATGAAGCAGGCAGACAGGCATCGAGGCATTCAGTTACTGTTCGGTTGAGCATTAGAATGGGTAAAACGAGTGAAGGATGCCAGGCACACCGGTTCCAGTATCTCAGAAATGGCCCGGCCTCCTGGGCTTGTCACGCACCACAGTGTCTAGGGTAACGCAGAGAATGGTGCGAAAAACTAAAAACATCTAGTCAGTGGCAGTCATGTGTGCGAAAACAGCTTGTTGATGAGAGAAGTCGAAGCGGGCCACAAACAGGCAAATAACGGCACCATACAAAAATAGTGTGCAGAACAGCAACTCAGAACGCACAGGGTCATCTGATCCAGCTGCAGCAAGGCCACAGATGTTTAGCTTCAATCCTATGCAACATATACAGTACACTCAGTGGTCCGATTGACCGTTAGAATGGGCAAAACTAGTGACTTAAGCAACTTTGAGCGTGATATGATCGTCGGTGCCAGGCGCGTCGGATCCAGTATCTCAGAAACGGCCGGCCTCCTGGGCTTTTCAAGCACGACAGTGTCTAGGGTTTACCGAGAATAGTACGACAAACAAAAAAACAGTCAGTGGCAGTCCTGTAGGCGAAAACAGCGCGTTGATGAGAGGTCAAAGGAGAATGGCAAGATCATGCAAGATAACAAGCGGGCCACAAACAGGCAAATAACGGAGCAGAACGGCATCTCGGAACGCACAACTCGCCAGTTCCTGTCACGCTTGGGCTATTGCGGAAGACAGCCACACTGTGTTCCACTCCTACCAGCTAAAAACAAGAAGAAGCATCTCCAGTGGGGAGGCACTGGACAATTAAGGAATGGAAAAACATTGCCTGGTCCGACGAATCCCGGATTCCTGTTGCGTCGTAATGATGGCAGAGTCAGGATTTGGTGTAAGCAGCATGAGTCCATGGCCCCATCCATCCTGGTGTCAACGGTACAGGCTGGTTGCGGTGGTGTATTGATGTGGGGAATGTTTTCCTGGCACATGTTAGGTCCCTTGATACCAATTGACCAAAGAACATTTCCGACACCTTGTATAATCCACGCCCCGAAGATGTCAGGCTGTTCTGGAGGAAAAGGGGGGTCTGACCCGAGATGGGTGTACCTAATAAACGGTCCACTGAGTGTATATCTCTATTATGCATGGGAATACTTTGAAACAGATTTCCAAAATTAAAATCAATTGGAGCTGATTTGCTGGTATTTTTTTACAGTCATTTATGTCCAACAATAAAATTAGAATAAGCAAGATCACTGCCAGTTGGGGAACCCTGTAATAGAAGATGGTAAAGGATTAATGCGCTTGTCTAGTAAACAGGAGATCCTGAGTTCGAATCTCAGCAGAGCCTTTTCAAGCAGTTCATTGAACACATTGATGGAAAAGGTCAGAGTGGAGGGCTCTCTGTTTTTGTCAACCAATTGGTTAACAGAATTAGGAGTGTTGAGAGGAGAGAAGACGTGAGGAGGATGCAATTGAGATATTCCAAATTCACGGAATAAGACAACTATTTGAAAGAATTACAACGTACCAACTGTCTGAAGTTCAACAGGTTCTTCAGTTTATTCATTTCGAGCACTAAATGAAAAGAGTTTAGCCAGCTTGTACACCTCTCTGTCAGAGCATGAGTAGTCTCAACAAGCAATCTCTGTTAGCTTGCCGTGATCGTATAGTGGTTAGTACTCTGTGTTGTGGCCGCAGCAACCCCAGTTCGAATCCGGGTCACGGCACTTTGTTGCCTTTTCGAAAGGGTTGTATTTTGATTGAGTTGGAACTTACTGTGTGAGCTAAGAAACTCCCCGAAACGACCAAAATTATGAAGAAATAGTGTATGATTCTGAATGTTTACTCATATCTCGCGACACACCTATCACATGTTAATGCCCACTTTGGGTCCCAAACCGTAGTTTAAGAATCAATGTCAGAGGATCATGAGTTTATTCAGCTCGAGACCCAAATAAAAAATGTACTGTCCTCGAATGACCCAAATTAAGAAGAAATAGTATGTGACTACAAATGTTTACTGATATCTCGCTGCCCACCTCTCACATACTCAGGCCCACTTTGGGTCCCAAAACATAGCATAAGAAACCCTGTTGCTAGACAATTGAAGGTGTCCATATCGATTCCAAAATTAGTAAATAACATCTGTTTTGTGATGTGATTTTGCAAGACAGAGATATGGGTTAAATGAACGAGACTGGTTTGACATAAATACGTGTGGCGGTGACCTTACCTGCATCAGATGTGATGTCTATGGGCGCTGTGGCTTAGTTGGTTAAAGCGCCTGTCTAGTAAACAGGAGATCCTGAGTTCGAATCTCAGCAGAGCCTTTTCAAGCAGTTCATTGAACACATTGATGGAAAAGGTCAGAGTGGAGGGCACTCAGCTATTCTCAACCAATGGTTAACAGAATTAGGAGTGTTGAGAGGAGAGAAGACTTGAGGAGGGTGCAATTTAGATATTCCAAATTCACGGAAAAGGATAACTTTTTGAATGAATTACAACGTACCAACTGTCTGAAGTTCAACTGGTTTTTCAGTTTATTCATTTTGAGCGCTAAATGAAAAGAGTTTAGCCAGCTTGTACACCTCTCTGTCAGAGCATGAGTAGGCTCTACAAGCAATCTCTGTTAACTTGCCGTGATTGTATAGTGGTTAGTACTCTGCGTTGTGGCTGCAGCAACCCCGGTTCGAATCCGGGGCATGGCACCTCATTGCTATTTCGAAAAGGTTGTAATTTTGATTGAGTTGAAACTGACTGTGTGAGCTAAGAAACTCTACGAAACGACCAAAATGATGAAGAAATAGTGTATGATTCTGAATGTTTACTTATATCTCGCGACACACCTATCACATGTTAACCTGTTGAGGACAGACGTTCCGCTAGCGGAACCCCTAGCCAACAGCATCGCACGGCGCGAAATACAAAACCAACTCAATTACCACAATAAAATTTTCTCAAACAATCAACTATTTTACACCATTTTAAAGATAAGACTCTCGTTAATCTAACCACATTGTCAGATTTCAAAAAGGCTTTACAGCAAAAGCAAAACATTAGATTATGTTAGGAGAGTACATAGTCACAAATAATCACACAGCCATTTTCCAAGCAAGCATATATGTCACATAAACCCAAACCACAGCTAAATGCAGCACTAACCTTTGAAGATCTTCATCAGATGACACTCCTAGGACATTATGTTATACAATACATGCATGTTTTGTTCAATCAAGTTCATATTTATATAAAAAAAACAGCTTTTTACATTAGTATGTGATGTTCAGAACTAGCATACCCACCGCAAACTTCCGGTGAATTTACTAAATTACTCATGATAAACGTTCACAAAATACATAACAATTATTTTAAGAATTATAGATTCAGAACTCCTTTATGCAATCGCGGTGTCAGATTTTAAAATAGCTTTTCGGCGAAAGCACATTTTGCAATATTCTGAGTACATAGCTCGGCCATCACGGCTAGCTATTTTGACACCCACCAAGTTTGGCACAACCTAAACTCAGAATTACTATTAGAAAAATTGGATTACCTTTGCTGTTCTTCATCAGAATGCACTCCCAGGACTTCTACTTCAACAACAAATGTTGTTTTGGTTCCAAACAATCCATAGTTATATTCAAATAGCTCTGTTTTGTTCGTGCGTTCAGGTCACTATCCGAAGGGTGACGCGCGAGCGCATTTCGTGACATAAAATTTCAAAATATTCCATTACCGTACTTAGAAGCATGTCAAACGCTGTTTAAAATCAATTTTTATGCTATTTCTCTCGTAAAATAGCGATAATATTCCAACCGGGCAACGTTGTATTCATTCAACGGCTGAAAGAAAAAAATGGAGTAGACTTGTGACCGCGCATCTCCAGTGTCACTGTGCCCAGGCTGACCACATACAAATTCTGCTGCTGTTCTTTGCCCAGAGACAGCAGACACCCCATTCCACTTTCTGGCGGCTTTAGAGAGCCAATGGAAGCCTTAGAAAATGTCACGTTACAGCACAGATGCTGTATTTTCGATAGAGATGCAACAGAAGGACAACAAATTGTCAGACAGGGCACTTCCTGTATGGAATCTTCTCAGGTTTTGGCCTGCCATATGAGTTCTGTTATACTCACAGACACCATTCAAACAGTTTTAGAAACTTTAGAGTATTTTCTATCCAAATCTATTAATTATATGCATATTCTAGTTTCTATGCAGGAGTAGTAACCAGATTAAATCGGGTACGTTTTTTTATCCGGCCGTGAAAATACTGCCCCCTTTCCCAAAGAAATTAATGCCCACTTTGGGTCCCAAACGATAGTTTAAGAATCCATGTCAGAGGATCTTGAGTTTATTCAGCTCGAGACCCAAATGAAAAATGTACTGTCCTCGAATGACCCAAATTAAGAATAAATAGTATGTGACTACAAATGTTTACTGATATCTCGCTGCCCACCTCTCACATACTCAGGCCCACTTTGGGTCCCAAAACATAGCATAAGAAACCCTGTTGCTAGACAATTGAAGGTGTCCATATCGATTCCAAAATTAGTAAATAACATCTGTTTTGTGATGTGATTTTGCAAGACAGAGATATGGGATAAATGAACGAGACTGGTTTGACTTAAATACGTGTGGCGGTGACCTTACCTGCATCAGATGTGATGTCTATGGGCGCTGTGACTTAGTTGGTTAAGGAGTGGAATGTTTCAGTAACATGTGCCTTGACCATGTGGGCTTATACGGAATTACCTCCAGTGAACACTCATAGTTAATGAAATACTATTGGTCGTCTTTATCATTGCAGAGGAATGGGGCCTACTCGTTCAAGGGCCTCCCCTACGCTGCTCCCCCCATTGGGGAACGTCGCTGGGCCCCGCCAGCCAAACCCTGGTGTGGGAACGGGGTGGGGGATGCCACCCGCTTCCGCAGCAAGTGTCCCCAGGTGCAGCCGCTCTCCGACACGGGGAAGGTGATGGGCCAGGAGAGCTGCCTCTTCCTGAACGTGTGGACCCCCACCCTGTGCCCCGACGCTGCCCTACCTGTCATGGTCTGGATCCATGGGGGCTACCTTCACATGCTTAGTGGAGGAGAGGAGGGCTACTCGCCCACAGAGGAGCTGGCAGCCCAGACAGGGATGGTCTATGTCAGCTTTAACTACAGGCTCAACGCATTTGGGTTCATGGCCCTGGAGCTACTGAGGGAGGGCTCCCCCACCAATACCTCTGGTCAGTCTCTAGCAGTTGGCACATCAAAGTTTTTACAGTACTGCCAAACGAGATCTTGATGTCTCAAGCAGTTTCACACGACATAGATCATGTTGTATTTAAGATATGATAATAGGAAGGTTTTAATCTTTTAACAAGCTATTTCTAACACCAACAGAGTGATGAAATATTCATGATGTTTATGTTTGCTCTCTCAGTGACGTTGTTTAAAATTGTGTATCTATTTAATGAGCTTTAATGTGATTTGGATAACTGGAGGTGATATACAGTGCATTCGAAAAGTTTTCAGACCCCTGGACTTTTTCTACATTTTGTTACGTTACGGCCTTCTTCTAAAATGTATTAAATTGTTTTATTTTCCATCAATCTACACACAATACCCCATAATGACAAAGGAAAAACATTTTTTTTACATTTCTGTGAAATATCACATTTACATAAGGATTCAGACCCTTTACTCAGTACTTTTTTGAAGCGATTACAGCCTCGAGTCTTCTTGGGTATGACGTTACAAGCTTGGCACACCTGTATTTGGGGAGTTTCTCCCATTCTTCTCTGCAGATCTTCTCAAGCTCTGTCAGGTTTGATGGGGAGCGTCGTTGCGCAGCTATTTTCAGGTCTCTCCAGAGATGTTCAATCGGGCTCTGGCTGGGCCACTCAAGGACATTCAGAGACATTCAGACCCAAAGCCATTCCTGCATTGTCTTGGCTGTGTGCTTAGGGTCGTTGTCATGTTGGAAGGTGAACCTTCACCCCAGTCTGAGGTCCTTAGCGCTCTGGAGCAGGTTTTCATCGAGGCTCTCTCTGTACTTTTCTCCGTTCATCTTTCCCTCGATCCTGACGCTGAAAAACATCCACACAGCATGATGCTGCCACCACAATGCTTCACTGTAGGGATGATATTGACCAGGTGATGAACGGTGTCTGGTTTCCTCCAGACATGACGCTAGGCATTCAGGCCAAAGAGTTCAATCTTGGTTTCATCAGACCAGAGAATCTTGTTTCTTATGGTGTGAGAGTCCTTTAGGCGCTTTTTGGCAAACTCCAAATGTGCTGTCATGTGCCTTTTACTGAGGAGTGGCTTCTGTCTGGCCACTCTACCATAAAGCCTGATTGGTGGAGTGCTGCAGAGATGGTTGTCTTTCTGGAAGGTTCTCCCATCTCCACAGAGGAGCTCTGTTAGAGTGACCTTTGGGTTCTTGGTCACCTCCCTGACCAAGGCCCTTCTCCCCCGATTGCTCAGTTTGGCCGACGGCCAGCGCTAGGAAGAGCCTTGGTGGTTCCAAACTTCTTCCATGTAAGAATGATGGAGGCCACTGTGTTCTTGGGGATCTTCAATGCTGCAGACATTTTTTGGTACCTTTCCCCAGATCTGTGCCTTGACACAATCCTGTCTCGGAGCTCTACGGACAATTCCTTCGACCTCATGGCTTGTTTTTCGCTCTGACTTGCACTGTCAACTGTGGGACCTTATATAGACAGTTGTGTGCCTTTCCAAATCATGTCCAATCAATTGAATTTACCACAGGTGGACTCCAATCAAGCTGTAGAAACATCTCAGGGATGATCAATGGAAACAGGATGCACCTGAGCTAAATTTCGACTCTCATAGCTAAAGGTCTGAATACTTATGAAAATAAGTTATTTCTGTTTTTATTTATAATAAATTAGCAAAAATGTCTAAAAACCTGTTTTTGCTTTGTCATTATGGGGTATTGCCTGGAGATTGAAGAGAGAAAAAAAAGATTTAATCCATTTTAGAATAAAGGCTATAACGTAATTAAATGGGGGAAAAGTGAAGGTGTCTGAATACTTTCCCAATGCAATCTATTTGTCTTATCTCCGCTGCTTGGTAAAAAGTTTATATTTTTCTTTCTCATGGTCACTACACCATTTATGCTTTACACACACACACACACACACACACACACACACACACACACACACACACACACACACACACACACACACACACACATACAGCTTGATATGGAACAACCCATAAAATCGCATAAAGCCATTGTTTTCAACACTCACATTCACGCACAGTCATTGGCGAGAACAGAAAGGTTCTATATCTGAATACCTCCTATTTCCCTTCTGATCTGAAAGGGTTCAGGGTATTGACACCAGGAACCTTTAGGTACACTAGGCTAGATGGAACTTCTGAAAATAGGAACTAGGACATATGAAAACGAGGCCACATCAAAGCGGTATTTCGACGTGAATTTGATCTCTAATTGGTTTCCCCCCCAGGAAACTATGGCTTCATGGACCAGATCGCTGCTCTGCAGTGGGTCCAGAGGAACATCAAGGTGTTTGGAGGAGACCCCAGTAAAGTCACCATATTTGGTCAAAGCTCAGGTAATAAATACCAGCTATTATAAGCCTCTATGGGCTACATGAGTGTACTGTCAATGAAGTATGATTGAACATTTAATTAGTGTGCACCTTTTTCTTTTTGTTATAATACAACCATTTTTACCGAACATTTAAAAGGATGAAAACAAAATATGCTACTTTATGTTAGCATGTGCTTGTAGCAGTATAGTTGGCTGAAGGAATGAACACAGCTTCCTTAACTGCTTTTAGAATTTCCCCTCATTGTCTACTCTCTTCCCATCACCTTTCAACACACACACACACACACAGGTGGGACGTCGGTGTGGACTCTGATGATGTCTCCGCTGGCAAAGGGTCTGTTTCGTGCAGCGGTGGATATGAGCGGCTCCTATGAGTATAACGCATCACTGGAGAAGGCAGAGGCAGACAACCTGCTATTCCTGAACAAGACTGGCTGCAATGACCTGGCCTGCCTCCGGAAGCTCTCCACCACACTGATACTACGGGTACAGACAGTACGACAACGTAAACTGTCAAATCTGCCTTAGGGAGATATGGGCTTCATGTGGGTCTCTCTCTTTATCTCTCTCCACTCCGCTCCAGGCCATCCCATGGAAGGAGTACCCGTCGTGGGGGGCAGATGATCTGATGGACCTGCCCACTAAGGACAGCTTCGTGGGTCCCGTAGCAGTGGTGGACGGGCATGTCCTCCCAGCCCCTCCCTTTGAGATGTGGGAGAAAGGAGGAGTCTTCAACGATGTTCCATTCCTCATAGGGACCACTGAGCAGGAGACTGACTTTTTGTAAGTATTATGCGTGGTCTGAAAAAAATTATTATCTACAGAAGCTGTCCTAGAAATACACAATTCATTTTGTAATCGTGTGTGTGTGTGTGTGTGTGTGTGTGTGTGTGTGTGTGTGTGCGTGCGCGTGCGCGTGCGCGTGTGTGTGCGTGTTTGTGTGTGTGCACTTTAGCCCACCGTATGAGAATATCTCCATGTGGACATGGGGAGACTACGGGTGGTTTGTGACAGGTGAGAATAAGAATACGGTAACCTCGGGGTCAATATCGATCAATCTGTAAAATGCCTTATTTAGATTTGATTTTATTGTTCTCCAAGGAGGAAATTCATCTCCACATTATCAAACATCGCAGACCTGTAAGAGATTTTTTTTTAAACACACAACAAAAAAAAACAGACATTAACAGGTAGACAGACAGAAAACTAAGACCGAACATAAAACAGTGATTACATCATAGTCCATTGAGCTGTTGAGGAAGTTTATGGCTATGGGAAAGTAGCTCCAGCTAAACTGGGCCTTCTTATCTCCCTCATCACTTGTGGCCACTGAAACCCAGCATCAACTCTTTTCTCCAAAACCCGTCTCTCATATTTTCAACCCTGCCGCTTTTTACAGTCTATTCCTGCTACCATATTGCCCTTTTCCCAAAGCCTCTCGTCTGTGTCCCACACAGATAAACTGAGCCCCTTCAGCGAGGGTCTTCCTAAGGAGGCGTTGGATCTGTACCCAAGCTCGGCCCTGTGCCCCACTCCTGACCGCTGCCCAGAGAGGGCCTACACCACGATGGTGTCGGACATGAGGGTCACCTGCCCAAACAATGACCTGGCCAAGAGGGCTGCAGGTAGGCTACGCTGACAGCCAGGAGATTCACGTGAGCCAATGGGTTAGCATTCACTCTATGATAATGGACAGCATTTTTTTGTTGTTGAATGGTCTCTTTAGAGAGAGAGGTAGTTGTTCAGAGAAGACAGCGATTAGAATGGTCTCTAGAGAGAGGTAGTTGTTCAGAGAAGACACCTATTAGAATGGTCTCTAGAGAGAGGTAGTTGTTCAGAGAAGACACCTATTAGAATGGTCTCTAGAGCGAGGTAGTTGTTCAGAGAAGACACCTATTAGAATGGTCTCTAGAGAGAGGTAGTTGTTCAGAGAAGACACCTATTAGAATGGTCTCTAGAGCGAGGTAGTTGTTCAGAGAAGACACCAATTAGAATGGTCTCTAGAGAGAGGTAGTTGTTCAGAGAAGACACCTATTAGAATGGTCTCTAGAGAGAGGTAGTTGTTCAGAGAAGACACCTATTAGAATGGTCTCGAGCGAGGTAGTTGTTCAGAGAAGACACCAATTAGAATGGTCTCTAGAGAGAGGTAGTTGTTCAGAGAAGACACCTATTAGAATGGTCTCTAGAGAGAGGTAGTTGTTCAGAGAAAACACCTATTAGAATGGTCTCTAGAGAGAGGTAGTTGTTCAGAGAAGACACCAATTAGAATGGTCTCTAGAGAGAGGTAGTTGTTCAGAGAAGACACCAATTAGAATGGTCTCTAGAGAGAGGTAGTTGTTCAGAGAAAACACCTATTAGAATGGTCTCTAGAGAGAGGTAGTTGTTCAGAGAAAACACCTATTAGAATGGTCTCTAGAGAGAGGTAGTTGTTCAGAGAAAACACCTATTAGAATGCTTTGGAAGTGCCTCCTGTCCACCCTTCACTGATGTAATCACTCATCTGTTAGTGAACAGTAGTGATAGGATAGAGTTTTGAACTGCTTGTGTGTGTGCGTGTGTTTGTTTTGTGTGTGTGTGTTTGTTCCCAGCGGCCCTCCACAGTCCTGTGTATCGGTACGTGGTGACACACACTCCATCTCGTGCCGTCAACTCCTCAGAGGGTCTGTGGTCGTTCCCCAGCCGGTTCTCTTTCCACGGCCTGGACTCTTTCGCCTTCTTCGGGGGTCTAGAGAAACTGTTGGGGGGACCGCTCTCCGCCCAGGACACTGCCTTCCAGAAGCTCCTCACAGAGCACCTCGTCCACTTCGCTAAGGAGGGTGAGAGAGGGGCAGGGGCAGGAACACAAACACCTCTTCTAGATTGGTTGAACTCAGTGTTCATTCAGCTCAGACCATTGGAATTAGACATTTACCACATACCTTTCCTCATCTCTCTATCCCTCACCTCCTCTCTTCTGTTTTCTCCATCCCTCATCTCTTTTCCTCATATCTCTATCCCTCTCCTCTCTTCTGTTCGCTCTATCCCTCATCTCTCTTTCTGTTCTCTCCACCCCCCCATCTCTTCTTCTGTTCTTTCCATCCCTCTCTCCTCCTCTACTGCAGGTAAGATGCCGGAGCAGTGGTCAGAGTACCCAGCAGCCACTGCTCTCCTGAACCATACCCTCTCTGTGGTCCATGATTACTCTGCTGAGCGCTGCCAACTGTGGGAGAAGAACGGCTTCTACCCCTACGCCTGGGTCAACTGACCCCTCACCCATAACTCCTACTGCACAGGACTGAATCCTACACCTGGGTCACCTAGGTTACAGTATCTACCCCTAGAACGATTGAACAACTGTCTAGAACAATGGGAACATGTGAAGAAAGATGGAAACCATGAAGACCAAAATTAAGGATGTTAGTACTGAATCTGTTCTGTGACTGTGGTGAAATGTAGATGCATTGTGGGAGTTTTGGTGTGTACAGTATTTTGCCTTTAGGTTTGTTCAAGGATAAAGTATCAGATTTAGAGAAAAGGGAAGAATATGTTGGTATGCAAGAAGATAATGGTAATTTTTATATTTCTGCTCTGTTTTGTGGTAGAGATGACTGTGAGAATGTTGAAAGAGGAGACATTATTGTGATGTGTTATCATTATTGATACTTTTAGCTACCGTTACTTGCACTAAGATTTTAAATGTAGATGCATACTCTTTACTTTTTATGGAAATCTGTTGTGTATATGTCGTACATGTATGCAATGAGGAAACATTTATTATCAAGGGCTTTTATGCTGTAGCCTATGTTATGTTTCTCTATTCTTCTTTTTCCATAATGTGTCTCTGTGTGGTGGATATTCAACCAGACAGAAACAGCTAGGAAGCTTTTTCTGCACGCATAGACTGTGTCACCACCGAATCATCTTCGTTCGACTTGACAACACACCGTTTTTTTTCCTACTCCAAGCCTCATTAACTCAACGTAACACACTCTGTCTTTTCTTCAGCATCTCCGACAGCCCCGACTTCATTGGGAACAAGGGATGGTGCGCTTGTTCTTTATGTGTGAAGAGAGCGATGAAAGCCTGTGGATGACAGAGAGAGCACATGGAAGTGTTTACTTGTGTAATTAGTGTTTAGAGTTGCTCCAATCAAAAGCTCTCGTGCTCTGTCTTTTCTCCTGTCAAACAGACAGGGAGTTATATCTGTTGCTGTCTTATTGATCATTTCTACTTTTGTTCCACTATGTGCGCTATGATAGGCACTTATTTCAACGTTACATTTTTCTTAGTTTTTTTACTCAGGTAATCTGTTTTATAATGCCATGACCTAAAATTACAGGTCATTCACACGCACTATTACAAATAATAAAACACACAAAGAATTAAGGATTTCAGTCTTTTTTCAAAATATATATTTCAAATATACAGTATGTTTCATAGCCTAGAATCAAGTTCAAGCCCATCTTTATTATCCCAAGGTGAAACTTTGTTTGAAGGCAGGGGCAATACAACATACAATCAAAGTAGAATACAATTAAAAGTTAAAAGCAGGGTTTCTCGGGTGGCGCATCCAGCTAAGGCGTGTGCAGGAGGTGCCCTTTGGACTGGGTTTGAATCAACACCTTGCCATGGCAGGGAGTTTCCTGTGGGTGGGGCATTCATTGGTTGAGCACCGCCAGGTGAATAACGCAGGGCACTAGCAACCCCTGTGGCAGCCAGATGACTGTGGTTGTCTGCAGGGTTGTGTAGTTTTGGGACACTTTTCAATAAATTTCTATACGTCATGGTGGGTATAGATTTCAGCGCGGGTGCACGCTGTCGAGAACGAGACGATCGAGCACTAGCTCAAATCCGGATCGTGGAATCTATTCAAAACACAGCTAAACCATGGTTAAGGTTAGGAAAATGGTTAGGGTTAATGAAAATGCAATCCTAACTTACTACGAAAATCCCTTTGTATTGAAGTGGCGTGAAAAGATACTGTATTCTTTATATACTCTATTCTATTCTACTGTATTTTAGTCAATGCCACTCCGACATTGCTCATCCTAATATTTATATATTTCTTAATTCCATTATTTTTCTTTTAGATGTGTATATTGTTGTGAATTGTTAGATACAACTGCATTGTTGGAGCTAGAAACACAAGCAATTTGCTACACCTGCAATAACATCAGCTAAATATGTGTGTTTGACCAATAAAATTTGATTTGAGTTGTCCCTGCTAAAGTAAATCATAGATTACCTAGAGTAAGGTTATCTAAGCCGAACGACAGCAATAGATGTTACCGTTTCATCAAGGAGCCATAAAGATGAAGTAAACAAATGTCATCACTGAATTCACGTTATGTTTACTATTTCAGGTAGTCACAGAGAATAGAAACTAAACAAATTATTTTATATTCTAATTTGGCATTGTTTAAAGTTGAGGCATATTCACGCAAAGTATTGGAACTGGGTGTATAAGTATGCCTCTGGGATAATATGGTAAAGTTGGCCTCGTGTATCATGAAGATAGTGTCACAGGGGTCATGATATGGAGACCAAGGCGCAGCGTGTAAAGTGCTCATTCTTTTCTTTAATGAATACACCTCAACCAAAAAACAACAAACGATTGATAACAGTCCTGTCAGGTACACAAGACTAAACGGAAACCAACCACCCACAAAACCCAAAGGAAAACAGGCTGCCTAAGTATGGCTTCCAATCAGAGACAATGAAAGACACCTGCCTCTGATTGGAAACCATACTCGGCCAAACCTGGAAAACGAAACATAGAAATAGAAAACTAGAACACATTCCCCTAGAAACAAACAAACCCCAAAACACACAAAACAACCCCCCTGCCACGCCCTTACCATTCTACTATGGCAAATGACCCTTTTCACTGGTCAGGATGTGACAGTACCCCCCCCCCCCCCCCCCCCCCCCGAAGGTGCAGACCCCAACAGCACCTCAAACAAAACCTCACAAAAACAACCCCAAACCTAAAGGGAGGGAAGGGAGGGTGGCCACCGTCTACGACGGTGCCTGTGCTCTTGTCACGTCCTGACCAGCAGAGGGAGTAATTGTATTAGTTTTGGTCAGGGCGTGGCAGAGGGTTTGTGTTGTGTATGCATTTCTATGGTCTGTCTAGTTTTCTATGTTTAGGATTGGGTGTTGGACTCTCAATTAGAGGCAGGTGTTTCTAGTTGCCTCTGATTGAGAGTCCTATATAGAGGTGTGTGTTTGGTTGGTTATTTTGTGGGTAGTTGTCTTTGCACTGCTTGTAGTCATAGCCTGCAAATCTGTTAGCGGTCGTTCTTTGTTTATTGTTTTTCCGTGTTCGTTATAATAAATATAATTATGAGCACGCAACCCGCTGCGCCTTGGTCTCTACATTACGACACCTGTGACAGAACTACCCACCACAACAGGACCAAGCAGCGGAGGAAATCTGGCGAGGACCGGGGAACACGGCTGGTAAGGGAGCCCGAGAGGCAGCCCCAAGAATCTTTTTTGGGGGGGCACAAGGGCAGTTTGGCGGGGCGAGAATGGAGCCCCAGGCCAACTCCCCGTACCCTTTTTGTGCAGAGACATACTGGACAGGTCCCGTGCTTTGGGGTGGGTGCTGTGGTGAGGCCTGGTATTTTCAGGCCGGTATGCGCAGTACCAGCGCCCCGCATGTGCCAGGGGAAAGTGGGCATCCAGCCAGTAGGGGTGAGGCCAGCCCTGCGCTCGAGACCGCCAGTGCGCCTCTACGGTCCAGTGTTTCCCGCTACACGCACTAGCCTTGAGGTGCGTGTCTCCAGGCTGGCACGTCCAGTACCAGCCCCACGCATCAGGCTTCTAGTGCGTCAGCCCAGCCTTGCCAGTCTGGAGCCGCCAGAGCCGCCAGCCAGTCTGGAGCCGCCAGAGCCGCCAGCCAGTCTGGAGCCGCCAGAGCCGCCAGCCATTCTGGAGCCGCCAGCCAGTCTGGAGCCGCCAGCCAGGCCGGAGCCAGGGTCAGCAGCCAGGCGAGCGCAGCCAGGGTCGCCCGCCAGCCGGGCGCAGCCAGGGTTGCCCGCCAGTCAGGCGCAGTCAGGGGCACCCACTAGTTCTCCGGAGCAGCCAGGGGCGCCACCTAAGTGGGCGACGCTGAGGGTGGAGCGGGGTCCACGTCCCGCACCTGAGCCGCCTCCAATATAGGTGGGTTGGGGAGGGGGGGTGTAGCACAGTGCCGTCGCCTCTAACTCCTCCGGCGGGCGGCGATACTCTCCCAGCCTTGTCCACGGTCCTGCCCCATCCAGGATTTCCTCCCAGGTCCATGATTCCATGGACCCAGCCGTTCCTCCCAGTATCGCTGTTCCGCCTTCGCTGCCTCTATCTTCTCCGGCGGGCGGCGATACTCGGTCCTGCCCCATCCAGGATTTCCTCCCAGGTCCATGATTCCATGGACCCAGCCGTTCCTCCCAGTATCGCCGTTCCGCCTTCGCTGCCTCTATCTTCTCCGGTGGGTGGCGATACTCGGTCCTGCCCCATCCAGGATTTCCTCCCAGGTCCATGATTCCATGGACCCAGCCGTTCCTCCCAGTATCGCCGTTCCGCCTTCGCTGACTCTATCTCCTCCGGCGGGCGGCAATACTCTCCCGGCCTTGTCCACGGTCCTGCCCCATCCAGGATTTCCTCCCAGGTCCATGATTCCAAGCCATAGTGCTCGGTCCTGCTCCTCCTCCCACGCTGCTTGGTCTTCTTTTGGTGGGTGGTTCTGTCACAGGCGTCGAAAGGATTAGACCAAGGCGCAGCGTGTATAGTGCTCATCTTCATTTATTTTAAGAGAACACTTGAACAAAAATAACCAAACGGCAAACAGTTCCCTAAGGTACACAGACCATACGGAAAACAACCACCCACAAAACCCAAAGGAAAACAGGCTGCCTAAGTATGGCGTCCAATCAGAGACAACGATAGACACCTGCCTCTGATTGGAAACCATACTCGGCCAAACCTGGAAAACGAAACATAGAAAATGAAAACAAGAACACATTCCCCTAGAAACAAAAACCCCAAAACACACAAAACAACCCCCCTGCCACGCCCTGACCATTCTACTATGGGAAATGACCCTTTTCACTGGTCAGGAAGTGACAGATAGTATAGGCCCTCGAACAAATAAATTAAACCAAGGACATCCACAATCCATCAGATTAACAGTTAACGTGAAACATCAGTAATATTTCAACCCGACCTCTCCTGTGTCTTGAAAAACGTTTTGAAAAATGTCTCGCCTCATATGAACGCGCATGTGCGCGCAATAATGAAGTGACGACATCCCAGGGACATCAACTTCCCTTCCTTGTCATCCGGTCTCTGTTCATCATAGACGCTTCAAACAACTTTATAAAGATCGTTGACATCTAGTGGAAGCCGTAGGAAGTGCAAAATGAATCCTTTGTCACTGTGTGATCTATTAGCAATGACTCGAAAATAGTACAGCCACAAAATTCTCATTTCCTGCTTGTATTTTTCTCAGGTTTTTGCCTGCCATATGAGTTTTGTTATATTTACAGACACCATTCAAACAGTTTTAGAAAATTCAGAGTGTTTTCTATCCAAATCTGTTAATAATATGCATATCCTAGCTTCTGAGTTGGTGTAGGAGGCCGTTAAAAATGGGCACATATTTGTTTCAAAATTCTCAATACTGCCCCCTAGCCCCAACAGGTTTTAATGGCACTATCGATTTAGGTTATACTCTTTCTGTTAGAAGGTTTGATTTTGCGATAACATTTTTGGGGGGAACATCTCATTTGTGTGCCCATGAAAACTACTTTCACCCAGTAACATAAAGAGGCATGAAATATACACTGCATTTCACTCATTTCAAACATTCCAACAGCTAGATCAAGCATTCTTACAGTGTTCAAGTTTAATGTCTAATTTAATTTATTAATCTATAATATAACAACAACTTACACTGCCACAAAAGTAATGTTTTATGTCACACGATTTTGGACAAATTCGTCATGACACCAACCATGAGAAAATATTAAACATACTGTAGGTTTTAAATCAACTCATGAATTTTGTTGAATATAGCTACACTGCATGACCAAAAGCATGTGGACACCTGCTTGTCGAACATCTCATTCCAAAATCATGGGCATTAATATGGAGGTGGTCCCCCCTTTGCTGCTATAGCTGTCACACCCTGATCGGTTTCACATGTCTTTGTGCTTGTCTCCACCCCCCCTCCAGGTGTCTGTTGCCCATCTTCCCCATTATCCCCTGAGTATTTATACCTGTATTCTCTTTTTGTCTGTTACCAGTGCGTCTTGTCAGGTCTTACCAGCGTGCGTTCCTGTTTCTCAAGTGTTTGTTTCCTAGTTTTCCCAGTTCTGACCATTCTGCCTGCCCTGACCCCGAGCCTGACTGACGTCCGGTACCTGCCTGACTCTGACCTGATTACGAACCTCTGCCTGTCCTCGACCTTCCCTTTGCCCCGTGTAATAATAAATTATTTCGAACTGTACTATCCGCTTCCTGTGTCTGCATCTTGGTCATATCCTGAGTCGTGATAATAGCAGCCTCCCCTCTTCTGGAAAGGCTTTCCACTAGATGTTGGAACATTACTGCATGGACTTGCTCCCATTTAGCCACAAGAGCATTAGTGAGGTTGGGCACTGATGTTGGGCATTTAGGCCTGGCTCACAGTCGGCGTTCCAATTCATCCCGAAGGTGTTCGATGGGTTAGAAGTCAGGGCTCTGTGCAGGCCAGTGAAGTTCTTCCACGCCGAATTCGACAAACCATTGCTGTATGGACCTCGCTTCGTGCACAGGGGCATTGTCATGCTGAAACAGGAAAGGGCCTTCCCCAAACTGTTGCCACAAAGTTGGAAGCACAGAATCATCTAGAATGTCATTGTATACTGTAGCGTAAAAATGTCCTTTCCCTCGAGGGGCCTAGACCATAAAGAGCCCCAGACCATTATTCCTCCTTCACCAAACTTTACAGTTGGCACTATGTATTCGGGCAAGTAGGATTCTCCAGGCATCCGCCAAACCCAGATTTGTCCTTCGGACTGCCAGATGGTGAAGTGTGATTCATCACTCCAGAGAACGCATTTCCACTGCTCCAAGCCCTGAGCATAATATTCGGAGTGAAGAAGTTTCACAAATACTTCTAGGGAAGGAAGTTCCAACTGCTGACAGATCACAAGCCTTTGTTGGCCATCCTTGGACCAAAATCAGCCATACCAACCCTTGCTGCACTTCGAATGCAAAGTTGGGCTCTGATATTGCTAGCCTACGACTACGAGATCGAGTACAGACGATCCAGTGATCACGTAAATGCAGATGCACTATCAAGACTACATGCAATAGTGACTCCGACAGTGAAGATGATAGAGCAGTCTTCCAGATCTCTCTCATCGACGAACTGCCCATATCTGCTTCAGACATAGCAGAGGAAAGACCCAGTGCTTTCCAAAGTCTTGGAATTAACTTCTTCGGGCAAGGGGGCAGTATTCGGAAGTTTGGATGAATGAGGTGCCCAAAGTAAACTGCCTGTTACTCAGGCCCAGAAGCTAGGATATGCATATAATTGGTAGTATTGGATAGAAAACACTCTAAAGTTTCCAAAACTGTTAGAATAATGTCTGTGTGTCACGTCCTGACCAGTAAAGGGGTTATTTGTTATTTGAGTCTGGTCAGGACGTGGCAGGGGGTATTTGTTTTATATGGTTCGGGGTGGTTGTGTATGTAGAGTTGTGTTAGATTTATGTTTTCCGGGGTTTTTGGTTATTGTTCTATGTTAGTTGATTTCTATGTTCTGTCTAGTCGTTTGTATTTCTATGTTTTGCTAATTGGTGTTGGGGCCTTCAGTTGGAGGCAGCTGTCTATCGTTGCCTCTGATTGAAGGTCCTATAATTAGGAGTATATTTGTTTTGGGGTTTGTGGGAGATTGTTTATTGTATTGCTGTGTGTGAGCCTACAAGGCTGTTTGTCGGCCGTTCATCGTTTTCTTGTTTTTGTTTCGTGTTAAATAAAATGAGCATTCAAGTACCCGCTGCACCTTGGTCCATCTATTATGACGGTCGTGACACTGTGAGTATAACAGAACTGATATGGCAGGCGAAAGAAAACCCAAGGACAATCCATCCAGAAATATTTTGGCTGGGAATGGGAATATAAAATAAATACCTCCCAGATTGCAGTTCCTAGGGCTTCCACTAGATATCAACATTCTTTAGAAAGAGTTTCAGGCTTGTTTTTTGAGAAATTAGCTAGAATTTGTAGTTTTTCTAAGTGGCTCCCATTTTGGCTGTAGTGTTTGTTGCGCGTTCCGGTGAGGGCGCGCACTTTGTTACTTATCTCCGGTAATGGTCTCTGGTATTCTCCGTCTTAAATTTTAGTGTATATTTACATATTAGGGTACCTGACGATTGATTAGGAATGTTGTTTGATATGTTTGGAAGAAGTTTATTGGTAACTTACGGGAATCATTTGTATGCATTTTGAACGAGGGAAACCGGTGGATTACTGAGTCAAGCGCGCCAATGAAACTGACTTTTTTGGGATATAAAGAAGGACTTTATCGAACAAAAGGACCATTTGTTATGTAGCTGGGACCCTTGTGATTGCAACCAGATGAAGATCTTCAAAAGTAAGTGATTTATTTTATCGCTATTTATGACTTTCGTGACGCCTCTGCTTTGTTGGAAATGTATGTAATGCTTTTGTGTGCGGGGCGCTGTCCTCAGTAATCGCATGGTGTGCTTTCGCCGTAAAGCCTTTTTAAAATCTGACGAAGCGGCTGGATTAACAAGAAGTTAAGCTTTTAACTGATGTATAACACTTGTATTTTCATGAATGTTTAAAGCTTGGTCGCAAATGGGTTGTCTACGTATGAGTTGTCTAAGTTTATAATAACCCCAAGATCCAAATCCAAGATGGTAGCATGTCAAATCGTTTGTCTGTGACTAGTACATTTTAACCTACTAATAACCTATTTATTTATGGCTGAGTAACTTCCTTGTTGTGTAGTGCAAACTATTTTGTTTTTGCTGGTGTAAAGATCATGGGTCTTCCTCAACTCGGCACTTCATTACTTGAAGTTTACCAAAGTAACCCTATCTCTGGCTGGCCTGAATTCCTTCTTCGTCCACGGACTGTCTCGTCCAAGCCGCTCCTTTTTGCTCTTCGCCTGGCTGTCAGTGGCAGCTCAACAATCCCCAACCCGCTCTCTCAATCGACCTCAATACCCAATCTACTTACACATGCAAATACTCACATTCAGACTTACATATACGCTGTCCCTCTCTCCCCTTACCTTCGTTGGGCTCTATTATTTACATTTGTCAGAGAAAATGACAATTTTCGTTGTATTACTTTGTGCACTGACTTTACTGAGCTCTGGAGAAAACGAACATTGTCGCTGGGTGAGTACATCTGACAATGTGCTCTCCCGTCCATTGGACATTTTGTCTGCAGGAACTCGCTCTTTTTCACTCGTTCCACTCGTCCAAGTGCCGATGTATTTGTGGCATGATGTGAACAGTACGAATTTGTGTCACTACCAAAGTCTATTGGTTTTAAATGACTGTTTTGTATTGTCTGGAAACTCACTTGTAGACTTCGCTTGCAGTAGGTCTCTTAAAAAAGAGAAGCTGTGCAAAGTTATTAAACAGAGGCGCCTAGTTATTCTTCTTTTGTTGATATCAGGTAACGTGCAACCTAACCCTGGCCCTGATATGCAATGTCTCCAAACCCCCTTAAATCTAGATCTGGTCTTGGTATTTTTCATTTGAATGTACGCAGCCTGTTGTCAAAAATGGATGGGGTTAGGATTTGGGCTAAATCAACTGATGCTGATGTAATTGTGTTTTCTGAAACCTGGCTCAGCAAGTCTGTTTTTGATAAGGATAAGTGGTTACAATGTTTATCGCACTGATCGGGTTAAGAAAGGTGGGGGTGTGGCTATATATGTAAAAACGAAATTCCCTGTAAGTGTGGCAAAGCCTGAAACTATTTGTAAACAGTTGGAATTTCTTGCTTTAAATATTGATGTTTCAAAGGGTCTTTCTATAACTGTGATTGGCTGTTATAGACCCCCCTCTGCTCTCGGTGATGCATTTTCTTCTTTGACGCACCTTATGTCTAAACTTCTTTACAGTGAAATGATCTTGATTGGTGATCTCAACTGGTGTTGGTTAATGCCGGTGTCTGATGATTTAAAAATGTTTTGTAATTCTATGAATCTTACACAGTTGATTAACTCACCCACTCGCCCAAATCTAAAATGCCCAGATATATCTACCCTGATTGATTTGATAATGACAAATCTTCCACATAAATATTCTGCGGTTGGTGTTTTTTGTAATGATTTAAGTGACCATTGTGCTGTTGTTGCTATTAGAAATACTAAGATTCCTAAGACTAACCCGTGTTTTATTCGTAAGAGAAATCTGAAGAGCAGGCTTTCTTTCATGATTTGTTTTATTTTGACTGGAGCAAGATTGAGCTTATCCCTGATGTGGAAACTGCCTGGAAATTCTTTCATGATGGTTTTCTCCAAATAGTAAACAGACATGATCCATTCCGCAGGTTCAGGGTTAAAGGGAGGGATAATCCATGGTTTTCTTCTAAGGTGTCTTGCATTGTTCACGACCGTAATCTAGCCTGGGCTAAAGCAAGGAAATCGTGTTCTGAGGCTGATTGGCTTGTTTTTAGGCAGTTACGAAACAAGTGTTCTTTTCTTCTTAGGAAGGCCAAGTCTGAATATTTTATGTCTGTTACCACTGATAACCTGAATGACCCTAGAAAGTTTTGGAAGGCTATTAAGTCTATGTCTGGTAACAGTAATGTTAATGAATTACCGTCATGTGTATTGAAGGACTCTGTTGCTGTATATGACAAAACTGAAATGCTGAATTGTTTCAATGAGTACTTTTTATCATCTGGTAGGCTGTTTGATTCAGTGTCCTCTGTCTCATTACAACCTTGTGTGGATGAACCAGTGAGAGCTGGTCAAACTTTTAGCTTTTTGCCATTCTCAGTGCAGGTGGTACATAAAGCCCTGAAATCCTTAGATCAGAGAAAGCCTGCAGGTCCTGATCTTTTGGATCCCTGCTTTTTAAATCTGGCAGCGGATTTCATAGCTGAACCACTTACATATCTGTTCAATTTAACCCTGGAATGTAATGAAATTCCAAAGATCTGGAAATCAGTATTTGTCCTGCCACTTTTAAAAGGGGGAGATCCAACTCTTTTAAATAATTATAGGCCAATCTCAAAGCTGTCACCCCTCGTGAAAATACTTGAAACCCTTGTGAGTGAACAGCTAAACGTTTTTATTTACTAACTCTATTTTATCAATGTACCAATCGGGTTTCAGGAAGAAGCATAGCACAATTACAGCAGCCATGAAGGTTTTAAATGATATCACTGAAGCTCTTGACAAAAAACAGCATTGTGTCTCACTTTTTATTGATCTCTCTAAGGCTTTTGATACAGTTGATCATGCTATACTAAGGCGGAGATTGTCGAGTGTAGGTCTTTCAGAGCATGCAGTTGCATGGTTTGTTAACTATCTGTCTGATAGAACTCAGTGCACTCAATTTGATGGGCTTAGGTCTGTTAAATTGTCTGTCTGTAGTGGTGTGCCCCAAGACTCTGTACTTGGTCCTATCTTATTCACTATTTATATAAATAATTTAGACAAATTTCCAAAATGCGCAACTTAATTTTTATGCTGATGATACTGTTATTTACTGTTGTGCCTCATCTCTTACAAAAGCTTTCCAGAACTTGCAAACTGCTTTTTATACTGTTCAACATACCTTGTGTCAATTGAAGCTTATCCTCAATACTGACAAAACTAAACTAATGGTGTTTTCTAAAGCAAGAAATAGACCTCTGAACCTTTCACCTATTACTACCTGTCAGAGCAAAGAGATTGAGGTTGTAACCTCATACAAATATCTTGGAATTTTGATTGATGATGGCCTCTCTTTTAAAATGCATATTCAACAAAATTGAAGCTGAAATTAGGATTTTATTATTTTGAAGCCAGAAGGAGGCTAGTATCAGCTACATTTATGCCTTTACTAGACTATGGGGATATTTTATATATGAATGCTTCCGCTCAGTGTTTGAGATCAATTGACACCCTTTACCATGGCACTTTGAGATTTATTTTAAACTGCAAAACCCTTACGCACCACTGCACTTTGTATACCAGGGTTGGCTGGCCTTCTCTAGTCACTCGTAGGCTCAGTCACTGGTATACTTTTATTTACAAAGCCATTTTGGGTTTACTACCTTTTTATTCGGGCATTTTTATTGTTCTGAAATGTGGTGGGTACTCTCTTCGTTCGCTGGACTTTATCCTGCTAACTGTTCCAAATGTCTGAACTGAATTTGGTAAAAGGTCTTTTATGTACTCTGCGCCATCGTCTTGGAACGCCTTACAAAATACTTTTAAACTGGAAGAACTTGTCCCGATTGGCATTTTTAAATCACTGATGAATGATCTTGAGTCTGATTCCCTGACCTGTCAATGTTTTTAATTTGCTGTTTTTGATTTTGTTATACTCTTGTGAATTCTATGGTTTTTACTAGATTACTTGTAGTTTTTCATGTTGTTTGTCTGTAATTTTTGTAATGACTTGGCGCTGCCTATCTTGGCCAGGATGCTCTTGAAAAAGAGATTTTAAATCTAAATGAGCCCTTCCTGGTTAAATAAAGGTTAAATAAATAAAACAATTTAAAAAATGGGTCTTCCAAATGGACAATGACCCCAAACATACTTCCAAAGTTGTGGCAAAATGGCTTAAGGACAACAAAGTCAAGGTATTGGAGTGACCAACACAACGCCCTGACCTCAATCCTATAGAAAATTTGTGGGCAGAACTGAAAAAGTGTGTGCGAGCAAGGAGGCCTACAAATCTGACTGAGTTACACCAGCTCTGTCAGGAGGAATGGGCCAAAATTCACCCAATTTATTGTGGGAAGCTTGTGGAAGGCTACCCAAAACGTTTGACCCAAGTTAAACAATTTAAAGGCAATGCTACCAAATACTAATTGAGTGTATGTAAACTTCTGACCTACTGGGAATGTGATTAAAGAAATAAAAGCTGAAATAAATCATTCTAGCTACTATTATTCTGACATTTCACATTCTTAAAATGAAGTGGTGATCCTAACTGACCTAAGAAAGGGAATTTTTTACGAGGATAAAATGTCAGGAATTGTGAAAAACTGAGTTTAAATATATTTGGCTAAGGTGTATGTAAACTTCCGACTTCAACTGTACCTGGAGAGTTTTCATCTGTATTTTATGTAGCTGTCTACCACCACAGACCGATGCTGGTACTAAGACTGCACTCAATGAGCTGTATACCGCCATAAGCAAAAAGGAAAAAGCTCATCCAAAGACGGCGCTCCTAGTTTCCGGGGACTTTAATGCAGGAAATCTTAAATCCGTTTTACCTCATTTGTATCAGCATGTTAAATGTACAAACAGAGGGAAAAAAAAACTCTAGACCACCTTTATTCCACACACAGAGATGCGTACAAATCGCTCCCTCGCCCTCCATTTGGCAAATCTGACCATAATTCTATCCTCCTGACTCCTGCTTACAAGCAAAAATTAAAGCAGGAATCACCAGTGACTCAATCAATAAAAAAGTGGTCAGATGAAGCAGATGCTAAGCTACAGGACGTTTTGCTAGTAATACATTTTTCATTTGGAAGAGTCAGCTTTTTAAACCAACATGGCTCAGTTTAAATAGTTTTTTACATTGTAGTAAAACAAAATCTCATTTGATATGTTCCAGATTCATCAGATGGCATTGAGGAGTACACCACATCAGTCACTGGCTTCGTCAATAAGTGCATCGATGACGTCTTCCCCACAGTGACTGAAGCCATGGATTACAGGCAACATCCGCACTAAGCTAAAGGGTAGAGCTGCCACTTTCAAGGAGCAGGACTCTAACCCGGAAGCTTATATAAAATCCCGCTATGCCCTTCGACGAACCATCAAACAGGCAAAGCATCAATACAGGACTAAGATCAAATCATACTACACCGGCTCCGGCGCTCGTCGGATGTTGCATGCAAACTATTACAGACTACAAAGGGAAGCACAGCCGAGAGCTGTCCAGTGACACAAGCCTACCAGGCAAGCTAAATTACTTCTATGCACGCTTCAAGGCAAGTAACACTGAAACATGCATGAGAGGAGCACCAGCTGTTCCGGATGACTGTGTGTTCACACACTCCGCAGCTGATGTAAGGAAGACCTTTAAACAGGTCAACATTCACAAGGCCGCAGGGCCAGACAGATTACCAGGACGTGTACTCCGAGCATGCGCTGACCAACTGGCAAGTGTCTTCACTGACATTTTCAACCTCTCCCTGTCGGAGTCTGTAATACCAACATGTTTCAAGCAGACTACCATAGTCCCTGTGGCCAAGAACACTAAGCTAACCTGCCTAAATGACTATCGACCAGTAGCACTCACGTCTGTAGCCATGAAGTGCTTTGAAAGGCTGGTCATGTCTCACATCAACACTATTATCCCAGACACCCTGGGATAACTGCCCCAACAGATCCACAGATGATGCAATCTCTATTGCACTCCACACTGCCCTTTCACACCTGGACAAAAGGAACACCTATGTGAGCATGCTATTCATTGACTACAGCTCAGCGTTCAACACCATAGAGCCCTCAAAGCTCATCACTAAGCTAAGGACCCTGGGACTCACCACCTCCCTCTGCAACTAGATCCTGGACTTCCTGACGGGCCTCCACCAGGTGGTAAGGGTAGGTAGCAACACATTTTTCACGCTGATCCTTAACACGGGGGCCCATCAGGGGTGCGTGCTCAGTCCCCTCCTGTACTCCCTGTTCACTCATGACTTCACGGCCAGGTACGACTCCAGCACCATCATTCAATTTGCCAATGACACAACAGTGGTAGGCCTGATCACCAACAATGACAAGACAATATATAGGGAAGAGGTCAGATACCTGGCTGTGTGGTGCCAGAACAACAAACTCTCTCTCAACGTGATCAAGACTAAGGAGATGATTGTGAACTACAGGAAAAGGAGGACAGAGCACACCTCCATTCTCATCGACGGGGCTGTAGTGGAGCAGGTTGAGAGCTTCAAGTTCCTTGGTGTCCACATCACCAACAAACTAACATGGTCCAAGCACACCAAGACAGTCATGAGGAGGGCACAGCAAAACCTATTCCCACTCAAAGAGAAAGACCATAGTAACACTGCAAAAAGACCAGAAATCATGGTGAATAACAATCTAACACAGGATGCAGTCGAAATAGCAATAGCCTTCAATTCCTACTTTATTGACTCTGTCTGGGTACTGACACAGAACCACTCCACTGGTTTCTTGGGCTCAGTGCTAATAAATGACACCCTACCTGTCTTCATCATAAGGGAGGTTTCTGAGTCAAAGGTGAACAAGGTGATTAGCTCACTAAAGAACTCTAAAGCTAAAGATGTGTTTGGGCTGGACTCTACCTTCTGTTCTTAAAAACGACTCATTGGCCCCATTACTAAGGTCACCAACACATCTATTTGTCTGGGGGTGTTTCCAAGGGTATGGAAGTCGGCCATAATAACGGCCATCTTTAAATCGGGCGACCCTGCTGACGTGAGTAACTACAGGCCCATTAGTATACTACCTGTGGTGTCGAAGGTATTTGAAAAGTGTGTAGCAGAACAACTGATTGCCCACCTCAACAACAGCCCCTTCACGTTACACTCCATGCAGTTTGGCTTCAGAGCGAAACATTCCACAGAAACGGCCAACTGCTTTCTTCTGGAAAATGTGAAGTCCAAGATGGACAAAGGGGGCATTGTTGGGGCTGTGTTTCTGGACCTAAGAAAGGCTTTTGACCATGAGATTAACCATGAGATTCTCATCACAAAATTGTCCAAGTTCAACTTTTCCCCAGATGCCTTGAGATGGATGAAATCATACCTTGAAGGCAGAACTCAGTGTGTCAGAGTGAGCAATGAGCTGTCGCTCACTCTTAGCTATGATGTGGGCGTGCCCCAAGGGTCAATACTGGGGCCCCTCCTGTTCAGCTTGTACATTAATGATCTGCCTTCTGTCTGTACTGGGTCTGAAGTTCAAATATATGCAGATGATACAGTGATATACGTTGAGGGAAAAAAGTATTTGATCCCCTGCTGATTTTGTACATTTGCCCACTGACAAAGAAATGATCAGTCTATAATTTTAATGGTAGGTTTATTTGAACAGTGAGAGACAGAAGAACAACAAAAAAATCCAGAAAAATGCATGTCAAAAATGTTCTAAAATGATTTGCATTTTAATGAGGGAAATAAGTATTTGACCCCTCTGCAAAACAAGTACTTGGTGGCAATACCCTTGATGGCAATCACAGAGGTCAGACGTTTCTTTTAGTTGACTACCAGGTTTGTACACATCTCAGGAGGGTTTTTGTCCCACTCCTCTTTGCAGATCTTCTCCAAGTCATTAACGTTTCGAGGCTGACGTTTGGCAACTCGAAACTTCAGCTCCCTCCACAGATTTTCTATGGGATTATGGTCTGGAGACTGGCTAGGCCACTCTAGGACCTTAATGTGCCTCTTCTTGAGCCACTCCTTTGTTGCCTTGGCCATGTGTTTTGGGTCATTGTCATGCTGGAATACCCATCCACGACCCATTTTCAATGCCCTGGCTGAGGGAAGGAGGTTCTCACCCAAGATTTGACGGTACATGGCCCCGTCCATCGTCCCTTTGATGCGGTGAAGTTGTCCTGTCCCCTTAGCAGAAAAACACCCCCAAAGCATAATGTTTCCACCTCCATGTTTGACGTTGGGGATGGTGTTCTTGAGGTCATAGGCAGCATTCCTCCTCCTCCAAGCAAGATGAGTTGATGCCAAAGAGCTCCATTTTGGTCTCATCTGACCACAACACTTTCACCCAGTTGTCGTCTGAATCATTCAGATGTTCATTGGCAAACTTCAGACGGACATGTATATGTGCATTCTTGAGCAGGAGGACCTTGCGGGCGCTGCAGGATTTCAGTCCTTCACGGCGTAGTGTGTTACCAATTGTTTTCTTGGTGACATGGTCCCAGCTGCCTTGATCATTGACAAGATCCTCCCGTGTAGTTCTGGGCTGATTCCTCACCGTTCTCATGATCATTGCAACTCCACGAGGTGAGATCTTGCATGGAGCCCCAGGCCGAGGGAGATTGACAGTTCTTTTGTGTTTCTTCCATTTGCGAATAATCGCACCAACTGTTGTCACCTTCTCACCAAGCTGCTTGGCGATGGTCTTGTAGCCCATTCCAGCCTTGTGTATGTCTACAATCTTGTCCCTGATATCCTTGGAGAGCTCTTTGGTCTTGGCCATGGTGGAGAGTTTGGAATCTGATTGATTGATTGCTTCTGTGGACAGGTGTCTTTAATACAGGTAACAAGCTGAGATTAGGAGCACTCCCTTTAAGAGTGTGCTCCTAATCTCAGCTCGTTACCTGTATAAAAGACACCTGGGAGCCAGAAATCTTTCTGATTGAGAGGGGGTCAAATACTTATTTCCCTCATTAAAATGCAAATCATTTTACAACATTTTTGACATGCGTTTTTCTGGATTTTTTTGTTATTCTTTCTCTCACTGTTCAAATAAACCTACCATTCATAGACTGATCATTTCTTTGTCAGTGGGCAAATGTACAAAATCAGCAGGGGATCAAATACTTTTTTCCCTCACTGTATGTGCATGCAAAGACCAACAACAATCTGCACAAGAACTCACTACTGTAATGATCCAGGTTACAAAGTGGCTCAGTGACTTTGCATCTCAATGTGAAAAAAACTGTTTGCATGTTCTTCACAAAGAGGGCAACAGATGCTACTGAGCCAGATGTCTATGTGTCAGGGGAGAAGCTCCAGGTGGTATCTGATTTTAAGTACCTTGGCATCATACTTGATTCCAACCTCTCTTTTAAAAAGCATGTGAAAAGTTAATTCAAATAACCAAATTCAACCTAGCTAATTTACGATTTATACGAAATTGTTTGACTACCAAGGTAGCAAAACTGTACTTCAAATCTATGATACTTCCCCACTTAACATACTGATTGACTAGTTGGGCCCAAGATAACTGAACAACATTAAAACCTATTCAGTCTGTCTACAAACAGGCTCTCAAAGTTCTTGATAGGAAGCCCAATAGCCATCATCACTGTTACATCCTCAAAAAGCATGAGCTTCTGAGTTGGGAAAATCTTGTGCAATACACCGACGCATGTCTTGTATTCAAGATCCTAAATGGCCTGGCTCCCCCTCCACACAGTATTTTTGTTAAACAGAAAACCCAAACATATGGCAGCAGATCCACAACGTCTGCCATGAGAGGTGACTGTATAGTTAGTTCCCTTAAGGAAAAGCACATTTAGTAAATCCGCTTTCTCTGTGAGAGCTTCCCATGTCTAGAATACACTGCCATCAGACACACATAATTGCACCACCTATCACACTTTCACAAAATGCATGAAGACATGGCTAAAGGTCAATCAGATTTGTGAACATAATCCCTAGCTCTGTATTGCCGCTTTCCATGTCGTCTGTTGTCTGTAGCTTGTGAGGTGTGGAAACACTTTGTTGCTTTTATGGATTTTGTCTTGTTGCTTTTTGTTCTATGTTGCTCTGTCTGTATGCTACGTTTTGCTTGTACTATGTTGCTCTGTGTGTGCTCACTGCTCAATGATTGTCTATATTGTAATTGCTTTTAATAATAACCTGCCCAGGGACTGCAGTTGAAAATTAGCCGGCTGGCTAAAACCTGCACTTTTACTGAAACGTTGATTAATGTGCACTGTCCCTGTAAAAATAAAATAAACTCCAACTCAAACTCAGGAGACTGAAAAGATTTGGCATGGGTCCTCAGATCCTCAACAGGTTCTACAGCTGCACCATCGAGAGCATCCTGACTGGTTGCATCACTGCCTGGTATGGCAACTGCTCAGCCTCTGACCGGTAAAGACACTACAGGGGGTGGTGCGTACGGCCCAGTACATCACTGTTTCCAAGCTTCCTGCCATCCAGGACCTCTATACCAGGCGGTGTCAGAGGAAGGCCCTAAAAATTGTCAAAGACTCCTGCCACCCTCGTCCCAGACTGTTCTCTCTGCTACCTAAGAGCCAGCGGTACCGTTGCCTCTCTCTCTCTCTCTCTCTCTCTCTCTCTCTCTCTCTCTCTCTCTCTCTCTCTCTCTCTCTGCTCCTCCAGGTATGATCCTGTTTTGTTTGTTCCTTTGTAGGTTTACTTAGTTTCCACTCAGTCATGTTCACACACACAGATTCATGCATCCATGCACTTTACATACACCCTACATTATGACATTTCCACACCTCATTCCTTTTTCTTTGTTTAAAGTTAATAGTTTTTGGTTTACAATAAAGCTCCTTTTGATTGGCCTATACCTGTTGTTCATGTCCCCTCATTTTTGCCACAGGCTATGAGCCGGCCTGTGACAGCTCCTACCCCCAATCCATAAGACTATTGAACATCTAATCAAATGGCTACCCAGACTACTTGCATTTCCCCCCCACCCTCTTTTACGCTGCTGCTACTCTCTGTTATTATCTATGCATAAGTCACTTTAATAACTCTACCCACACATTGACTCTGTAACGGTACCCCCTGTATATAGCCTCGCTACTGTTATTTTACTGCTGCTCTTTAATTATTTGTTACTTTATTTCTTATTTCTTTATGTATTTTTCTTAAAACTACATTGTTGGTTAAGGGCTTGTAAGTAAGCATTTTATTGTAAGGTCTACACCTGTTGTATTCGGCGCATTTGATTTGATATTAGGAAATATAATAATATTAGATCGAGCAATGTCGGAGTGGCATTGACTAAAATACAGTAGAATAGAATACAGTATGTACATATGAGCAGTAAAGCAGTATGTAAACATTATAAAAAAATTATTAAAGTGACTAGTGTTGCATTGTTAAAGTGGCCAGTGATTTCAAGTCTGTGTATAGTCTGTGTTGCGTCTTCTTCACCACACAGTCTGTGTGGGTGGACCATTTCAGTGATGTGAACTATGGCAGAAAAATGACAAGACTTTGTTATAATACTGTTTATGCGTCAAATAAGGTTTTTCAGTACTCTCTCATCTGTGTCTGTGGGACTGAGTTGGGCCTCTGGCAATTGATTTATGATGGCTTGGTGATACAACCTACAGCCTGCATTCCATTGAATGATTAGTGTCTATGAAATGCTGGACACTGGACTTGTTGCATTAGTATCTGTGTGTTAAGGAGTGCAAAACTTAGAAGAGAACCCTGTATAAACAAGCAGTAAATGACCTAGAGACAGAAACCTGGCGCAATGTAAATCTTTTGTTGCTTGATAGCACAATGTACCTTTGTATAATTCTACGCATCTGTTGTTTGTCATGAACATTCAGGATGATGTACTTTACTATAAAAAGCTGTAACCCAAATCTGCTCGTTGGGTTCTCAGCAATTCACCTCCATTATTACAATTCTTAATCAATAATAAATATTGATTGTTTGAAGAAATAACAAAGACTCTCTCACTTGGTTAGAATTTCCATCACAGTATGCCAAGGAACTTGAAGCTTTTCACCTCCACTGCAGTCCCGTTGATGTGGATAGGGGCATGCTCCCTCTGCTGTTTCCTGAAGTCCACAATCAGCTCCTTCGCTTTGTTGACGTTGAGTGAGTGGTTATTTTTCTGGCACCACTCTCCCAGGGCCTTCACCTCCTGTGGCTGTCTCGTCATTGTTGGTAATCAGGCCTACTACTGTTGTGTTGTCTGCAAACTTGATGATTGAGTTGGAAGCGTACGTGGCCACGCAGTCATGGGTGAACTTGGAGTACAGAAGGGGGCTGAGCACGCACCCTTGTGGGGCCCCTGTGTTGAGGATTAGCAAAGTGGAGGTGTTGTTTCCTACCTACCAGATAAGTGTCTGTTTGTTGGTAACATTCCTGTTTATGCATTCACTTTACATTATGGATAATAAAGTTGGTAAAGTGACTGAACAAAGCCTGTTTTTTTGCCAAGAAAGCACCAGTCACCTACATAAAATGGCCAACTTTCCAGCTAACTTTGCACTATTGCTAGCAAAGTCTGCTTTCTCCAGAAGTACCTACTGCAGCTTTAAGTGAGCAAAAGGGCTGGCATGAAGAACTTCCTGTCTCAGTTCACCTTTCCCTGCAGTTCAATAATTTGGACTCTCTTATATAGCAGCAAAACTCCCCCCACGCCCATAAAATGATATGGTCAGTAGTTATTGGTGTGGACGTCACTTTCAATAGACACTGCCGCAAGGACACACAAGGTTGATCGAAATTCCTGCTAAAATGGCCATCGCACAGTAACTAAATTGAACCAATTACCATAAATAACATGGTTGAGCTACAGAAGACGGTTCCTCAGTATGAACAGGGATTGGCAAAAACGACATTCTGGCCTTTACACCAATCTTATACTGTTGTATCCATGTTGGGTAATGGACAAGTTCAGACTGCAGGGAAAAGTGTAGAGTATTGAGATGCATAGCAAAGCAAGGGGGGGGGGGTGGGGGGGGGGGCTCCAACACTCCAAGACCATAACTGTAAGTATTCATGTCAGAACATATGTATGTTATAGTACTGCCACATCCTTAGTATTCAAAGAGTTGTGGCAATGCGCTATTGGTACACTGTTTCATTGATAGATATTTAAACATGATCTCAGCCACCAGGCCATGTGTCATGTGTCAGGCCACTCAAATTCATTGGCACACAGTAGCCATGCCATTTAAGATTTACATTTTAAATTTGTTTGTTTGTTATTAAATGTCTTTGTCTGTAGATGCTGTACACCATGTTTTGCAGAAATCAGTTTAGCAGTCGAGGAGGAGATGTTGAAGTCAGGCCACGCCCACACTCAAATTCATTGGCTTACTGTGGTCATGCTTTTTAAGATATCAACTTAATTGATGGGATTAGTAAAGACCTTGGTTTATAGATGCTGTACACCAAGTTTTGTGGAAATCAGTTCAGGGGTCCAGGAGGAGATCTTGAGTCACTTCTTAAAAAGGTGGATGATCCATCAAGGTCATCGGTCCTAGATGAAAATGTGTTTGTTGCGTGAAGAGGAACTTTTCTACCAAATTCTGAGACTAGCTTTACTAAAGATCATTGGCTATAGACACTTATTAGAATGGTCTCTAGAGAGAGAAGCAGTTGTTCAGAGAAGACACCTATTAGAATGGTCTCTAGAGAGAGGTAATTGTTCAGAGAAGACACCAATTAGAATGGTTATATCTGGAGTATTTCTCTTGTCTTATCTGGTGTCCTGTGTGAATTTAAGTATGCTCTCTCTAATTCTCTCTTTCTCTCTTTCTTTCTCTCTCTCGGAGGACCTGAGTCCTAGGACCATTCCTCAGGACTACCTGGCATGATGGCTCCTTGCTGTCCCCAGTCCACCTGGCCGTGCTGCTGCTCCAGTTTCAACTGTTCTGCCTGCGGCTATGGAACCCTGACCTGTTCACCGGACGTGCTACCTGTCCCAGACCTGCTGTTTTCAACTCTCTAGACACAGCAGGTGCGGAAGAGATACTCTCAATGATCAGCTATGAAAAGCCAACTGACATTTACTCTTGAGGTGCTGACTTGTTGCACCCTCAACAACTACTGTGATTATTAGTATTTGACCATGCTGGTCATTTATGAACATTTGAACATCTTGGCCATGTTCTATTATAATCTCCACCCGGCACAGCCAGAAGAGGACTGGCCACCCCTCATAGCCTGGTTCCTCTCTAGGTTTCTTTCTAGGTTTTGGCCTTTCTAGGGAGTTTTTCCTAGCCACCGTGCTTCTACACCTGCATTGCTTGCTGGGGTTTTAGGCTGGGTTTCTGTACAGCACTTTGAGATATCAGCTGATGTAAGAAGGGCTATATAAATACATTTCATTTGATTTGAATGGTCTCTAGAGAGAGGTAGTTGTTCAGAGAAGACACCAATTAGAATCGTCTCTAGACAGAGTAGTAGTTGTTCAAAGAAGACACCAATTAGAATGGTCTGTCGTGTCTTTGGGTATGCCGGATTAAGTGTTATGACATGCTATTCTATAAAATCCTTTCTCTGTAATTAATATTACCTGATTAAGCTAATCATGTAAATGTAATTAACTAGAAAGTTGGAGCACCACAAAATAATGTTTATAGAGCTGTTATCTTCCGAATAAACTCTTAAAGACCTAGTAATATTTTACATCAATAGCAGTCAATATTAATCGTCACCTTATTTCAGTCTCATCTGAAAGTTGTAAATTCTTGGTTATCTTCACGAACCCTGACTAACAAGTTGAATCAGCAATACAAAATTGGGTTTAATGATTTATTTACTAAATACCTAACTAATCACACAGAATTACATATACACAGAATGCAAATGATGTCATACAGAAAACGTCCTTGGTGGACGGAACCTGTATGATGGCTTGTTACACAAAGAGAGGGGGTTGGGCTTGAATGAAAGAGCGAGGACCATGCCTCAGGACTACCTGGCTTGATGACTCCTTGCTGTCCCCAGTTCACCTGGCCGTGCTGCTGCTCCAGTTCCAACTGTTCTGCCTGCAGCGGGCCACTGATTGAGCAGGGCTCTAACCTTATGAAAACCCAATTCTCTCATTTGGAAGCTAAAATTACACTTAATCTTTTCACAAATAGTTTCATATTCAAACATTTAAATTGCACAACAATTCCGTGTGAATCTGGTCTCTAGAGAGAGGTAGTTGTTCAGAGAAGACACCAATTAGAATGGTCTCTATAGGGAGGTAGTTGTTCAGAGAAGACACCTATTAGAATGGTCTCTATAGGGAGATAGTTGTTCAGAGAAGACACCAATTAGAATTAGTAGAACAGAGTTTCTTCAGCTTATTCAGCTTGAGACCCAGATGAGAAATGTACTCTCCTCGAACGACCGACATAGTGACCGAAATAGTGTGTGACTATAAATATTTACTCATATCTCGCGACCCGCCTCTCACATTCTCAGGGCCCACTTTGGGTCCCAAACCATACCTTAAGAAACCCTGTTGCTAGACAATTGAAGGTGTCCGTATCGAGTCCAATATCAAGAAATTACAGCTGTTTTGTGACATCTCATTTTGCGAGACAGAGATATGGGTTAAATGAATGAGACTGGTTTGATTCAAATAGATGTGGGTGTTCTGCAACAGACCTCACATCTATGGGTTCTGTGGCTTAGTTGGTTAAAGCACCTGTCTGGCAAACAGGAGTTCCTGAGTTCAAATCACAGCAGAACCTTTTCAAGCATTTCATTGTACCGATTGGTGGTGTCGTGTCTTTGTCATCATTAAAACTGAAGACATGTTTATCAAATAACTCTCTATAATTATTATTACGCGATTAAACTGATAAATCGTGTAACTGTAATTAACTAGGAGGTCGGGGCACCAAGGAAAATATTCAGATTACAAAGTTATAATTTTCCTAATATAACTTTCAGATATTATAATATCTGATCTATTAGTCTTCTGATTAATGACGTATTAGTTACCTCGTCAGTCTCATTCCAAACGTCGTAAATTGTTGGTTATCTGCACGAACCCGGTCTTCACTAGGAGTCATCCATAGATCAATTGTCTTAACATCATTTATTTACTAACTAAGTAATTCACAGAAATGCATAACAAACAGTAGATATTGTTACAAGAAATGTTAGAGGAATGTGCCCTAGTGGGCTAAACCGGCATGGCAGCTTGTTAAACAAAAGGGGAGTGGGGGAGGCTGAGAAGACACTACAGAGTTGATAATTATAACAATTGAAATGCTAACCCTTTGCACATGAACGCTCACTCATTCGGGAATAATTGCAATCAATATATATATTTACGCTCAGTGTGTCGTCGGGATCTTTGTTGAAAAGTTTGTTTCTGTTGGAGAGTTTGTCAGCACTCTCTCTCTCTCTCTCTCTCTCTCTCTCTCTCTCTCTCTCTCTGTCGTGGTTAGAATGGATCATTCAGAGTGACATTCATTCATGTTGTTATAGAATGGCAGTTTCAACGGTCTTTGCATTCAATGATACCAAATTCCTAGCTGCAGACTAGTAATTAATATCAAAGACTTGTTCTTTTTCTGTCGGTATCGATAGTCTAAGAGTTTAACCTGTTAGGGCTAGGGGGCAGTATTGACACGGCTGGATAAAAAACATACCCGATTTAATCTGGTTACCACTCCTACCCAGTAACTAGAATATGCATATACTTATTACATATGGATAGAAAACACCCTAAATTTTCTAAAACTGTTTGAATGGTGTCTGTGAGTATAACAGAACTCAAATGGCAGGTCAAAACCTGAGAGATTCCTTTACAGGAAGTGGCTTGTCTGACCATTTCTTGAACTTCTTTTCCATCTCTATCATTTACTAAGGATCTCTGCTCTAACGTGACACTTCCCACGTCGTCCATAGGCGCTCAGAGCCCGGGAAAAAACAGAATGTCGTCATTCCAGCCCCAGGCTGAAACACATTATCGCCTATCTCAAGTGGCCGATCAAGGGACACTGGGCTTATGCGCATGACCCGACCGCCCCCGCCTTTGGGATTTTTTCCTCTGTTTGCCGAAAAGGAGATTCCCTGTCGGAATATTATCGCTTTTCTACGAGAAAAATGGCGTAAAAATTGATTTTAAACAGCGGTTGACATGCTTCGAAGTACGGTAATGGAATATTTAGAATTTTATTGTCACGAATTGCGCCATGCGCGCGACACTTCTTTACTATTTCGGATGGTGTCTGGAACGCACGAACAAAACGCCGCTATTTGGATATAACGATGGATTATTTTGGACCAAACCAACATTTGTTATTGAAGTAGCAGTCCTGGGTGTGCATTCTGACGAAGACAACAAAAGGTAATCAAACTTTTATAATAGTAAATATGATTATGGTGAGTGCTAAACTTGCCGGGTGTCTAAATAGCGAGCCCGTGATGCCTGGGCTATGTACTTAGAATATTGCAAAATGTGCTTTCACCAAAAAGCTATTTTAAAATCGGACATATCGAGTGCATAGAGGAGGTCTGTATCTATAATTCTTAAAATAATTGTTATGCTTTTTGTGAACGTTTATCGTGAGTAATTTAGTAAAATGTTAGCGAATTCCCCGGAAGTTTGCGGGGGGTATGCTAGTTCTGAACGTCACATGCTAATGTAAAAAGCTGGTTTTTGATATAAATATGAACTTGATTGAACAAAACATGCATGTATTGTATAACATAATGTCCTAGGGTTGTCATCTGATGAAGATCATCAAAGGTGAGTGCTGCATTTAGCTGTCTTCTGGGTTTTGGTGACATTATATGCTGGCTTGAAAAATGGGTGTCTGATTATTTCTGGCTTGGTACTCTGCTGACATAATCTAATGTTTTGCTTTCGTTGTAAAGCCTTTTTGAAATCGGACAGTGTGGTTAGATTAACCTCTATGGGCTAGGTGGGACGCTAGCGTGCCACCCGTGGTGCACTCCATCAACAGCAGGTGCATTTCAAGAGCGGCAAATTTGAATCCAAATAAATGTCAAAATTCTAATTTTTCAAACATACAACTATTTTACACCCTTTGAAAGATAAACATCTCCTTAATCTAACCACGTTTTACGATTTCAAAAAGGTTTTACGGCGAAAGCATAAATTTAGAGTATGTTAGGACAGTACATTTACAAGAGTTGTGTGTAATGTTTTGTCAATTCAAAGACAGGGTCACCAAAACCATAAAACCAGCTAAAATGATGCACTAACCTTTTACAATCTCCATCAGATGACACTCCTAGGACATTATGTTAGACAATGCATGCATTTTTAGTTCAATCAAGTTCATATTTATATCCAAAAACAGCGTTTTACTATGGCATTGATGTTGAGGAAATCGTTTCCCTCCAATAACCGGCAGTCAAGTCAGCGTCACAAATTAAATAATTAAAATTAGAAAACATTGGTAAAATATTATATTGTCATTTAAAGAATTATAGATTTACATCTCTTGAACGCAATCAACTTGCCAGATTTAAAAATAACCTTACTGGGAAATCACACTTTGCAATAATCTGAGCACTGCGCCCAGAAAAATACGCATTGCGATACAGACTAGACGTCATGTTGGGGAGATCTAAAATCGAAAATACTATGTAAATAATCCATTACCTTTGATTCTCTTCATCAGATGTCACTTCCAGGTATCACAGGTCCATAACGAATGTAGTTTTGTTCAAAAAAGCTCATCATTTATGTCCAAAAATCTCCGTCTTGTTAGCACATGATCTAAGCCAGCCGGACTTCTCGTCATGAACGAGGGGAAAAAATATATTTACGTTCGTTCAAACATGTCAAACGTTGTATAGCATAAATCATTAGGGCCTTTTTTAACCAGAACATGAATAATATTCAAGGTGGACGAATGCATACTCTTTTATAACGTATTGGAACGAGGGTACCCAACATGAACTCGCGCGCCAGGTGTCTAATGGGCCATCATCGTTCCACGGCTCTTGTTCGGTCAGATCTCCCTCCAGAAGACTCAAAACACTTTGTAAAGGCTGGTGACATCTAGTGGAAGCAATAGGAAGTGCCAAAATATTCCTCAGCCCCTGTGTTTTTCAATGGGATAGGTTTAAAGGTAATACAACACATCAGGTATCCACTTCCTGTCAGAAAATGTCTCAGGGTTTTGCCTGCCAAATGAGTTCTGTTATACTCACAGACACCATTCAAACAGTTTTAGAAAATTTAGGGTGTTTTCTATCCATATGTAATAAGTATATGCATATTCTAGTTACTGGGTAGGAGTGGTAACCAGATTAAATCGGGTATGTTTTTTTATCCAGCCGTGTCAATACTGCCCCCTAGCCCTAACAGGTTAACGAGAGTCTTGTCTTTAAATAGCTGTAAAATAGTCATATGTTTGAGAAATTGAAGTAATAGGATTTTTAAGGTTTTGAAAATCGCACCACAGGCTGCCAGTGGCTGTTACGTAGGTGGGACGCAAGCGTCCCACCTAGCCGATAGAGGTTAATCATGTTGTATGGTTAAAGTTCAGAAAACGGAATGCATGGTCAAACCTTGGCCCTCTCGTTATTGAGGTAAGATGGTCTGGTGATAGAAACACTGGGTGGGGGTTATATTCGGATAACAGAAAAAGGCTGTCTCATGACGCCAGGTCCCGTCTGTTCATGGGGACGTGCCAATGACTTGTTGAAACTTTAAACAGAAATACAATTCTCTCACATTAACATCTTACAAGCATGCCAACATATTCCCAATTGCTTTATCCTTATTCATTCATTTTTATACAACCATTAGATGTAAGTCTCACAACTGAGGCTATTATATAAACAGCGCCATGGTAATGTGGCCGTATTGTCTCTCATGAGTTTCACAAAATTGTACCAAACGGACCAGTTCGTAGGTGGAATCTTCACCGATCTTTTATACCTTCTCCAGAACATAAATGTAATTCGGTTCTCCAGTCCTGTGAGGTGGAAGAACTCCTTGGTTCTTTCTATGAAACCCACTCTGTCTCCATACTGTGGCCATGAGGCAGGACATTCTCATTAGGAATTTACGACCGCTCTCACAGAGCCTGGGTGTGGGAGACAGAGGTAGGGGAATGGTGCATAGAAAACCCAAAGAGGGCAACGTTATGACACTGGAGAAGGTCAGGGGGGCGGGACCTCAGGTTTTCTCTTCCAATGGGTTTTTAGAAGTAGGCGAGGTGAGAGGACGTGAGGAGTATACCATTTATTTATTAATTTTTTTTATTATTTATTGAATATTCGAAACATACAATATACTTGCAGTGAAGCCGCTCAATAACTACATCATACCAGTCATCCAACAGATTCCCATTCAGAGCGACACACAGAAGCATCCAGGGTCAATGCCCTGCTCAAAGGCACGTTGACCGATCTACCACCAGGCCAAAAATCGTGAACCCGAACCCTCCAAGATCCCCCCCATAGTTCCCCAATAGCTGTCCCTCAACCATTCAAGACCCCTCCCACAGTCAGGATGAAAAAAAAAAAAATACAATTAATTCCATTCCTGGCCGGTTTCCCTTCTTTCCACTGGGATTCTCTGCCTCTATCCCTATTACAGGGGCTGAGTCACTGGCTTACTGGTGTTCTTCCATGCCGTCCCTGGGAGGGGTGCATCACTTGAGTGGGTTGAGTCACTGACGTGGTCTTCCTGTCTGGGTTGGCGCCCCCCCTTGGGTTGTGCCGTGGCGGAGATCTTTGTGGGCTATACTCTTCCTTGTCCCGGGATGGTATGTTGGTGGTTGGAGATATCCCTCCAGTGGTGTGGGGGCTGTGCTTTGGCAAAGTGGGTGGGGTTATATCCTACCTGTTTGGCCCTGTCCGGGGGTGTCATCGGATGGGGCCACAGTGTCTCCTGACCCCTCCTGTCTCAGCCTCCAGTATTTATGCTGCAGTAGTTTGTGTCGGGGGGCTAGGGTCTGTCTGTCACATCTGGAGTATTTATCTTGTCTTTTCCGGTGTCCTGTGTGAATTTAAATATGCTCTCTCTAATTCTCTCTTTCTCTCTTTCTTTCTTTCTCTCTCTCGGAGGACCTGAGCCCTAGGACCATGCCTCATGACTACCTGGCTTGATGACTCCTTGCTGTTCCCAGTTCACCTGGCCGTGCTGCTGCTCCAGTTCCAACTGTTCTGCCTGCAGCTATGGAACCCTGACCTGTTCACCGGACGTGCTACCTGTCCCAGACCTGCTGGAACCCTGACCTGTTCACCGGATGTGCTACCTGTCCCAGACCTGCTATTTTCAACTCTCTAGAGAAAGCAGGAGCGATAGAGATACTCTCAAAGATCGGCTATGAAATAGCCAACTGACACTTACTCTTGTGTTACTGACTTGTTGCACCCTCGACAACTACTATGATTATTAGTATTTGACCATGCTGGTCATTTATGAACATTTGAACATCTTGGCCATGTGCTGTTATAATCTCCACCCGTCACAGCCAGAAGAGGACTGGCCACCCCTCATAGCCTGGTTCCTCTCTAGGTTTCTTCCTAGGTTTTGGCCTTTCTAGGGAGTTTTTCCTAGCCACCGTGCTTCTACACCTGCATTGCTTGCTGTTTGGGGTTTTAGGCTGGGTTTCTGTACAGCACTTTGAGATATCAGCTGATGTAAGAAGGGCTATATAAATACATTTGATTTGATTTGATTCCCCATCCACAAGAAACCCCCAATGCACCAACAACCAAGAGACTGAATTAAAGAGAAAAAAGGAAAAGACAGAAGAAAATAGCAAACAACTATTCAAAAAAATTATTATAATAATTTAAACAAAGGACATCAAGGACAACTAAAATCATAACAGCAATGCCAACTGTATATGTTTGTGTGCATGTCTGGCACTATTACATGTGTGTTCTTGTATGTGTTTATTTGAATGAGAGTGTGTGTATATGCATGTGTACAAACACCTGCACGGCATCAGCCTCAGGCAAACCGACATTAGTTGTAAAAACACTGCCACTTAGTGTCATTGAAATGTACTTTTTATTATGATTTATTTTTACTTTTTAAATATGTTTTTGAACTTTTATCTTTGTCCATCATTCTATCTCACACCCAGCATCTCCACTCCCACTTGTCTCCAATTCCACATACCAACCCTCAGCTTCCCTCAGCCCATTCCATCTATCTCTGCTGGCCACCCACTTTGGGTTTGTATGCAACACATATCTTTCAACTATACTGTGATGTTTAAGCTCTATGGGCTAGGTGGGACGCTAGCGTCCCCCCCGTGGTGCACTCCATCAACAGCAGGTGCATTTCAAGAGCGGCAAATTTGAAACCAAATAAATGTCAAAATTCAAATTTTTAAAACATACAACTATCTTACACCCTTTGAAAGATAAACATCTCCTTAATCTAACCACGTTGTCCGATTTCAAAAAGGTTTTACGGCGAAAGCATAAAGTTAGATTATGTTAGGAGAGTACATTGACAATAGCTGTGTGTAATGTTTTGTCAATTCAAAGACAGGGTCACCAAAACCATAAAACCAGCTAAAATGATGCACTAACCTTTTACAATCTCCATCAGATGACACTCCTAGGACATTATGTTAGACAATGCATGCATTTTTAGTTCTATCAAGTTCATATTTATATCCAAAAACAGCATTTTACTATGGCATTGATGTTGAGGAAATCGTTTCCCTCCAATAACCGGCAGTCAAGTCAGCACCACAAATTAAATAATTAAAATTAGAAAACATTGGTAAAATATTATATTGTCATTTAAAGAATTATAGATTTACATCTCTTGAACGCAATCAACTTGCCAGATTTAAAAATAACCTTACTGGGAAATCACACTTTGAAATAATCTGAGAACTGCGCCCAGAAAAATACGCGTTGCGATACAGACTAGCCGCCATGTTGGGGAGATCTAAAATCGAAAATACTATGTAAATAATCCATTACCTTTGATTCTCTTCATCAGATGTCACTTCCAGGTATCACAGGTCCATAACGAATGTAGTTTTGTTCAAAAAAGCTCATCATTTATGTCCAAAAATCTCCGTCTTGTTAGCACATGATCTAAGCCCGCCGGACTTCACTTCATGAACGAGGGGAAAAAATATATTTACGTTCGTTCAAACATGTCAAACGTTGTATAGCATAAATCATTAGGGCCTTTTTTAACCAGAACATGAATAATATTCAAGGTGGACGAATGCATTCTCTTTTATAACGTATTGAAACGAGGGTACCCAACATGAACTCGCGCGCCAGAGTCTAATCGGCCATCACCGTTCCATGGCTCTTGTTCGGTCAGATCTCACAGTAAAAGACTCAAAACACTTTGTAAAGGCTGGTGACATCTAGTGGAAGCAATAGGAAGTGCCAAAATATTCCTCAGCCCCTGTGTTTTTCAATGGCATAGGTTTAAAGGTAATACAACACATCAGATATCCACTTCCTGTCAGAATCTGTCTCAGGGTTTTGCCTGCCAAATGAGTTCTGTTATACTCACAGACACCATTCAAACAGTTTTAGAAACTTTAGGGTGTTTTCTATCCATATATAATAAGTATATGCATATTCTAGTTACTGGGTAGGATTAGTAACCAGATTAAATCGGGTACGTTTTTTTATCCAGCCGTGAAAATACTGCCCCCTAGCCCCAACAGGTTAATGTACAATTTCAATCTATCAAATCGAATAGAATCCACAGATTGTGAGTTGAAGATAAATACTTTTACTAAAAGTATTAGTATATTAGTAATTGACTGACCCGGTCTCTCCAGATCTCCCAACAGTACTATTTCTAGGGTCAATTTTAGATCAATGCTATGCATTTTCAGCCATTCCTGAACCTGAGACCAGAAACAGGCTACCTGAGGGCAATACCAAAATAAATGGTCTATTGATTCTGTATCCTTAGAACAAAATCTGCAGAGCTTCGATGATTTTATGCCCCAAGTATTCAACCTTTTGTTGGTGGCAAGAATTCTATATTATAATTTTAGCTGAAAAGCACAAAGTCTTGAATCTTGCGTTGTTTTATATATCAACTCATACACCCTGTACCATGGAATCGGTACATCAAAAATCTCTTCCCAACTATTTTGCAATCTGTATGGCACAGTTGTCAACATCCTGGTCCTCAAATGAAACTAGTATACTTTCCTATTTATGCTATTTTTATTCCACCGCCAGTTTTGATCCTTTATATTGGGCAGACAGACCAGTTCCCTACCTACTCCCAACGCCACCCGCCTCCTCCATTTTTTGGGGCAATGCTGTAATCAATTGGTTGTACTCTTGGATTGAGCAGACCTTTCCATACAATTCTGATAACATCATGAAGGACATAACTCTGCCATTCCAATTTACAATTTCATTTAAGAATAAAATATCCTTTTCAAACATCTTTCCCATAAATACAGGTATTTTATCAACCAGCACATTTGAGTTCAGCCATAATATTTGTTGTAATATTTGTTCTATCTTTTCAGGGGGATGAAATTGAAGTTGTAGCCAGTTCTGCAATGCTTGTTTGAAAAAGAGAGATACTTTTTAAAAAGTATAATTTTCAATTAATTGAAAATGAGACATGGCAATCTGCACTAAGGCAAAAAGGCAATTTTTAAACAATGGATGAGCTTTTCTTAGTAATCTACTTGAGAACCATTTAGGGTTCAAATAAAACTTTTGAATGAGTGAAGCTTTTAGAGAGAGGTTTAGTGCTTTTATATTTAATAATCTCAAACCACCCAATTCATATTCATTATATAGATAGGCACATTTTATTTTGTCTGGTTTAGCGTCCCAGATAAAGCAAAATATTTTTTACACATTTGATTTGAAAAATGAATCATCAGGAGTAGGTAGCGCCATAAGTAAGTGCGTAAACTGAGATATGACTAAGGAGTTAATCAGGGCAATTTTTCCATAAATAGACAGGTATTTACCTCTTCATGGTTGCAGGATCTAGTCTATTTTTACAAGTTTTCTATTGAAATTCATTGTGGAGAGCTTATTTATATATTTTGTGATATGAGTACCGAGTATGTCTACTTCACCATCAGCCCACTTTATAGGTAAACTGCAGGGTAATGTAAAAGTTGTATTTCTTAACCTGTTATGGATAGGGGGCAGTATTTTCACATCCGGATAAAAAACGTACCCGATTTAATATGATTATTACTCCTGCCCAGAAACTAGAATATGCATATAATTATTAGCTTTGGATAGAAAACACTCCAAAGTTTCTAAAACTGTTTGAATGGTGTCTGTGAGTATAACAGAACTCATTTGGCAGGCCAAAACCTGAGAAGATTCTGTACAGGAAGTACCCTGTCTGACCATTTCTTGGCCTTCTTTGTCATCTCTATCCATTACAAAGGATCTCTGCTGTTACGTGACACTTCCTACGGCTCCCATGGGCTCTCAGAGCCCGGGAAAAACATGGGCTGAAACACACAAGCGCTTTTGCTAAGTGGTCTATCAGAGGACAAAGGGCTTCATGCTCGTGCACGAGACGACACCATGTTTTTATTCTATCGTCTCTGAACGGATTCAACGACTCCCGGTCGGAATATTATCGCTTTTTTACGAGAAAAGTACTATGAGCTTAGGCGCGTGCCCGAGTCGACCCCATGCTTTATTTTCTTTCGTCTGTTTACCTAAATGCAGATTCCCGGTCGGAATATTATCGCTTTTTTACGAGAAAAATGGCATAAAAATGGAATACGGTAATGGAATATTTAGAATTTTTTTGTCACGAAATGCGCCATGCGCGTGACCCTTATTTACCATTCGGATAGTGTCTAGAACGCACGAACAAAACGCCGCTGTTGGAACATAACTATGGATTATTTTGGACCAAACCAAACCACATATTGAAGTAGAAGTCCTGGGAGTGCATTCTGACGAAGACAGCAAAGGTAATAATATTTTTCTTGCAGTAAATCTGATTTTGGTGTAGGCTAAACTTGGTGGGTGTCTAAATAGCTAGCCCTGTGATGCCGGGCTATCTACTGAGAATATTGTAAAATGTGCTTTCACCGAAAAGCTATTTTAAAATCGGACATATCGAGTGCATAGAGGAGTTCTGTATCTATAATTCTTAAAATAATTGTTATGTTTTTTGTGAACGTTTATCGTGAGTAATTTAGTAAATTCACCGGAGGTATGCTAGTTCTGAACGTCACATGCTAATTTAAAAAAGCTGTTTTTTGATATAAATATGAACTTGATTGAACAAAACATGCATGCATTGTATAACATAATGTCCTAGGGTTGTCATCTGATGAAGATCATCAAAGGTTAGTGCTGCATTTAGCTGTCTTCTGGGTTTTTGTGACATTATATGCTAGCTTGAAAAATGGGTGTCTGATTATTTCTGGCTGGGTACTCTGCTGACATAATCTAATGTTTTGCTTTCGTTGTAAAGCCTTTTTGAAATCGGACAGTGTGGTTAGATTAACGAGAGTCTTGTCTTTAAAATGGTGTAAAATAGTCATATGTTTGAGAAATTGAAGTAATAGCATTTCTAAGGTATTTGAATAACGCGCCACAGGATTCCACTGGCTGTTACGTAGGTGAGACGATTTCGTCCCGCCGGCCCTAGAGAAGTTAACCAACTAAGCCACAGCGCCCATAGACATCACATCTGATGCAGGTAAGGTCACCGCCACACGTATTTATGTCAAACCAGTCTCGTTCATTTAACCCATATCTCTGTCTTGCAAAATCACATCACAAAACAGATGTTATTTACTAATTTTGGAATCGATATGGACACCTTCAATTGTCTAGCAACAGGGTTTCTTATGCTATGTTTTGGGACCCAAAGTGGGCCTGAGTATGTGAGAGGTGGGCAGCGAGATATCAGTAAACATTTGTAGTCACATACTATTTCTTCTTAATTTGGGTCATTCGAGGACAGTACATTTTTCATTTGGGTCTCGAGCTGAATAAACTCAAGATCCTCTGACATGGATTCTTAAACTACAGTTTGGGACCCAAAGTGGGCATTAACATGTGATAGGTGTGTCACGAGATATGAGTAAACATTCAGAATCATACACTATTTCTTCATCATTTTGGTCATTTCAGGGATTTTCTTAGCTCACAGAGTAAGTTTCAACTCAATCAAAAGTACAACCCTTTCGAAATGGCAATGAAGTGCCGTGAACCGGATTCGAACCGGGGTTCCTGCGGCCACAACGCAGAGTACTAACCACTATACGATCACGGCAAGCTAACAGAGATTGCTTGTAGAGCCTACTCATGCTCTGACAGAGAGTTGTACAAGCTGGCTAAACTCTTTTCATTTAGCGCTCTAAATGAATAAACTGAAGAACCAGTTGAACTTCAGACAGTTGGTACGTTGTAATTCATTCAAAAAGGTCTCTTTTTCCGTGTATTTGGAATATCTCAATTGCACCCTCGTCTAGTCTTCTCTCCTCTCAACACTCCTAATTCTGTTAACCAATTGGTTGAGAATAGCAGAGTGCCCTCCACTCTGACCTTTTCCATCAATGTGTTCAATGAACTGCTTGAAAAGGCTCCGCTGAGATTCGAACTCAGGATCTCCTGTTTACTAGACAGGCGCTTTAACCAACTAAGCCACAGCGCCCATAGACATCACATCTGATGCAGGTAAGGTCACCGCCACACGTATTTATGTCAAACCAGTCTCGTTCATTTAACCCATATCTCTGTCTTGCAAAATCACATCACAAAACAGATGTTATTTACTAATTTTGGAATCGATATGGACACCTTCAATTGTCTAGCAACAGGGTTTCTTATGCTATGTTTTGGGACCCAAAGTGGGCCTGAGTATGTGAGAGGTGGGCAGCGAGATATCAGTAAACATTTGTAGTCACATACTATTTCTTCTTAATTTGGGTCATTCGAGGACAGTACATTTTTCATTTGGGTCTCGAGCTGAATAAACTCAAGATCCTCTGACATGGATTCTTAAACTACAGTTTGGGACCCAAAGTGGGCATTAACATGTGATAGGTGTGTCACGAGATATGAGTAAACATTCAGAATCATACACTATTTCTTCATCATTTTGGTCATTTCAGGGATTTTCTTAGCTCACAGAGTAAGTTTCAACTCAATCAAAAGTACAACCCTTTCGAAATGGCAATGAAGTGCCGTGACCCGGATTCGAACCGGGGTTCCTGCGGCCACAACGCAGAGTACTAACCACTATACGATCACGGCAAGCTAACAGAGATTGCTTGTAGAGCCTACTCATGCTCTGACAGAGAGTTGTACAAGCTGGCTAAACTCTTTTCATTTAGCGCTCTAAATGAATAAACTGAAGAACCAGTTGAACTTCAGACAGTTGGTACGTTGTAATTCATTCAAAAAGGTCTCTTTTTCCGTGTATTTGGAATATCTCAATTGCACCCTCGTCTAGTCTTCTCTCCTCTCAACACTCCTAATTCTGTTAACCAATTGGTTGAGAATAGCAGAGTGCCCTCCACTCTGACCTTTTCCATCAATGTGTTCAATGAACTGCTTGAAAAGGCTCCGCTGAGATTCGAACTCAGGATCTCCTGTTTACTAGACAGGCGCTTTAACCAACTAAGCCACAGCGCCCATAGACATCACATCTGATGCAGGTAAGGTCACCGCCACACGTATTTATGTCAAACCAGTCTCGTTCATTTAACCCATATCTCTGTCTTGCAAAATCACATCACAAAACAGATGTTATTTACTAATTTTGGAATCGATATGGACACCTTCAATTGTCTAGCAACAGGGTTTCTTATGCTATGTTTTGGGACCCAAAGTGGGCCTGAGTATGTGAGAGGTGGGCAGCGAGATATCAGTAAACATTTGTAGTCACATACTATTTCTTCTTAATTTGGGTCATTCGAGGACAGTACATTTTTCATTTGGGTCTCGAGCTGAATAAACTCAAGATCCTCTGACATGGATTCTTAAACTACAGTTTGGGACCCAAAGTGGGCATTAACATGTGATAGGTGTGTCACGAGATATGAGTAAACATTCAGAATCATACACTATTTCTTCATCATTTTGGTCATTTCAGGGATTTTCTTAGCTCACAGAGTAAGTTTCAACTCAATCAAAAGTACAACCCTTTCGAAATGGCAATGAAGTGCCGTGACCCGGATTCGAACCGGGGTTCCTGCGGCCACAACGCAGAGTACTAACCACTATACGATCACGGCAAGCTAACAGAGATTGCTTGTAGAGCCTACTCATGCTCTGACAGAGAGTTGTACAAGCTGGCTAAACTCTTTTCATTTAGCGCTCTAAATGAATAAACTGAAGAACCAGTTGAACTTCAGACAGTTGGTACGTTGTAATTCATTAAAAAAGTTATCTTTTTCCGTGAATTTGGAACATCTCAGTTGCACCCTCCTCAAGTCTTCTATCCTCTCAACACTGCTAATTTTGTTAACCCATTGGTTGAGAATAGCAGAGCGCCCTCCACTCTGACCTTTTCCATCAATGTGTTCAATGAACTCCTTAAAAAGGCTCTGCTGAGATTCGAACTCAGGATCTCCTGTTTACTAGACAGGCGCTTTAACCAACTAAGCCACAGCGCCCATAGACATCACATCTGATGCAGGTAAGGTCACCGCCACACGTATTTAAGTCAAACCAGTCTCGTTCATTTAACCCATATCTCTGTCTTGCAAAATCATACCACAAAACAGATGTTATTTACAAATTTTGGAATCGATATGGACACGTTCAATTGTCTAGCAACAGGGTTTCTTATGCTATGTTTTGGGACCCAAAGTGGGCCTGAGTATGTGAGAGGTGGGCAGCGAGATATCAGTAAACATTTGTAGTCACATACTATTTCTTCTTAATTTGGGTCATTCGAGGACAGTACATTTTTCATTTGGGTCTCGAGCTGAATAAACTCAAGATCCTCTGACATGGATTCTTAAACTACAGTTTGGGACCCAAAGTGGGCATTAACCTGTTGGGTCTAGGGGACAGCATTTGCACGTCTGGATAAAAAAAATGTACCCGATTTAATCTGGTTACTAATCCTACCCAGTAACTAGAATATGCATATACTTATTATATATGGATAGAAAACACTCTAAAGTTTCTAAAACTGTTTGAATGGTGTCTGTGAGTATAACAGAACTCATTTGGCAGGCAAAACCCTGAGACATTTTCTGACAGGAAGTGGATACCTGATGTGTTGTATTGACTTTAAACCTATCCCATTGAAAAACACAGGGGCTTAGGAATATTTTGGCACTTCCTATTGCTTCCACTAGATGTCACCAGCCTTTACAAAGTGTTTTGAGTCTTCTGGAGGGAGATCTGACCGAACAAGAGCCATGGAACGATGATGTCCCATTAGACACCTGGCGCGCGTGTTCATGTTGGGTACCCTCGTTCCAATACGTTATAAAAGAGTATGCATTCGTCCACCTTGAATATTATTCATGTTCTGGTTAAAAAAGGCCCTAATGATTTATGCTATACAACGTTTGACATGTTTGAACGAACGGAAATATATTTTTTCCCCTCGTTCATGACGAGAAGTCCGGCTGGCTTACATCATGTGCTAACGAGACGGAGATTTTTGGACATAAATGATGAGCTTTTTTGAACAAAACTACATTCGTTATGGACCTGTGATACCTGGAAGTGACATCTGATGAAGAGAATCAAAGGTAATGGATTATTTACATAGTATTTTCGATTTTAGATCTCCCCAACATGACGTCTAGTCTGTATCGCAACGCGTATTTTTCTGGGCGCAGTGCTCAGATTATTGCAAAGTGTGATTTCCCAGTAAGGTTATTTTTAAATCTGGCAAGTTGATTGAGTTCAAGAGATGTAAATCTATAATTCTTTAAATGACAATATAATATTTTACTAATGTTTTCTAATTTTAATTATTTAATTTGTTACGCTGACTTGACTGCCGGTTATTGGAGGGAAACGATTTCCTCAACATCAATGCCATAGTAAAACGCTGTTTTTGGATATAAATATGAACTTGATAGAACTAAAAATGCATGCATTGTCTAACATAATGTCCTAGGAGTGTCATCTGATGGAGATTGTAAAAGGTTAGTGCATCATGTTAGCTGGTTTTATGGTTTTGGTGACCCTGTCTTTGACTTGACAAAACATTACACACAACTCTTGTGAATGTACTGTCCTAACATACTCTAAATGTATGCTTTCGCCGTAAAACCTTTTTGAAATCGTAAAACGTGGTTAGATTAAGGAGATGTTTATCTTTCAAATGGTGTAAAATAGTTGTATTTTTGAAAAATTTGAATTTTGGCATTTATTTGGATTCAAATTTGCCGCTCTTGAAATGCACCTGCTGTTGATGGAGTGCACCACGGGTGGCACGCTAGCGTCCCACCTAGCCCCAAGAGGTTACATGTGATAGGTGTGTCACGAGATATGAGTAAACATTCAGAATCATACACTATTTCTTCATCATTTTGGTCATTTCAGGGATTTTCTTAGCTCACAGAGTAAGTTTCAACTCAATCAAAAGTACAACCCTTTCGAAATGGCAATGAAGTGCCGTGACCCGGATTCGAACCGGGGATCCTGCGGCCACAACGCAGAGTACTAACCACTATACGATCACGGCAAGCTAACAGAGATTGCTTGTAGAGCCTACTCATGCTCTGACAGAGAGGTGTACAAGCTGGCTAAACTCTTTTCATTTAGCGCTCCAAATGAATAAACTGAAGAACCGTTTGAACTTCAGACAGTTGGTACGTTGTAATTCAATCAAAAAGGTCTCTTTTTCCGTGTATTTGGAATATCTGAGTTGCACCCTCCTCAAGTCTTCTATCCTCTCAACACTCCTAATTTTGTTAACCCATTGGTTGAGAATAGCAGAGTGCCCTCCACTCTGACCTTTTCCGTCAATGTGTTCAATGAACTGCTTGAAAAGGCTCTGCTGAGATTAGAACTCAGGATCTCCTGTTTACTAGACAGGCGCTTTAACCAACTAAGCCACAGCGCCCATAGACCTCACATCTGATGCAGGTAAGGTCACCGCCATACGTATTTATGTCAAACCAGTCTCGTTCATTTAACCCATATCTCTGTCTTGCAGAATCACATCACAAAACAGATGTTATTTACTAATTTTGGAATCGATATGGACACCTTCAATTGTCTAGCAACAGGGTTTCTTATGCTATGTTTTGGGACCCAAAGTGGGCCTGAGTATGTGAGAGGTGGGCAGCGAGATATCAGTAAACATTTGTAGTCACATACTATTTCTTCTTAATTTGGGTCATTCGAGGACAGTACATTTTTCATTTGGGTCTCGAGCTGAATAAACTCAAGATCCTCTGACATGGATTCTTAAACTACAGTTTGGGACCCAAAGTGGGCATTAACATGTGATAGGTGTGTCACGAGATATGAGTAAACATTCAGAATCATACACTATTTCTTCATCATTTTGGTCATTTCAGGGATTTTCTTAGCTCACAGAGTAAGTTTCAACTCAATCAAAAGTACAACCCTTTCGAAATGGCAATGAAGTGCCGTGACCCGGATTCGAACCGGGGTTCCTGCGGCCACAACGCAGAGTACTAACCACTATACGATCACGGCAAGCTAACAGAGATTGCTTTGTAGAGCCTACTCATGCTCTGACAGAGAGTTGTACAAGCTGGCTAAACTCTTTTCATTAAGCGCTCTAAATGAATAAACTGAAGAACCAGTTGAACTTCAGACAGTTGGTACGTTGTAATTCATTCAAAAAGGTCTCTTTTTCCGTGTATTTGGAATATCTCAATTGCACCCTCGTCTAGTCTTCTCTCCTCTCAACACTCCTAATTCTGTTAACCAATTGGTTGAGAATAGCAGAGTGCCCTCCACTCTGACCTTTTCCATCAATGTGTTCAATGAACTGCTTGAAAAGGCTCTGCTGAGATTCGAACTCAGGATCTCCTGTTTACTAGACAGGCGCTTTAACCAACTAAGCCACAGCGCCCATAGACATCACATCTGATGCAGGTAAGGTCACCGCCACACGTATTTATGTCAAACCAGTCTCGTTCATTTAACCCATATCTCTGTCTTGCAAAATCACATCACAAAACAGATGTTATTTACTAATTTTGGAATCGATATGGACACCTTCAATTGTCTAGCAACAGGGTTTCTTATGCTATGTTTTGGGACCCAAAGTGGGCCTGAGTATGTGAGAGGTGGGCAGCGAGATATCAGTAAACATTTGTAGTCACATACTATTTCTTCTTAATTTGGGTCATTCGAGGACAGTACATTTTTCATTTGGGTCTCGAGCTGAATAAACTCAAGATCCTCTGACATGGATTCTTAAACTACAGTTTGGGACCCAAAGTGGGCATTAACATGTGATAGGTGTGTCACGAGATATGAGTAAACATTCAGAATCATACACTATTTCTTCATCATTTTGGTCATTTCAGGGATTTTCTTAGCTCACAGAGTAAGTTTCAACTCAATCAAAAGTACAACCCTTTCGAAATGGCAATGAAGTGCCGTGACCCGGATTCGAACCGGGGTTCCTGCGGCCACAACGCAGAGTACTAACCACTATACGATCACGGCAAGCTAACAGAGATTGCTTTGTAGAGCCTACTCATGCTCTGACAGAGAGTTGTACAAGCTGGCTAAACTCTTTTCATTAAGCGCTCTAAATGAATAAACTGAAGAACCAGTTGAACTTCAGACAGTTGGTACGTTGTAATTCATTCAAAAAGGTCTCTTTTTCCGTGTATTTGGAATATCTCAGTTGCACCCTCGTCTAGTCTTCTCTCCTCTCAACACTCCTAATTCTGTTAACCAATTGGTTGAGAATAGCAGAGTGCCCTCCACTCTGACCTTTTCCATCAATGTGTTCAATGAACTGCTTGAAAAGGCTCTGCTGAGATTCGAACTCAGGATCTCCTGTTTACTAGACAGGCGCTTTAACCAACTAAGCCACAGCGCCCATAGACATCACATCTGATGCAGGTAAGGTCACCGCCACACGTATTTATGTCAAACCAGTCTCGTTCATTTAACCCATATCTCTGTCTTGCAAAATCACATCACAAAACAGATGTTATTTACTAATTTTGGAATCGATATGGACACCTTCAATTGTCTAGCAACAGGGTTTCTTATGCTATGTTTTGGGACCCAAAGTGGGCCTGAGTATGTGAGAGGTGGGCAGCGAGATATCAGTAAACATTTGTAGTCACATACTATTTCTTCTTAATTTGGGTCATTCGAGGACAGTACATTTTTCATTTGGGTCTCGAGCTGAATAAACTCAAGATCCTCTGACATGGATTCTTAAACTACAGTTTGGGACCCAAAGTGGGCATTAACATGTGATAGGTGTGTCACGAGATATGAGTAAACATTCAGAATCATACACTATTTCTTCATCATTTTGGTCATTTCAGGGATTTTCTTAGCTCACAGAGTAAGTTTCAACTCAATCAAAAGTACAACCCTTTCGAAATGGCAATGAAGTGCCGTGACCCGGATTCGAACCGGGGTTCCTGCGGCCACAACGCAGAGTACTAACCACTATACGATCACGGCAAGCTAACAGAGATTGCTTGTAGAGCCTACTCATGCTCTGACAGAGAGTTGTACAAGCTGGCTAAACTCTTTTCATTTAGCGCTCTAAATGAATAAACTGAAGAACCAGTTGAACTTCAGACAGTTGGTACGTTGTAATTCATTCAAAAAGTTATCTTTTTCCGTGAATTTGGAACATCTCAGTTGCACCCTCCTCAAGTCTTCTCTCCTCTCAACACTCCTAATTTTGTTAACCCATTGGTTGAGAATAGCAGAGCGCCCTCCACTCTGACCTTTTCCATCAATGTGTTCAATGAACTCCTTAAAAAGGCTCTGCTGAGATTCGAACTCAGGATCTCCTGTTTACTAGACAGGCGCTTTAACCAACTAAGCCACAGCGCCCATAGACATCACATCTGATGCAGGTAAGGTCACCGCCACACGTATTTAAGTCAAACCAGTCTCGTTCATTTAACCCATATCTCTGTCTTGCAAAATCACATCACAAAACAGATGTTATTTACTAATTTTGGAATCGATATGGACACCTTCAATTGTCTAGCAACAGGGTTTCTTATGCTATGTTTTGGGACCCAAAGTGGGCCTGAGTATGTGAGAGGTGGGCAGCGAGATATCAGTAAACATTTGTAGTCACATACTATTTCTTCTTAATTTGGGTCATTCGAGGACAGTACATTTTTCATTTGGGTCTCGAGCTGAATAAACTCAAGATCCTCTGACATGGATTCTTAAACTACAGTTTGGGACCCAAAGTGGGCATTAACCTGTTGGGTCTAGGGGACAGCATTTGCACGTCTGGATAAAAAAAATGTACCCGATTTAATCTGGTTACTAATCCTACCCAGTAACTAGAATATGCATATACTTATTATATATGGATAGAAAACACTCTAAAGTTTCTAAAACTGTTTGAATGGTGTCTGTGAGTATAACAGAACTCATTTGGCAGGCAAAACCCTGAGACATTTTCTGACAGGAAGTGGATACCTGATGTGTTGTATTGACTTTAAACCTATCCCATTGAAAAACACAGGGGCTTAGGAATATTTTGGCACTTCCTATTGCTTCCACTAGATGTCACCAGCCTTTACAAAGTGTTTTGAGTCTTCTGGAGGGAGATCTGACCGAACAAGAGCCATGGAACGATGATGTCCCATTAGACACCTGGCGCGCGTGTTCATGTTGGGTACCCTCGTTCCAATACGTTATAAAAGAGTATGCATTCGTCCACCTTGAATATTATTCATGTTCTGGTTAAAAAAGGCCCTAATGATTTATGCTATACAACGTTTGACATGTTTGAACGAACGTAAATATATTTTTTCCCCTCGTTCATGACGAGAAGTCCGGCTGGCTTAGATCATGTGCTAACAAGACGGAGATTTTTGGACATAAATGATGAGCTTTTTTGAACAAAACTACATTCGTTATGGACCTGTGATACCTGGAAGTGACATCTGATGAAGAGAATCAAAGGTAATGGATTATTTACATAGTATTTTCGATTTTAGATCTCCCCAACATGACGTCTAGTCTGTATCGCAACGCGTATTTTTCTGGGCGCAGTGCTCAGATTATTGCAAAGTGTGATTTCCCAGTAAGGTTATTTTTAAATCTGGCAAGTTGATTGCGTTCAAGAGATGTAAATCTATAATTCTTTAAATGACAATATAATATTTTACCAATGTTTTCTAATTTTAATTATTTAATTTGTGACGCTGACTTGACTGCCGGTTATTGGAGGGAAACGATTTCCTCAACATCAATGCCATAGTAAAACGCTGTTTTTGGATATAAATATGAACTTGATAGAACTAAAAATGCATGCATTGTCTAACATAATGTCCTAGGAGTGTCATCTGATGGAGATTGTAAAAGGTTAGTGCATCATTTTAGCTGGTTTTATGGTTTTGGTGACCCTGTCTTTGACTTGACAAAACATTACACACAACTCTTGTGAATGTACTGTCCTAACATACTCTAAATTTATGCTTTCGCCGTAAAACCTTTTTGAAATCGTAAAACGTGGTTAGATTAAGGAGATGTTTATCTTTCAAATGGTGTAAAATAGTTGTATTTTTGAAAAATTTGAATTTTGACATTTATTTGGATTCAAATTTGCCGCTCTTGAAATGCACCTGCTGTTGATGGAGTGCACCACGGGTGGCACGCTAGCGTCCCACCTAGCCCCAAGAGGTTACATGTGATAGGTGTGTCACGAGATATGAGTAAACATTCAGAATCATACACTATTTCTTCATCATTTTGGTCATTTCAGGGATTTTCTTAGCTCACAGAGTAAGTTTCAACTCAATCAAAAGTACAACCCTTTCGAAATGGCAATGAAGTGCCGTGACCCGGATTCGAACCGGGGTTCCTGCGGCCACAACGCAGAGTACTAACCACTATACGATCACGGCAAGCTAACAGAGATTGCTTGTAGAGCCTACTCATGCTCTGACAGAGAGTTGTACAAGCTGGCTAAACTCTTTTCATTTAGCGCTCTAAATGAATAAACTGAAGAACCAGTTGAACTTCAGACAGTTGGTACGTTGTAATTCATTCAAAAAGGTCTCTTTTTCCGTGAATTTGGAACATCTCAGTTGCACCCTCCTCAAGTCTTCTATCCTCTCAACACTCCTAATTTTGTTAACCCATTGGTTGAGAATAGCAGAGTGCCCTCCACTCTGACCTTTTCCATCAATGTGTTCAATGAACTGCTTGAAAAGGCTCTGCTGAGATTCGAACTCAGGATCTCCTGTTTACTAGACAGGCGCTTTAACCAACTAAGCCACAGCGCCCATAGACATCACATCTGATGCAGGTAAGGTCACCGCCACACGTATTTAAGTCAAACCAGTCTCGTTCATTTAACCCATATCTCTGTCTTGCAAAATCACATCACAAAACAGATGTTATTTACTAATTTTGGAATCGATATGGACACCTTCAATTGTCTAGCAACAGGGTTTCTTATGCTATGTTTTGGGACCCAAAGTGGGCCTGAGTATGTGAGAGGTGGGCAGCGAGATATCAGTAAACATTTGTAGTCACATACTATTTCTTCTTAATTTGGGTCATTCGAGGACAGTACATTTTTCATTTGGGTCTCGAGCTGAATAAACTCAAGATCCTCTGACATGGATTCTTAAACTACAGTTTGGGACCCAAAGTGGGCATTAACATGTGATAGGTGTGTCACGAGATATGAGTAAACATTCAGAATCATACACTATTTCTTCATCATTTTGGTCATTTCAGGGATTTTCTTAGCTCACAGAGTAAGTTTCAACTCAATCAAAAGTACAACCCTTTCGAAATGGCAATGAAGTGCCGTGACCCGGATTCGAACCGGGGTTCCTGCGGCCACAACGCAGAGTACTAACCACTATACGATCACGGCAAGCTAACAGAGATTGCTTGTAGAGCCTACTCATGCTCTGACAGAGAGTTGTACAAGCTGGCTAAACTCTTTTCATTTAGCGCTCTAAATGAATAAACTGAAGAACCAGTTGAACTTCAGACAGTTGGTACGTTGTAATTCATTCAAAAAGTTATCTTTTTCCGTGAATTTGGAACATCTCAGTTGCACCCTCCTCAAGTCTTCTCTCCTCTCAACACTCCTAATTCTGTTAACCCATTGGTTGAGAATAGCAGAGTGCCCTCCACTCTGACCTTTTCCATCAATGTGTTCAATGAACTGCTTGAAAAGGCTCTGCTGAGATTCGAACTCAGGATCTCCTGTTTACTAGACAGGCGCTTTAACCAACTAAGCCACAGCGCCCATAGACATCACATCTGATGCAGGTAAGGTCACCGCCACACGTATTTAAGTCAAACCAGTCTCGTTCATTTAACCCATATCTCTGTCTTGCAGAATCACATCACAAAACAGATGTTATTTACTAATTTTGGAATCGATATGGACACCTTCAATTGTCTAGCAACAGGGTTTCTTATGCTATGTTTTGGGACCCAAAGTGGGCCTGAGTATGTGAGAGGTGGGCAGCGAGATATCAGTAAACATTTGTAGTCACATACTATTTCTTCTTAATTTGGGTCATTCGAGGACAGTACATTTTTCATTTGGGTCTCGAGCTGAATAAACTCAAGATCCTCTGACATGGATTCTTAAACTACAGTTTGGGACCCAAAGTGGGCATTAACATGTGATAGGTGTGTCACGAGATATGAGTAAACATTCAGAATCATACACTATTTCTTCATCATTTTGGTCATTTCAGGGATTTTCTTAGCTCACAGAGTAAGTTTCAACTCAATCAAAAGTACAACCCTTTCGAAATGGCAATGAAGTGCCGTGACCCGGATTCGAACCGGGGTTCCTGCGGCCACAACGCAGAGTACTAACCACTATACGATCACGGCAAGCTAACAGAGATTGCTTGTAGAGCCTACTCATGCTCTGACAGAGAGTTGTACAAGCTGGCTAAACTCTTTTCATTTAGCGCTCTAAATGAATAAACTGAAGAACCAGTTGAACTTCAGACAGTTGGTACGTTGTAATTCATTCAAAAAGTTATCTTTTTCCGTGAATTTGGAACATCTCAGTTGCACCCTCCTCAAGTCTTCTCTCCTCTCAACACTCCTAATTCTGTTAACCCATTGGTTGAGAATAGCAGAGTGCCCTCCACTCTGACCTTTTCCATCAATGTGTTCAATGAACTGCTTGAAAAGGCTCTGCTGAGATTCGAACTCAGGATCTCCTGTTTACTAGACAGGCGCTTTAACCAACTAAGCCACAGCGCCCATAGACATCACATCTGATGCAGGTAAGGTCACCGCCACACGTATTTAAGTCAAACCAGTCTCGTTCATTTAACCCATATCTCTGTCTTGCAAAATCACATCACAAAACAGATGTTATTTACTAATTTTGGAATCGATATGGACACCTTCAATTGTCTAGCAACAGGGTTTCTTATGCTATGTTTTGGGACCCAAAGTGGGCCTGAGTATGTGAGAGGTGGGCAGCGAGATATCAGTAAACATTTGTAGTCACATACTATTTCTTCTTAATTTGGGTCATTCGAGGACAGTACATTTTTCATTTGGGTCTCGAGCTGAATAAACTCAAGATCCTCTGACATGGATTCTTAAACTACAGTTTGGGACCCAAAGTGGGCATTAACATGTGATAGGTGTGTCACGAGATATGAGTAAACATTCAGAATCATACACTATTTCTTCATCATTTTGGTCATTTCAGGGATTTTCTTAGCTCACAGAGTAAGTTTCAACTCAATCAAAAGTACAACCCTTTCGAAATGGCAATGAAGTGCCGTGACCCGGATTCGAACCGGGGTTCCTGCGGCCACAACGCAGAGTACTAACCACTATACGATCACGGCAAGCTAACAGAGATTGCTTGTAGAGCCTACTCATGCTCTGACAGAGAGTTGTACAAGCTGGCTAAACTCTTTTCATTTAGCGCTCTAAATGAATAAACTGAAGAACCAGTTGAACTTCAGACAGTTGGTACGTTGTAATTCATTCAAAAAGTTATCTTTTTCCGTGAATTTGGAACATCTCAATTGCACCCTCCTCAAGTCTTCTCTCCTCTCAACACTCCTAATTCTGTTAACCAATTGGTTGAGAATAGCAGAGTGCCCTCCACTCTGACCTTTTCCATCAATGTGTTCAATGAACTGCTTGAAAAGGCTCTGCTGAGATTCGAACTCAGGATCTCCTGTTTACTAGACAGGCGCTTTAACCAACTAAGCCACAGCGCCCATAGACATCACATCTGATGCAGGTAAGGTCACCGCCACACGTATTTAAGTCAAACCAGTCTCGTTCATTTAACCCATATCTCTGTCTTGCAAAATCACATCACAAAACAGATGTTATTTACTAATTTTGGAATCGATATGGACACCTTCAATTGTCTAGCAACAGGGTTTCTTATGCTATGTTTTGGGACCCAAAGTGGGCCTGAGTATGTGAGAGGTGGGCAGCGAGATATCAGTAAACATTTGTAGTCACATACTATTTCTTCTTAATTTGGGTCATTCGAGGACAGTACATTTTTCATTTGGGTCTCGAGCTGAATAAACTCAAGATCCTCTGACATGGATTCTTAAACTACAGTTTGGGACCCAAAGTGGGCATTAACATGTGATAGGTGTGTCACGAGATATGAGTAAACATTCAGAATCATACACTATTTCTTCATCATTTTGGTCATTTCAGGGATTTTCTTAGCTCACAGAGTAAGTTTCAACTCAATCAAAAGTACAACCCTTTCGAAATGGCAATGAAGTGCCGTGACCCGGATTCGAACCGGGGTTCCTGCGGCCACAACGCAGAGTACTAACCACTATACGATCACGGCAAGCTAACAGAGATTGCTTGTAGAGCCTACTCATGCTCTGACAGAGAGTTGTACAAGCTGGCTAAACTCTTTTCATTTAGCGCTCTAAATGAATAAACTGAAGAACCAGTTGAACTTCAGACAGTTGGTACGTTGTAATTCATTCAAAAAGTTATCTTTTTCCGTGAATTTGGAACATCTCAGTTGCACCCTCCTCAAGTCTTCTCTCCTCTCAACACTCCTAATTCTGTTAACCCATTGGTTGAGAATAGCAGAGTGCCCTCCACTCTGACCTTTTCCATCAATGTGTTCAATGAACTGCTTGAAAAGGCTCTGCTGAGATTCGAACTCAGGATCTCCTGTTTACTAGACAGGCGCTTTAACCAACTAAGCCACAGCGCCCATAGACATCACATCTGATGCAGGTAAGGTCACCGCCACACGTATTTAAGTCAAACCAGTCTCGTTCATTTAACCCATATCTCTGTCTTGCAAAATCACATCACAAAACAGATGTTATTTACTAATTTTGGAATCGATATGGACACCTTCAATTGTCTAGCAACAGGGTTTCTTATGCTATGTTTTGGGACCCAAAGTGGGCCTGAGTATGTGAGAGGTGGGCAGCGAGATATCAGTAAACATTTGTAGTCACATACTATTTCTTCTTAATTTGGGTCATTCGAGGACAGTACATTTTTCATTTGGGTCTCGAGCTGAATAAACTCAAGATCCTCTGACATGGATTCTTAAACTACAGTTTGGGACCCAAAGTGGGCATTAACATGTGATAGGTGTGTCACGAGATATGAGTAAACATTCAGAATCATACACTATTTCTTCATCATTTTGGTCATTTCAGGGATTTTCTTAGCTCACAGAGTAAGTTTCAACTCAATCAAAAGTACAACCCTTTCGAAATGGCAATGAAGTGCCGTGACCCGGATTCGAACCGGGGTTCCTGCGGCCACAACGCAGAGTACTAACCACTATACGATCACGGCAAGCTAACAGAGATTGCTTGTAGAGCCTACTCATGCTCTGACAGAGAGTTGTACAAGCTGGCTAAACTCTTTTCATTTAGCGCTCTAAATGAATAAACTGAAGAACCAGTTGAACTTCAGACAGTTGGTACGTTGTAATTCATTCAAAAAGTTATCTTTTTCCGTGAATTTGGAACATCTCAGTTGCACCCTCCTCAAGTCTTCTCTCCTCTCAACACTCCTAATTCTGTTAACCCATTGGTTGAGAATAGCAGAGTGCCCTCCACTCTGACCTTTTCCATCAATGTGTTCAATGAACTGCTTGAAAAGGCTCTGCTGAGATTCGAACTCAGGATCTCCTGTTTACTAGACAGGCGCTTTAACCAACTAAGCCACAGCGCCCATAGACATCACATCTGATGCAGGTAAGGTCACCGCCACACGTATTTAAGTCAAACCAGTCTCGTTCATTTAACCCATATCTCTGTCTTGCAAAATCACATCACAAAACAGATGTTATTTACTAATTTTGGAATCGATATGGACACCTTCAATTGTCTAGCAACAGGGTTTCTTATGCTATGTTTTGGGACCCAAAGTGGGCCTGAGTATGTGAGAGGTGGGCAGCGAGATATCAGTAAACATTTGTAGTCACATACTATTTCTTCTTAATTTGGGTCATTCGAGGACAGTACATTTTTCATTTGGGTCTCGAGCTGAATAAACTCAAGATCCTCTGACATGGATTCTTAAACTACGGTTTGGGACCCAAAGTGGGCATTAACATGTGATAGGTGTGTCACGAGATATGAGTAAACATTCAGAATCATACACTATTTCTTCATCATTTTGGTCGTTTCGGGGAGTTTCTTAGCTCACAGAGTAAGTTTCAACTCAATCAAAATTACAACCCTTTCGAAATGGCAATGAAGTGCCGTGACCCGGATTCGAACCGGGGTTGCTGCGGCCACAACGCAGAGTACTAACCACTATACGATCACGGCAAGCTAACAGAGATTGCTTGTAGAGCCTACTCATGCTCTGACAGAGAGTTGTACAAGCTGGCTAAACTCTTTTCATTTAGCGCTCGAAATGAATAAACTGAAGAACCAGTTGAACTTCAGACAGTTGGTACGTTGTAATTCATTCAAAAAGTTATCTTTTTCCGTGAATTTGGAACATCTCAATTGCACCCTCCTCAAGTTTTCTCTCCTCTCAACACTCCTAATTCTGTTAACCCATTGGTTGAGAATAGCAGAGTGCCCTCCACTCTGACCTTTTCCATCAATGTGTTCAATGAACTGCTTGAAAAGGCTCTGCTGAGATTCGAACTCAGGATCTCCTGTTTACTAGACAGGCGCTTTAACCAACTAAGCCACAGCGCCCATAGACATCACATCTGATGCAGGTAAGGTCACCGCCACACGTATTTAAGTCAAACCAGTCTCGTTCATTTAACCCATATCTCTGTCTTGCAAAATCACATCACAAAACAGATGTTATTTACTAATTTTGGAATCGATATGGACACCTTCAATTGTCTAGCAACAGGGTTTCTTATGCTATGTTTTGGGACCCAAAGTGGGCCTGAGTATGTGAGAGGTGGGCAGCGAGATATCAGTAAACATTTGTAGTCACATACTATTTCTTCTTAATTTGGGTCATTCGAGGACAGTACATTTTTCATTTGGGTCTCGAGCTGAATAAACTCAAGATCCTCTGACATGGATTCTTAAACTACGGTTTGGGACCCAAAGTGGGCATTAACATGTGATAGGTGTGTCACGAGATATGAGTAAACATTCAGAATCATACACTATTTCTTCATCATTTTGGTCGTTTCGGGGAGTTTCTTAGCTCACAGAGTAAGTTTCAACTCAATCAAAATTACAACCCTTTCGAAATGGCAATGAAGTGCCGTGACCCGGATTCGAACCGGGGTTGCTGCGGCCACAACGCAGAGTACTAACCACTATACGATCACGGCAAGCTAACAGAGATTGCTTGTAGAGCCTACTCATGCTCTGACAGAGAGTTGTACAAGCTGGCTAAACTCTTTTCATTTAGCGCTCGAAATGAATAAACTGAAGAACCAGTTGAACTTCAGACAGTTGGTACGTTGTAATTCATTCAAAAAGTTATCTTTTTCCGTGAATTTGGAACATCTCAATTGCACCCTCCTCAAGTTTTCTCTCCTCTCAACACTCCTAATTCTGTTAACCCATTGGTTGAGAATAGCAGAGTGCCCTCCACTCTGACCTTTTCCATCAATGTGTTCAATGAACTGCTTGAAAAGGCTCTGCTGAGATTCGAACTCAGGATCTCCTGTTTACTAGACAGGCGCTTTAACCAACTAAGCCACAGCGCCCATAGACATCACATCTGATGCAGGTAAGGTCACCGCCACACGTATTTAAGTCAAACCAGTCTCGTTCATTTAACCCATATCTCTGTCTTGCAAAATCACATCACAAAACAGATGTTATTTACTAATTTTGGAATCGATATGGACACCTTCAATTGTCTAGCAACAGGGTTTCTTATGCTATGTTTTGGGACCCAAAGTGGGCCTGAGTATGTGAGAGGTGGGCAGCGAGATATCAGTAAACATTTGTAGTCACATACTATTTCTTCTTAATTTGGGTCATTCGAGGACAGTACATTTTTCATTTGGGTCTCGAGCTGAATAAACTCAAGATCCTCTGACATGGATTCTTAAACTACGGTTTGGGACCCAAAGTGGGCATTAACATGTGATAGGTGTGTCACGAGATATGAGTAAACATTCAGAATCATACACTATTTCTTCATCATTTTGGTCGTTTCGGGGAGTTTCTTAGCTCACAGAGTAAGTTTCAACTCAATCAAAATTACAACCCTTTCGAAATGGCAATGAAGTGCCGTGACCCGGATTCGAACCGGGGTTGCTGCGGCCACAACGCAGAGTACTAACCACTATACGATCACGGCAAGCTAACAGAGATTGCTTGTAGAGCCTACTCATGCTCTGACAGAGAGTTGTACAAGCTGGCTAAACTCTTTTCATTTAGCGCTCGAAATGAATAAACTGAAGAACCAGTTGAACTTCAGACAGTTGGTACGTTGTAATTCATTCAAAAAGCTATCTTTTTCCGTGAATTTGGAACATCTCAATTGCACCCTCCTCAAGTTTTCTCTCCTCTCAACACTCCTAATTCTGTTAACCCATTGGTTGAGAATAGCAGAGTGCCCTCCACTCTGACCTTTTCCATCAATGTGTTCAATGAACTGCTTGAAAAGGCTCTGCTGAGATTCGAACTCAGGATCTCCTGTTTACTAGACAGGCGCTTTAACCAACTAAGCCACAGCGCCCATAGACATCACATCTGATGCAGGTAAGGTCACCGCCACACGTATTTAAGTCAAACCAGTCTCGTTCATTTAACCCATATCTCTGTCTTGCAAAATCACATCACAAAACAGATGTTATTTACTAATTTTGGAATCGATATGGACACCTTCAATTGTCTAGCAACAGGGTTTCTTATGCTATGTTTTGGGACCCAAAGTGGGCCTGAGTATGTGAGAGGTGGGCAGCGAGATATCAGTAAACATTTGTAGTCACATACTATTTCTTCTTAATTTGGGTCATTCGAGGACAGTACATTTTTCATTTGGGTCTCGAGCTGAATAAACTCAAGATCCTCTGACATGGATTCTTAAACTACGGTTTGGGACCCAAAGTGGGCATTAACATGTGATAGGTGTGTCACGAGATATGAGTAAACATTCAGAATCATACACTATTTCTTCATCATTTTGGTCGTTTCGGGGAGTTTCTTAGCTCACAGAGTAAGTTTCAACTCAATCAAAATTACAACCCTTTCGAAATGGCAATGAAGTGCCGTGACCCGGATTCGAACCGGGGTTGCTGCGGCCACAACGCAGAGTACTAACCACTATACGATCACGGCAAGCTAACAGAGATTGCTTGTAGAGCCTACTCATGCTCTGACAGAGAGTTGTACAAGCTGGCTAAACTCTTTTCATTTAGCGCTCGAAATGAATAAACTGAAGAACCAGTTGAACTTCAGACAGTTGGTACGTTGTAATTCATTCAAAAAGCTCTCTTTTTCCGTGAATTTGGAATATCTCAATTGCACCCTCCTCAAGTTTTCTCTCCTCTCAACACTCCTAATTCTGTTAACCCATTGGTTGAGAATAGCAGAGTGCCCTCCACTCTGACCTTTTCCATCAATGTGTTCAATGAACTGCTTGAAAAGGCTCTGCTGAGATTCGAACTCAGGATCTCCTGTTTACTAGACAGGCGCTTTAACCAACTAAGCCACAGCGCCCATAGACATCACGTCTGATGCAGGTAAGGTCACCGCCACACGTATTTAAGTCAAACCAGTCTCGTTCATTTAACCCATATCTCTGTCTTGCAAAATCACATCACAAAACAGATGTTATTTACTAATTTTGGAATCGATATGGACACCTTCAATTGTCTAGCAACAGGGTTTCTTATGCTATGTTTTGGGACCCAAAGTGGGCCTGAGTATGTGAGAGGTGGGCAGCGAGATATCAGTAAACTTTTGAAGTCACATACTATTTCTTCTTAATTTGGGTCATTCGAGGACAGTACATTTTTCATTTGGGTCTCGAGCTGAATAAACTCAAGATCCTCTGACATGGATTCTTAAACTACGGTTTGGGACCCAAAGTTGGCATTAACATGTGATAGGTGTGTCACGAGATATGAGTAAACATTCAGAATCATACACTATTTCTTCATCATTTTGGTCGTTTCGGGGAGTTTCTTAGCTCACAGAGTAAGTTTCAACTCAATCAAAATTACAACCCTTTCGAAATGGCAATGAAGTGCCGTGACCCGGATTCGAACCGGGGTTGCTGCGGCCACAACGCAGAGTACTAACCACTATACGATCACGGCAAGCTAACAGAGATTGCTTGTAGAGCCTACTCATGCTCTGACAGAGAGTTGTACAAGCTGGCTAAACTCTTTTCATTTAGCGCTCGAAATGAATAAACTGAAGAACCAGTTGAACTTCAGACAGTTGGTACGTTGTAATTCATTCAAAAAGCTCTCTTTTTCCGTGAATTTGGAATATCTCAATTGCACCCTCCTCAAGTTTTCTCTCCTCTCAACACTCCTAATTCTGTTAACCCATTGGTTGAGAATAGCAGAGTGCCCTCCACTCTGACCTTTTCCATCAATGTGTTCAATGAACTGCTTGAAAAGGCTCTGCTGAGATTCGAACTCAGGATCTCCTGTTTACTAGACAGGCGCTTTAACCAACTAAGCCACAGCGCCCATAGACATCACGTCTGATGCAGGTAAGGTCACCGCCACACGTATTTAAGTCAAACCAGTCTCGTTCATTTAACCCATATCTCTGTCTTGCAAAATCACATCACAAAACAGATGTTATTTACTAATTTTGGAATCGATATGGACACCTTCAATTGTCTAGCAACAGGGTTTCTTATGCTATGTTTTGGGACCCAAAGTGGGCCTGAGTATGTGAGAGGTGGGCAGCGAGATATCAGTAAACTTTTGAAGTCACATACTATTTCTTCTTAATTTGGGTCATTCGAGGACAGTACATTTTTCATTTGGGTCTCGAGCTGAATAAACTCAAGATCCTCTGACATGGATTCTTAAACTACGGTTTGGGACCCAAAGTTGGCATTAACATGTGATAGGTGTGTCACGAGATATGAGTAAACATTCAGAATCATACACTATTTCTTCATCATTTTGGTCGTTTCGGGGAGTTTCTTAGCTCACAGAGTAAGTTTCAACTCAATCAAAATTACAACCCTTTCGAAATGGCAATGAAGTGCCGTGACCCGGATTCGAACCGGGGTTGCTGCGGCCACAACGCAGAGTACTAACCACTATACGATCACGGCAAGCTAACAGAGATTGCTTGTAGAGCCTACTCATGCTCTGACAGAGAGTTGTACAAGCTGGCTAAACTCTTTTCATTTAGCGCTCGAAATGAATAAACTGAAGAACCAGTTGAACTTCAGACAGTTGGTACGTTGTAATTCATTCAAAAAGCTCTCTTTTTCCGTGAATTTGGAATATCTCAATTGCACCCTCCTCAAGTTTTCTCTCCTCTCAACACTCCTAATTCTGTTAACCCATTGGTTGAGAATAGCAGAGTGCCCTCCACTCTGAGCTTTTCCATCAATGTGTTCAATGAACTGCTTGAAAAGGCTCTGCTGAGATTCGAACTCAGGATCTCCTGTTTACTAGACAGGCGCTTTAACCAACTAAGCCACAGCGCCCATAGACATCACGTCTGATGCAGGTAAGGTCACCGCCACACGTATTTAAGTCAAACCAGTCTCGTTCATTTAACCCATATCTCTGTCTTGCAAAATCACATCACAAAACAGATGTTATTTACTAATTTTGGAATCGATATGGATACCTACAATTGTCTAGCAACAGGGTTTCTTATGCTATGTTTTGGGACCCAAAGTGGGCCTGAGTATGTGAGAGGTGGGCAGCGAGATATCAGTAAACTTTTGAAGTCACATACTATTTCTTCTTAATTTGGGTCATTCGAGGACAGTACATTTTTCATTTGGGTCTCGAGCTGAATAAACTCAAGATCCTCTGACATGGATTCTTAAACTACGGTTTGGGACCCAAAGTTGGCATTAACATGTGATAGGTGTGTCACGAGATATGAGTAAACATTCAGAATCATACACTATTTCTTCATCATTTTGGTCGTTTCGGGGAGTTTCTTAGCTCACAGAGTAAGTTTCAACTCAATCAAAATTACAACCCTTTCGAAATGGCAATGAAGTGCCGTGACCCGGATTCGAACCGGGGTTGCTGCGGCCACAACGCAGAGTACTAACCACTATACGATCACGGCAAGCTAACAGAGATTGCTTGTAGAGCCTACTCATGCTCTGACAGAGAGTTGTACAAGCTGGCTAAACTCTTTTCATTTAGCGCTCGAAATGAATAAACTGAAGAACCAGTTGAACTTCAGACAGTTGGTACGTTGTAATTCATTCAAAAAGCTCTCTTTTTCCGTGAATTTGGAATATCTCAATTGCACCCTCCTCAAGTTTTCTCTCCTCTCAACACTCATAATTCTGTTAACCAATTGGTTGAGAATAGCTGAGTGCCCTCCACTCTGACCTTTTCCATCAATGTGTTCAATGAACTGCTTGAAAAGGCTCTGCTGAGATTCGAACTCAGGATCTCCTGTTTACTAGACAGGCGCTTTAACCAACTAAGCCACAGCGCCCATAGACATCACGTCTGATGCAGGTAAGGTCACCGCCACACGTATTTAAGTCAAACCAGTCTCGTTCATTTAACCCATATCTCTGTCTTGCAAAATCACATCACAAAACAGATGTTATTTACTAATTTTGGAATCGATATGGATACCTACAATTGTCTAGCAACAGGGTTTCTTATGCTATGTTTTGGGACCCAAAGTGGGCCTGAGTATGTGAGAGGTGGGCAGCGAGATATCAGTAAACTTTTGAAGTCACATACTATTTCTTCTTAATTTGGGTCATTCGAGGACAGTACATTTTTCATTTGGGTCTCGAGCTGAATAAACTCAAGATCCTCTGACATGGATTCTTAAACTACGGTTTGGGACCCAAAGTTGGCATTAACATGTGATAGGTGTGTCACGAGATATGAGTAAACATTCAGAATCATACACTATTTCTTCATCATTTTGGTCGTTTCGGGGAGTTTCTTAGCTCACAGAGTAAGTTTCAACTCAATCAAAATTACAACCCTTTCGAAATGGCAATGAAGTGCCGTGACCCGGATTCGAACCGGGGTTGCTGCGGCCACAACGCAGAGTACTAACCACTATACGATCACGGCAAGCTAACAGAGATTGCTTGTAGAGCCTACTCATGCTCTGACAGAGAGTTGTACAAGCTGGCTAAACTCTTTTCATTTAGCGCTCGAAATGAATAAACTGAAGAACCAGTTGAACTTCAGACAGTTGGTACGTTGTAATTCATTCAAAAAGCTCTCTTTTTCCGTGAATTTGGAATATCTCAATTGCACCCTCCTCAAGTTTTCTCTCCTCTCAACACTCCTAATTCTGTTAACCCATTGGTTGAGAATAGCAGAGTGCCCTCCACTCTGAGCTTTTCCATCAATGTGTTCAATGAACTGCTTGAAAAGGCTCTGCTGAGATTCGAACTCAGGATCTCCTGTTTACTAGACAGGCGCTTTAACCAACTAAGCCACAGCGCCCATAGACATCACGTCTGATGCAGGTAAGGTCACCGCCACACGTATTTAAGTCAAACCAGTCTCGTTCATTTAACCCATATCTCTGTCTTGCAAAATCACATCACAAAACAGATGTTATTTACTAATTTTGGAATCGATATGGATACCTACAATTGTCTAGCAACAGGGTTTCTTATGCTATGTTTTGGGACCCAAAGTGGGCCTGAGTATGTGAGAGGTGGGCAGCGAGATATCAGTAAACTTTTGAAGTCACATACTATTTCTTCTTAATTTGGGTCATTCGAGGACAGTACATTTTTCATTTGGGTCTCGAGCTGAATAAACTCAAGATCCTCTGACATGGATTCTTAAACTACGGTTTGGGACCCAAAGTTGGCATTAACATGTGATAGGTGTGTCACGAGATATGAGTAAACATTCAGAATCATACACTATTTCTTCATCATTTTGGTCGTTTCGGGGAGTTTCTTAGCTCACAGAGTAAGTTTCAACTCAATCAAAATTACAACCCTTTCGAAATGGCAATGAAGTGCCGTGACCCGGATTCGAACCGGGGTTGCTGCGGCCACAACGCAGAGTACTAACCACTATACGATCACGGCAAGCTAACAGAGATTGCTTGTAGAGCCTACTCATGCTCTGACAGAGAGTTGTACAAGCTGGCTAAACTCTTTTCATTTAGCGCTCGAAATGAATAAACTGAAGAACCAGTTGAACTTCAGACAGTTGGTACGTTGTAATTCATTCAAAAAGCTCTCTTTTTCCGTGAATTTGGAATATCTCAATTGCACCCTCCTCAAGTTTTCTCTCCTCTCAACACTCCTAATTCTGTTAACCAATTGGTTGAGAATAGCTGAGTGCCCTCCACTCTGACCTTTTCCATCAATGTGTTCAATGAACTGCTTGAAAAGGCTCTGCTGAGATTCGAACTCAGGATCTCCTGTTTACTAGACAGGCGCTTTAACCAACTAAGCCACAGCGCCCATAGACATCACGTCTGATGCAGGTAAGGTCACCGCCACACGTATTTAAGTCAAACCAGTCTCGTTCATTTAACCCATATCTCTGTCTTGCAAAATCACATCACAAAACAGATGTTATTTACTAATTTTGGAATCGATATGGATACCTACAATTGTCTAGCAACAGGGTTTCTTATGCTATGTTTTGGGACCCAAAGTGGGCCTGAGTATGTGAGAGGTGGGCAGCGAGATATCAGTAAACTTTTGAAGTCACATACTATTTCTTCTTAATTTGGGTCATTCGAGGACAGTACATTTTTCATTTGGGTCTCGAGCTGAATAAACTCAAGATCCTCTGACATGGATTCTTAAACTACGGTTTGGGACCCAAAGTTGGCATTAACATGTGATAGGTGTGTCACGAGATATGAGTAAACATTCAGAATCATACACTATTTCTTCATCATTTTGGTCGTTTCGGGGAGTTTCTTAGCTCACAGAGTAAGTTTCAACTCAATCAAAATTACAACCCTTTCGAAATGGCAATGAAGTGCCGTGACCCGGATTCGAACCGGGGTTGCTGCGGCCACAACGCAGAGTACTAACCACTATACGATCACGGCAAGCTAACAGAGATTGCTTGTAGAGCCTACTCATGCTCTGACAGAGAGTTGTACAAGCTGGCTAAACTCTTTTCATTTAGCGCTCGAAATGAATAAACTGAAGAACCAGTTGAACTTCAGACAGTTGGTACGTTGTAATTCATTCAAAAAGCTCTCTTTTTCCGTGAATTTGGAATATCTCAATTGCACCCTCCTCAAGTTTTCTCTCCTCTCAACACTCCTAATTCTGTTAACCCATTGGTTGAGAATAGCAGAGTGCCCTCCACTCTGAGCTTTTCCATCAATGTGTTCAATGAACTGCTTGAAAAGGCTCTGCTGAGATTCGAACTCAGGATCTCCTGTTTACTAGACAGGCGCTTTAACCAACTAAGCCACAGCGCCCATAGACATCACGTCTGATGCAGGTAAGGTCACCGCCACACGTATTTAAGTCAAACCAGTCTCGTTCATTTAACCCATATCTCTGTCTTGCAAAATCACATCACAAAACAGATGTTATTTACTAATTTTGGAATCGATATGGATACCTACAATTGTCTAGCAACAGGGTTTCTTATGCTATGTTTTGGGACCCAAAGTGGGCCTGAGTATGTGAGAGGTGGGCAGCGAGATATCAGTAAACTTTTGAAGTCACATACTATTTCTTCTTAATTTGGGTCATTCGAGGACAGTACATTTTTCATTTGGGTCTCGAGCTGAATAAACTCAAGATCCTCTGACATGGATTCTTAAACTACGGTTTGGGACCCAAAGTTGGCATTAACATGTGATAGGTGTGTCACGAGATATGAGTAAACATTCAGAATCATACACTATTTCTTCATCATTTTGGTCGTTTCGGGGAGTTTCTTAGCTCACAGAGTAAGTTTCAACTCAATCAAAATTACAACCCTTTCGAAATGGCAATGAAGTGCCGTGACCCGGATTCGAACCGGGGTTGCTGCGGCCACAACGCAGAGTACTAACCACTATACGATCACGGCAAGCTAACAGAGATTGCTTGTAGAGCCTACTCATGCTCTGACAGAGAGTTGTACAAGCTGGCTAAACTCTTTTCATTTAGCGCTCGAAATGAATAAACTGAAGAACCAGTTGAACTTCAGACAGTTGGTACGTTGTAATTCATTCAAAAAGCTCTCTTTTTCCGTGAATTTGGAATATCTCAATTGCACCCTCCTCAAGTTTTCTCTCCTCTCAACACTCATAATTCTGTTAACCAATTGGTTGAGAATAGCTGAGTGCCCTCCACTCTGACCTTTTCCATCAATGTGTTCAATGAACTGCTTGAAAAGGCTCTGCTGAGATTCGAACTCAGGATCTCCTGTTTACTAGACAGGCGCTTTAACCAACTAAGCCACAGCGCCCATAGACATCACGTCTGATGCAGGTAAGGTCACCGCCACACGTATTTAAGTCAAACCAGTCTCGTTCATTTAACCCATATCTCTGTCTTGCAAAATCACATCACAAAACAGATGTTATTTACTAATTTTGGAATCGATATGGATACCTACAATTGTCTAGCAACAGGGTTTCTTATGCTATGTTTTGGGACCCAAAGTGGGCCTGAGTATGTGAGAGGTGGGCAGCGAGATATCAGTAAACTTTTGAAGTCACATACTATTTCTTCTTAATTTGGGTCATTCGAGGACAGTACATTTTTCATTTGGGTCTCGAGCTGAATAAACTCAAGATCCTCTGACATGGATTCTTAAACTACGGTTTGGGACCCAAAGTTGGCATTAACATGTGATAGGTGTGTCACGAGATATGAGTAAACATTCAGAATCATACACTATTTCTTCATCATTTTGGTCGTTTCGGGGAGTTTCTTAGCTCACAGAGTAAGTTTCAACTCAATCAAAATTACAACCCTTTCGAAATGGCAATGAAGTGCCGTGACCCGGATTCGAACCGGGGTTGCTGCGGCCACAACGCAGAGTACTAACCACTATACGATCACGGCAAGCTAACAGAGATTGCTTGTAGAGCCTACTCATGCTCTGACAGAGAGTTGTACAAGCTGGCTAAACTCTTTTCATTTAGCGCTCGAAATGAATAAACTGAAGAACCAGTTGAACTTCAGACAGTTGGTACGTTGTAATTCATTCAAAAAGCTCTCTTTTTCCGTGAATTTGGAATATCTCAATTGCACCCTCCTCAAGTTTTCTCTCCTCTCAACACTCATAATTCTGTTAACCAATTGGTTGAGAATAGCTGAGTGCCCTCCACTCTGACCTTTTCCATCAATGTGTTCAATGAACTGCTTGAAAAGGCTCTGCTGAGATTCGAACTCAGGATCTCCTGTTTACTAGACAGGCGCTTTAACCAACTAAGCCACAGCGCCCATAGACATCACGTCTGATGCAGGTAAGGTCACCGCCACACGTATTTAAGTCAAACCAGTCTCGTTCATTTAACCCATATCTCTGTCTTGCAAAATCACATCACAAAACAGATGTTATTTACTAATTTTGGAATCGATATGGATACCTACAATTGTCTAGCAACAGGGTTTCTTATGCTATGTTTTGGGACCCAAAGTGGGCCTGAGTATGTGAGAGGTGGGCAGCGAGATATCAGTAAACTTTTGAAGTCACATACTATTTCTTCTTAATTTGGGTCATTCGAGGACAGTACATTTTTCATTTGGGTCTCGAGCTGAATAAACTCAAGATCCTCTGACATGGATTCTTAAACTACGGTTTGGGACCCAAAGTTGGCATTAACATGTGATAGGTGTGTCACGAGATATGAGTAAACATTCAGAATCATACACTATTTCTTCATCATTTTGGTCGTTTCGGGGAGTTTCTTAGCTCACAGAGTAAGTTTCAACTCAATCAAAATTACAACCCTTTCGAAATGGCAATGAAGTGCCGTGACCCGGATTCGAACCGGGGTTGCTGCGGCCACAACGCAGAGTACTAACCACTATACGATCACGGCAAGCTAACAGAGATTGCTTGTAGAGCCTACTCATGCTCTGACAGAGAGTTGTACAAGCTGGCTAAACTCTTTTCATTTAGCGCTCGAAATGAATAAACTGAAGAACCAGTTGAACTTCAGACAGTTGGTACGTTGTAATTCATTCAAAAAGCTCTCTTTTTCCGTGAATTTGGAATATCTCAATTGCACCCTCCTCAAGTTTTCTCTCCTCTCAACACTCCTAATTCTGTTAACCCATTGGTTGAGAATAGCAGAGTGCCCTCCACTCTGAGCTTTTCCATCAATGTGTTCAATGAACTGCTTGAAAAGGCTCTGCTGAGATTCGAACTCAGGATCTCCTGTTTACTAGACAGGCGCTTTAACCAACTAAGCCACAGCGCCCATAGACATCACGTCTGATGCAGGTAAGGTCACCGCCACACGTATTTAAGTCAAACCAGTCTCGTTCATTTAACCCATATCTCTGTCTTGCAAAATCACATCACAAAACAGATGTTATTTACTAATTTTGGAATCGATATGGATACCTACAATTGTCTAGCAACAGGGTTTCTTATGCTATGTTTTGGGACCCAAAGTGGGCCTGAGTATGTGAGAGGTGGGCAGCGAGATATCAGTAAACTTTTGAAGTCACATACTATTTCTTCTTAATTTGGGTCATTCGAGGACAGTACATTTTTCATTTGGGTCTCGAGCTGAATAAACTCAAGATCCTCTGACATGGATTCTTAAACTACGGTTTGGGACCCAAAGTTGGCATTAACATGTGATAGGTGTGTCACGAGATATGAGTAAACATTCAGAATCATACACTATTTCTTCATCATTTTGGTCGTTTCGGGGAGTTTCTTAGCTCACAGAGTAAGTTTCAACTCAATCAAAATTACAACCCTTTCGAAATGGCAATGAAGTGCCGTGACCCGGATTCGAACCGGGGTTGCTGCGGCCACAACGCAGAGTACTAACCACTATACGATCACGGCAAGCTAACAGAGATTGCTTGTAGAGCCTACTCATGCTCTGACAGAGAGTTGTACAAGCTGGCTAAACTCTTTTCATTTAGCGCTCGAAATGAATAAACTGAAGAACCAGTTGAACTTCAGACAGTTGGTACGTTGTAATTCATTCAAAAAGCTCTCTTTTTCCGTGAATTTGGAATATCTCAATTGCACCCTCCTCAAGTTTTCTCTCCTCTCAACACTCATAATTCTGTTAACCAATTGGTTGAGAATAGCTGAGTGCCCTCCACTCTGACCTTTTCCATCAATGTGTTCAATGAACTGCTTGAAAAGGCTCTGCTGAGATTCGAACTCAGGATCTCCTGTTTACTAGACAGGCGCTTTAACCAACTAAGCCACAGCGCCCATAGACATCACGTCTGATGCAGGTAAGGTCACCGCCACACGTATTTAAGTCAAACCAGTCTCGTTCATTTAACCCATATCTCTGTCTTGCAAAATCACATCACAAAACAGATGTTATTTACTAATTTTGGAATCGATATGGATACCTACAATTGTCTAGCAACAGGGTTTCTTATGCTATGTTTTGGGACCCAAAGTGGGCCTGAGTATGTGAGAGGTGGGCAGCGAGATATCAGTAAACTTTTGAAGTCACATACTATTTCTTCTTAATTTGGGTCATTCGAGGACAGTACATTTTTCATTTGGGTCTCGAGCTGAATAAACTCAAGATCCTCTGACATGGATTCTTAAACTACGGTTTGGGACCCAAAGTTGGCATTAACATGTGATAGGTGTGTCACGAGATATGAGTAAACATTCAGAATCATACACTATTTCTTCATCATTTTGGTCGTTTCGGGGAGTTTCTTAGCTCACAGAGTAAGTTTCAACTCAATCAAAATTACAACCCTTTCGAAATGGCAATGAAGTGCCGTGACCCGGATTCGAACCGGGGTTGCTGCGGCCACAACGCAGAGTACTAACCACTATACGATCACGGCAAGCTAACAGAGATTGCTTGTAGAGCCTACTCATGCTCTGACAGAGAGTTGTACAAGCTGGCTAAACTCTTTTCATTTAGCGCTCGAAATGAATAAACTGAAGAACCAGTTGAACTTCAGACAGTTGGTACGTTGTAATTCATTCAAAAAGCTCTCTTTTTCCGTGAATTTGGAATATCTCAATTGCACCCTCCTCAAGTTTTCTCTCCTCTCAACACTCCTAATTCTGTTAACCCATTGGTTGAGAATAGCAGAGTGCCCTCCACTCTGAGCTTTTCCATCAATGTGTTCAATGAACTGCTTGAAAAGGCTCTGCTGAGATTCGAACTCAGGATCTCCTGTTTACTAGACAGGCGCTTTAACCAACTAAGCCACAGCGCCCATAGACATCACGTCTGATGCAGGTAAGGTCACCGCCACACGTATTTAAGTCAAACCAGTCTCGTTCATTTAACCCATATCTCTGTCTTGCAAAATCACATCACAAAACAGATGTTATTTACTAATTTTGGAATCGATATGGATACCTACAATTGTCTAGCAACAGGGTTTCTTATGCTATGTTTTGGGACCCAAAGTGGGCCTGAGTATGTGAGAGGTGGGCAGCGAGATATCAGTAAACTTTTGAAGTCACATACTATTTCTTCTTAATTTGGGTCATTCGAGGACAGTACATTTTTCATTTGGGTCTCGAGCTGAATAAACTCAAGATCCTCTGACATGGATTCTTAAACTACGGTTTGGGACCCAAAGTTGGCATTAACATGTGATAGGTGTGTCACGAGATATGAGTAAACATTCAGAATCATACACTATTTCTTCATCATTTTGGTCGTTTCGGGGAGTTTCTTAGCTCACAGAGTAAGTTTCAACTCAATCAAAATTACAACCCTTTCGAAATGGCAATGAAGTGCCGTGACCCGGATTCGAACCGGGGTTGCTGCGGCCACAACGCAGAGTACTAACCACTATACGATCACGGCAAGCTAACAGAGACTGCTTCTAGAGCCTACTCATGCTCTGACAGAGAGGTGTACAAGCTGGCTAAACTCTTTTCATTTAGCGCTCGAAATGAATAAACTGAAGAACCAGTTGAACTTCAGACAGTTGGTACGTTGTAATTCATTCAAAAAGCTCTCTTTTTCCGTGAATTTGGAATATCTCAATTGCACCCTCCTCAAGTTTTCTCTCCTCTCAACACTCCTAATTCTGTTAACCCATTGGTTGAGAATAGCTGAGTGCCCTCCACTCTGAGCTTTTCCATCAATGTGTTCAATGAACTGCTTGAAAAGGCTCTGCTGAGATTCGAACTCAGGATCTCCTGTTTACTAGACAGGCGCTTTAACCAACTAAGCCACAGCGCCCATAGACATCACGTCTGATGCAGGTAAGGTCACCGCCACACGTATTTAAGTCAAACCAGTCTCGTTCATTTAACCCATATCTCTGTCTTGCAAAATCACATCACAAAACAGATGTTATTTACTAATTTTGGAATCGATATGGATACCTACAATTGTCTAGCAACAGGGTTTCTTATGCTATGTTTTGGGACCCAAAGTGGGCCTGAGTATGTGAGAGGTGGGCAGCGAGATATCAGTAAACTTTTGAAGTCACATACTATTTCTTCTTAATTTGGGTCATTCGAGGACAGTACATTTTTCATTTGGGTCTCGAGCTGAATAAACTCAAGATCCTCTGACATGGATTCTTAAACTACGGTTTGGGACCCAAAGTTGGCATTAACATGTGATAGGTGTGTCACGAGATATGAGTAAACATTCAGAATCATACACTATTTCTTCATCATTTTGGTCGTTTCGGGGAGTTTCTTAGCTCACAGAGTAAGTTTCAACTCAATCAAAATTACAACCCTTTCGAAATGGCAATGAAGTGCCGTGACCCGGATTCGAACCGGGGTTGCTGCGGCCACAACGCAGAGTACTAACCACTATACGATCACGGCAAGCTAACAGAGATTGCTTGTAGAGCCTACTCATGCTCTGACAGAGAGTTGTACAAGCTGGCTAAACTCTTTTCATTTAGCGCTCGAAATGAATAAACTGAAGAACCAGTTGAACTTCAGACAGTTGGTACGTTGTAATTCATTCAAAAAGCTCTCTTTTTCCGTGAATTTGGAATATCTCAATTGCACCCTCCTCAAGTTTTCTCTCCTCTCAACACTCATAATTCTGTTAACCAATTGGTTGAGAATAGCTGAGTGCCCTCCACTCTGACCTTTTCCATCAATGTGTTCAATGAACTGCTTGAAAAGGCTCTGCTGAGATTCGAACTCAGGATCTCCTGTTTACTAGACAGGCGCTTTAACCAACTAAGCCACAGCGCCCATAGACATCACGTCTGATGCAGGTAAGGTCACCGCCACACGTATTTAAGTCAAACCAGTCTCGTTCATTTAACCCATATCTCTGTCTTGCAAAATCACATCACAAAACAGATGTTATTTACTAATTTTGGAATCGATATGGATACCTACAATTGTCTAGCAACAGGGTTTCTTATGCTATGTTTTGGGACCCAAAGTGGGCCTGAGTATGTGAGAGGTGGGCAGCGAGATATCAGTAAACTTTTGAAGTCACATACTATTTCTTCTTAATTTGGGTCATTCGAGGACAGTACATTTTTCATTTGGGTCTCGAGCTGAATAAACTCAAGATCCTCTGACATGGATTCTTAAACTACGGTTTGGGACCCAAAGTTGGCATTAACATGTGATAGGTGTGTCACGAGATATGAGTAAACATTCAGAATCATACACTATTTCTTCATCATTTTGGTCGTTTCGGGGAGTTTCTTAGCTCACAGAGTAAGTTTCAACTCAATCAAAATTACAACCCTTTCGAAATGGCAATGAAGTGCCGTGACCCGGATTCGAACCGGGGTTGCTGCGGCCACAACGCAGAGTACTAACCACTATACGATCACGGCAAGCTAACAGAGATTGCTTGTAGAGCCTACTCATGCTCTGACAGAGAGTTGTACAAGCTGGCTAAACTCTTTTCATTTAGCGCTCGAAATGAATAAACTGAAGAACCAGTTGAACTTCAGACAGTTGGTACGTTGTAATTCATTCAAAAAGCTCTCTTTTTCCGTGAATTTGGAATATCTCAATTGCACCCTCCTCAAGTTTTCTCTCCTCTCAACACTCCTAATTCTGTTAACCCATTGGTTGAGAATAGCAGAGTGCCCTCCACTCTGAGCTTTTCCATCAATGTGTTCAATGAACTGCTTGAAAAGGCTCTGCTGAGATTCGAACTCAGGATCTCCTGTTTACTAGACAGGCGCTTTAACCAACTAAGCCACAGCGCCCATAGACATCACGTCTGATGCAGGTAAGGTCACCGCCACACGTATTTAAGTCAAACCAGTCTCGTTCATTTAACCCATATCTCTGTCTTGCAAAATCACATCACAAAACAGATGTTATTTACTAATTTTGGAATCGATATGGACACCTTCAATTGTCTAGCAACAGGGTTTCTTATGCTATGTTTTGGGACCCAAAGTGGGCCTGAGTATGTGAGAGGTGGGCAGCGAGATATCAGTAAACTTTTGAAGTCACATACTATTTCTTCTTAATTTGGGTCATTCGAGGACAGTACATTTTTCATTTGGGTCTCGAGCTGAATAAACTCAAGATCCTCTGACATGGATTCTTAAACTACGGTTTGGGACCCAAAGTTGGCATTAACATGTGATAGGTGTGTCACGAGATATGAGTAAACATTCAGAATCATACACTATTTCTTCATCATTTTGGTCGTTTCGGGGAGTTTCTTAGCTCACAGAGTAAGTTTCAACTCAATCAAAATTACAACCCTTTCGAAATGGCAATGAAGTGCCGTGACCCGGATTCGAACCGGGGTTGCTGCGGCCACAACGCAGAGTACTAACCACTATACGATCACGGCAAGCTAACAGAGATTGCTTGTAGAGCCTACTCATGCTCTGACAGAGAGTTGTACAAGCTGGCTAAACTCTTTTCATTTAGCGCTCGAAATGAATAAACTGAAGAACCAGTTGAACTTCAGACAGTTGGTACGTTGTAATTCATTCAAAAAGCTCTCTTTTTCCGTGAATTTGGAATATCTCAATTGCACCCTCCTCAAGTTTTCTCTCCTCTCAACACTCATAATTCTGTTAACCAATTGGTTGAGAATAGCTGAGTGCCCTCCACTCTGACCTTTTCCATCAATGTGTTCAATGAACTGCTTGAAAAGGCTCTGCTGAGATTCGAACTCAGGATCTCCTGTTTACTAGACAGGCGCTTTAACCAACTAAGCCACAGCGCCCATAGACATCACGTCTGATGCAGGTAAGGTCACCGCCACACGTATTTAAGTCAAACCAGTCTCGTTCATTTAACCCATATCTCTGTCTTGCAAAATCACATCACAAAACAGATGTTATTTACTAATTTTGGAATCGATATGGATACCTACAATTGTCTAGCAACAGGGTTTCTTATGCTATGTTTTGGGACCCAAAGTGGGCCTGAGTATGTGAGAGGTGGGCAGCGAGATATCAGTAAACTTTTGAAGTCACATACTATTTCTTCTTAATTTGGGTCATTCGAGGACAGTACATTTTTCATTTGGGTCTCGAGCTGAATAAACTCAAGATCCTCTGACATGGATTCTTAAACTACGGTTTGGGACCCAAAGTTGGCATTAACATGTGATAGGTGTGTCACGAGATATGAGTAAACATTCAGAATCATACACTATTTCTTCATCATTTTGGTCGTTTCGGGGAGTTTCTTAGCTCACAGAGTAAGTTTCAACTCAATCAAAATTACAACCCTTTCGAAATGGCAATGAAGTGCCGTGACCCGGATTCGAACCGGGGTTGCTGCGGCCACAACGCAGAGTACTAACCACTATACGATCACGGCAAGCTAACAGAGACTGCTTCTAGAGCCTACTCATGCTCTGACAGAGAGGTGTACAAGCTGGCTAAACTCTTTTCATTTAGCGCTCGAAATGAATAAACTGAAGAACCAGTTGAACTTCAGACAGTTGGTACGTTGTAATTCATTCAAAAAGCTCTCTTTTTCCGTGAATTTGGAATATCTCAATTGCACCCTCCTCAAGTTTTCTCTCCTCTCAACACTCATAATTCTGTTAACCCATTGGTTGAGAATAGCTGAGTGCCCTCCACTCTGAGCTTTTCCATCAATGTGTTCAATGAACTGCTTGAAAAGGCTCTGCTGAGATTCGAACTCAGGATCTCCTGTTTACTAGACAGGCGCTTTAACCAACTAAGCCACAGCGCCCATAGACATCACGTCTGATGCAGGTAAGGTCACCGCCACACGTATTTAAGTCAAACCAGTCTCGTTCATTTAACCCATATCTCTGTCTTGCAAAATCACATCACAAAACAGATGTTATTTACTAATTTTGGAATCGATATGGATACCTACAATTGTCTAGCAACAGGGTTTCTTATGCTATGTTTTGGGACCCAAAGTGGGCCTGAGTATGTGAGAGGTGGGCAGCGAGATATCAGTAAACTTTTGAAGTCACATACTATTTCTTCTTAATTTGGGTCATTCGAGGACAGTACATTTTTCATTTGGGTCTCGAGCTGAATAAACTCAAGATCCTCTGACATGGATTCTTAAACTACGGTTTGGGACCCAAAGTTGGCATTAACATGTGATAGGTGTGTCACGAGATATGAGTAAACATTCAGAATCATACACTATTTCTTCATCATTTTGGTCGTTTCGGGGAGTTTCTTAGCTCACAGAGTAAGTTTCAACTCAATCAAAATTACAACCCTTTCGAAATGGCAATGAAGTGCCGTGACCCGGATTCGAACCGGGGTTGCTGCGGCCACAACGCAGAGTACTAACCACTATACGATCACGGCAAGCTAACAGAGACTGCTTCTAGAGCCTACTCATGCTCTGACAGAGAGGTGTACAAGCTGGCTAAACTCTTTTCATTTAGCGCTCGAAATGAATAAACTGAAGAACCAGTTGAACTTCAGACAGTTGGTACGTTGTAATTCATTCAAAAAGCTCTCTTTTTCCGTGAATTTGGAATATCTCAATTGCACCCTCCTCAAGTTTTCTCTCCTCTCAACACTCATAATTCTGTTAACCAATTGGTTGAGAATAGCTGAGTGCCCTCCACTCTGACCTTTTCCATCAATGTGTTCAATGAACTGCTTGAAAAGGCTCTGCTGAGATTCGAACTCAGGATCTCCTGTTTACTAGACAGGCGCTTTAACCAACTAAGCCACAGCGCCCATAGACATCACGTCTGATGCAGGTAAGGTCACCGCCACACGTATTTAAGTCAAACCAGTCTCGTTCATTTAACCCATATCTCTGTCTTGCAAAATCACATCACAAAACAGATGTTATTTACTAATTTTGGAATCGATATGGATACCTACAATTGTCTAGCAACAGGGTTTCTTATGCTATGTTTTGGGACCCAAAGTGGGCCTGAGTATGTGAGAGGTGGGCAGCGAGATATCAGTAAACTTTTGAAGTCACATACTATTTCTTCTTAATTTGGGTCATTCGAGGACAGTACATTTTTCATTTGGGTCTCGAGCTGAATAAACTCAAGATCCTCTGACATGGATTCTTAAACTACGGTTTGGGACCCAAAGTTGGCATTAACATGTGATAGGTGTGTCACGAGATATGAGTAAACATTCAGAATCATACACTATTTCTTCATCATTTTGGTCGTTTCGGGGAGTTTCTTAGCTCACAGAGTAAGTTTCAACTCAATCAAAATTACAACCCTTTCGAAATGGCAATGAAGTGCCGTGACCCGGATTCGAACCGGGGTTGCTGCGGCCACAACGCAGAGTACTAACCACTATACGATCACGGCAAGCTAACAGAGACTGCTTGTAGAGCCTACTCATGCTCTGACAGAGAGGTGTACAAGCTGGCTAAACTCTTTTCATTTAGCGCTCGAAATGAATAAACTGAAGAACCAGTTGAACTTCAGACAGTTGGTACGTTGTAATTCATTCAAAAAGCTCTCTTTTTCCGTGAATTTGGAATATCTCAATTGCACCCTCCTCAAGTTTTCTCTCCTCTCAACACTCATAATTCTGTTAACCCATTGGTTGAGAATAGCTGAGTGCCCTCCACTCTGACCTTTTCCATCAATGTGTTCAATGAACTGCTTGAAAAGGCTCTGCTGAGATTCAAACTCAGGATCTCCTGTTTACTAGACAGGCACTTTAACCAACTAAGCCACAGCACCCATAGACATCACGTCTGATGCAGGTAAGGTCACCGCCACACGTATTTAAGTCAAACCAGTCTCGTTCATTTAACCCATATCTCTGTCTTGCAAAATCACATCACAAAACAGATGTTATTTACTAATTTTGGAATCGATATGGATACCTACAATTGTCTAGCAACAGGGTTTCTTATGCTATGTTTTGGGACCCAAAGTGGGCCTGAGTATGTGAGAGGTGGGCAGCGAGATATCAGTAAACTTTTGAAGTCACATACTATTTCTTCTTAATTTGGGTCATTCGAGGACAGTACATTTTTCATTTGGGTCTCGAGCTGAATAAACTCAAGATCCTCTGACATGGATTCTTAAACTACGGTTTGGGACCCAAAGTTGGCATTAACATGTGATAGGTGTGTCACGAGATATGAGTAAACATTCAGAATCATACACTATTTCTTCATCATTTTGGTCGTTTCGGGGAGTTTCTTAGCTCACAGAGTAAGTTTCAACTCAATCAAAATTACAACCCTTTCGAAATGGCAATGAAGTGCCGTGACCCGGATTCGAACCGGGGTTGCTGCGGCCACAACGCAGAGTACTAACCACTATACGATCACGGCAAGCTAACAGAGATTGCTTGTAGAGCCTACTCATGCTCTGACAGAGAGTTGTACAAGCTGGCTAAACTCTTTTCATTTAGCGCTCGAAATGAATAAACTGAAGAACCAGTTGAACTTCAGACAGTTGGTACGTTGTAATTCATTCAAGAGTTCTCTTTTTCCGTGAATTTGGAATATCTCAATTGCACCCTCCTCAAGTTTTCTCTCCTCTCAACACTCATAATTTTGTTAACCCATTGGTTGAGAAAAGCAGAGTGCCCTCCACTCTGACCTTTTCCATCAATGTGTTCAATGAACTGCTTGAAAGGGCTCTGCTGAGATTCGAACTCAGGATCTCCTGTTTACTAGACAGGCGCTTTAACCAACTAAGCCACAGCGCCCATAGACATCACGTCTGATGCAGGTGAGGTCACCGCCACACGTATTTAAGTCAAACCAGTCTCGTTCATTTAACCCATATCTCTGTCTTGCAAAATCACATCACAAAACAGATGTTATTTACTGATTTTGGAATCGATATGGACACCTTCAATTGTCTAGCAACAGGGTTTCTTATGCTATGTTTTGGGACCCAAAGTGGGCCTGAGTATGTGAGAGGTGGGCAGCGAGATATCAGTAAACATTTGTAGTCACATACGTTTTTCTTCTTAATTTGGGTCATTCGAGGACAGTACATTTTTCATTTGGGTCTCGAGCTGAATAAACTCAAGATCCTCTGACATGGATTCTTAAACTTCGGTTTGGGACCCAAAGTGGGCATTAACATGTGATAGGTGTGTAACGAGATATGAGTAAACATTCAGAATCATACACTATTTCTTCATCATTTTGGTCGTTTCGGGGAGTTTCTTAGCTCAGAGAGTAAGTTTCAACTCAATCAAAATTACAACCCTTTCGAAATAGCAATGAAGTGCCGTGACCCGGATTCGATCCGGGGTTGCTTCAGACACAACGCAGAGTACCAACCACTATACGATCACGGCAAGCTAACAGAGATTGCTTGTAGAGCCTACTCATGCTCTGACAGAGAGTTGTACAAGCTGGCTAAACTCTTTTCATTTAGCGCTCGAAATGAATAAACTGAAGAACCAGTTGAACTTCAGACAGTTGGTACGTTGTAATTCATTCAAAAAGCTCTCTTTTTCCGTGAATTTGGAATATCTCAATTGCACCCTCCTCAAGTCTCCTCTCAACACTCCTAATTCTGTTAACCAATTGGTTGAGAAAAGGAGAGTGCCCTCCACTCTGGCCTTTTCCATCAATGTGTTCAATGAACTGCTTTAAAAGGCTCTGCTGAGATTCGAACTCAGGATCTCCTGTTTACTAGACAGGCGCTTTAACCAACTAAGCCACAGCGCCCATAGACATCACGTCTGATGCAGGTAAGGTCACCGCCACACGTATTTAAGTCAAACCAGTCTCGTTCATTTAACCCATATCTCTGTCTTGCAAAATCACATCACAAAACAGATGTTATTTACTAATTTTGGAATCGATATGGACACCTTCAATTGTCTAGCAACAGGGTTTCTTATGCTATGTTTTGGGACCCAAAGTGGGCCTGAGTATGTGAGAGGTGGGCAGCGAGATATCAGTAAACATTTGTAGTCACATACGTTTTTCTTCTTAATTTGGGTCATTCGAGGACAGTGCATTTTTCATTTGGGTCTCGAGCTGAATAAACTCAAGATCCTCTGACATGGATTCTTAAACTTCGGTTTGGGACCCAAAGTGGGCATTAACATGTGATAGGTGTGTCACGAGATATGAGTAAACATTCAGAATCATACACTATTTCTTCATCATTTTGGTCGTTTCGGGCAGTTTCTTAGCTCAGAGAGTAAGTTTCAACTCAATCAAAATTACAACCCTTTCGAAATAGCAATGAAGTGCCGTGACCCGGATTCGATCCTGGGTTGCTTCAGACACAACGCAGAGTACCAACCACTATACGATCACGGCAAGCTAACAGAGATTGCTTGTAGAGCCTACTCATGCTCTGACAGAGAGTTGTACAAGCTGGCTATACTCTTTTCATTTAGCGCTCGAAATGAATAAACTGAAGAACCAGTTGAACTTCAGACAGTTGGTACGTTGTAATTCATTCAAAAAGCTCTCTTTTTCCGTGAATTTGGAATATCTCAATTGCACCCTCCTCAAGTCTCCTCTCAACACTCCTAATTCTGTTAACCAATTGGTTGAGAAAAGGAGAGTGCCCTCCACTCTGACCTTTTCCATCAATGTGTTCAATGAACTGCTTTAAAAGGCTCTGCTGAGATTCGAACTCAGGATCTCCTGTTTACTAGACAGGTGCTTTAAACAACTAAGCCACAGCGCCCATAGACATCACGTCTGATGCAGGTAAGGTCACCGCCACACGTATTTAAGTCAAACCAGTCTCGTTCATTTAACCCATATCTCTGTCTTGCAAAATCACATCACAAAACAGATGTTATTTACTAATTTTGGAATCGATATGGACACCTTCAATTGTCTAGCAACAGGGTTTCTTATGCTATGTTTTGGGACCCAAAGTGGGCCTGAGTATGTGAGAGGTGGGCAGTGAGATATCAGTAAACATTTGTAGTCACATACGTTTTTCTTCTTAATTTGGGTCATTCGAGGACAGTACATTTTTCATTTGGGTCTCGAGCTGAATAAACTCAAGATCCTCTGACATGGATTCTTAAACTACGGTTTGGGACCCAAAGTGGGCATTAACATGTGATAGGTGTGTCACGAGATATGAGTAAACATTCAGAATCATACACTATTTCTTCATCATTTTAGTCGTTTCGGGGAGTTTCTTAGCTCAGAGAGTAAGTTTCAACTCAATCAAAATTACAACCCTTACAAAATAGCAATGAAGTGCCGTGACCCGGATTCGATCCGGGGTTGCTGCAGCCACAACGCAGAGTACCAACCACTATACGATCACAGCAAGCTAACAGAGATTGCTTGTAGAGCCTACTCATGCTCTGACAGAGAGTTGTACAAGCTGGCTAAACTCTTTTCATTTAGCGCTCGAAATGAATAAACTGAAGAACCAGTTGAACTTCAGACAGTTGGTACGTTGTAATTCATTCAAAAAGTTCTCTTTTTCCGTGAATTTGGAATATCTCAATTGCACCCTCCTCAAGTTTTCTCTCCTCTCAACACTCATAATTCTGTTAACCATTGGTTGAGAAAAGCAGAGTGCCCTCCACTCTGACCTTTTCCATCTATGTGTTCAATGAACTGCTTGAAAAGGCTCTGCTGAGATTCAAACTCAGGATCTCCTGTTTACTAGACAGGCGCTTTAACCAACTAAGCCACAGCGCCCATTGACATCATTTCTGATGCAGGTAAGGTCACTGCCACACGTATTTAAATCAAACCAGTCTCATTCCTTTAACCCAAAGCGCTGTCTTGCAAAATCACATCACAAAACAGTTGTTATTTACTAATATTGAAATCACAACACAAAACAGTTGTTATTTACTAATATTGGTCCTCAGATCCTCAAAAGGTTCTACAACTGCACCATCGAGAGCTGGTTGAATAACTGCCTGGTATGGTAATTGCTCGGCCTCCGACCGCAAGGCACTACAGAGGGTAGTGCGTACGGCCCAGTACATCACTGGGGCCAAGCTTCCTGCCGTTCAGGACCTCTATACCAGGCAGTGTCAGAGAAAAGCCCTAAAATTTGTCAAAGATTCCAGCCACCCTAGTCATAGACTGTTCTCTCTGCTACCGCACAGCAAGCGGTACCGGAGCGCCAACTCTAGGTCCAAGAGGCTTCTAAACAGCTTCTACCCCCAAGCTATAAGACTCCTGAACATCTAATCAAATGGCTACCCAGACTATTTGCATTGCCCCCCACCTCTTTTACGCCGCTGCTACTCTCTGTTATTATCTATGCATAGTCATTTTAATAACTCTACCTACATGTACATATTACCTCAATGACCTCGACAACCGGTGCTCCCGCACATTGACTCTGTACCGGTACCCCTGTATATAGTCTCGCTATTGTTATTTTACTGCTTCTCTTTAGCTACTTGTTACTTTTATTTATTTTTCTTATTTGTATTTAAACCACATTGTTGGTTAGGTGCTTGGAAGTAAGCATTTCACTGTAAGGACCTGTTGTATTCAGCGCATGTGACTAATCACATTTGATTTGATTTGATTTTTGATTTGAAGTTGGGGGATTTTCTTACATTCAATAGCCGGGCTATAATGAGTCTATTATGCTACTAATAGGGCTCCACCTGCTACAGTATTACAGTATACTTGTTAAAAACACATTTTCAAAATGCCTCCAGCTGTCCATCACTACTGTAAATAAAAGTGCAGCATCTTGTTTACATCTTGTTTACATTCTTTATTGTAACCACAATGTCACAAATAATTTGTATCTACCTTTCCAATTACTTTTAGAGTTTGGGATTTACAAATGTGCACTTTTCATGTCATTTTTCGTTAACTCCAGTTCTGATTTAAGTATAACTTTTGACTGACGCCTTTAGTGAGAGGTCTATTGCTTTAATATTTAATCATTTCTGCCCTCCAAATTCATATCTAAGAGGCATTCTTCGTGCCATTATTAGTTACATTGTTTTAGTTTGAACGTGCAGACAGGCACAAAGAACAGTTGGAACGTTTCCCTAGTCAGCGCCATTATTCGTGCAATGCCCCTTAAAGTGTTACTCTGTGCTACCCAGTGGGGCGGGGTGGGGGTCCTCCCCCTTGCTACCCAGTGGGGTAGCACTGGGTAGCTACCCCCCTCTTCCTCCTCCCTTCCCAATGGGCTAGGTCAGTCTTTTGTGTCTGCTCTGCTCAGATATTAAACCGTAGAAACACAGTCTTAGACCGCTGCGCCACTCAGGCTCTGTACAACCTCACTAGTCGGGAGAAGCCTACAGTACTACAGTAAGAGCAAAATAATCCTAACATTTCCTCACTCTAATTGTAGTCTAAGTTTCTCTTAGAATAAAAACCATAGTGTAACAACCGTTTTAGTAAGTAAGTGCACAATTCTCAGTTTCTATTTGGTTTATGTCGCCCATTCATTGTCAGTTAGAGACACAGTAGCGCCTTAGGACCCAAAAGCATAATCAGTGCTCTAACTCCCCCACGCTGGTCTGGAGCAATGAAGGAGTGATGCAGGGTACCGTACTAAAACTCAAATTACCTCTAAGTCCCGCAGCCTAATCACAAAACGAATAGTTGAGCAGCGTGCTGTGGCTAAGTTGGTTAAACCTCCTGTCTTATGAACAGGAGATCCTGAGTTTGACTCTCAAAAGTACCTTTTTCAGGCATTTCATTGCACCATTGGTGGAGAAAGTCAGAGAGGAGGGACCTCTGGTTTTCTCATCCAATGGGTTTTGAGAAGTAGGCGAGGTGAGAGGAGAGAGGACGTGAGCAGTATGCAATTGAGATATTCCGATGTCACGGAAAAAGGAAATTTTTTGAATGAGTTCAAACATACCAACTGTAAAGATTAACTGTGTAAAGCTGAACTGGCTAACAATTCAAGTGTTTAGCCAGCTTGTACACATCACTGGCCAGCATGATTAGCCTCCACAAGCCATCTCTGGAAGCTTGGTTTTCATTAAATTTGCAAAAAAAGGGGGGGGGGGCAATGTAATCAATTTTAGAATAAGGCTGCAACGTGACAAAATGTTGAAAAAATCAAGGGGTCTGAATACTTTCCTAATGCACTGTATGTATCTATTTTCGCTGCACCCAGTGTGGCCACTGATGTATAAAGAACCAGGAAGTAGGGCCTCCCAAGTGGTTCAGTGCTTGTAGGTGTCACTGCAGACCTGAATTCCATCCCAGGCTGTGTCAGAACCAGCTGTGACTGTGAGTCCCATTGGGCTGTGCACAATTGGCCCAGTGTCGTCTGGGTTAGGGGAGGGTTTGGCCGGGGGTGCTTTACTTGGCTTTTGTTGCAGGCTGGTTGCCTGCAGGCTGACTTTGTTCGTCATGTGAACGGTGTTTCCTCTGACAAATTCGTGCGGCTGGCTTCCGGGTTAAGCGGGCGGTTGTTAAGCAGTGTGGTTTGGTAGATCATGATTCGGAGGTTGCGTGACTCGACCTTTGCCTCACCTCAGCCCGTTGGGGAGTTGCAGCAATGAGACAAGATTGTGATTGGATATTAGTAAATTGGGGAGAGAAACGGAATTTAAAAAAACAGGAAGTAAAAGCTTTGCACCATGAGAGTTCAATGACAGTCTAGAGTTCTGTGATGGACAGTGGAGCTAAATGGCTTCAGCCACATTACCATTGAAAGGTTTGGACACATCTACTCATTCCATGGTTTTTCTTTATTTGTACTATTTTCTACATTGTAGAATAATAGTGAAGATATCAAAACTACGAAATAACACATATGGAATCATGTAGTAACCGAAAAAGTGTTGGATGGTTGAGGAGCAGCACTTGGGGATCTTGGAGGGCTGGTGCCCTGGTGGTTGGGAGCTCGGGTAAGTAGCTGATTGGTTGCTGATTCGGTTCCCTGTTTTTGACCTTGTGGGAGATCTGTCGACGTGCCCTTGAGCAGGGCGTTGACCCTGGTTTCTTCTGTGGGTCGCTCTGGATGGGAGTCTGTTAGATGACTGAATGTCATGGAAATGTTGAGCAGCGTCAATGCAAGTAAATTGTCTGTTTTAATACTCAAAAAAGAACAATACGCACAAAAAAAGAAAACAGTCCCAATATAATCTCTATCTATATATATAATCTATAGAAATTACAGGAGGACAAGGCAGGAAGGGAAATACATTTTGTAATGAAAATGACTCCTTCATAATATTTTGATAAATATGTCCACTAACCCAAATTGTCCACTAGATGTCAATATACGACAGGAAAATATCTCATTATCCTATAAAACGGTCCATGGCAATGGAAAACACTACAATATCACCTCCCCCTATAGCAGCTGTGAAGATACATCCCCTGACAATTCTCTCTCTCTCTCTCTCTCTCTCTCTTACACACACACACACACACACACACACACACACACACACACACACACACACACACACACACACACACACACACACACACATACAGAACATCTTCTATCCCCAAGCCATAAGACTGCTAAATAGCTAACAGAATGGCTAAATGGACTATCTGAGTTGACTCGGGGCTCCCGAGTGGCGCTGCGGCCTAAGGCACAGCATCTCAGTGCAAGAGGCATCACTACAGTCCTTGATTTGAAACAAGGCTGTATCACATCAGGCTGTGATTGGGAGTCCTGGAGGACGACGCACATTTGGTCTAGAGTCATCTGGGGGTAGGCTGTCATTGTCAAAAAGAATTTGTTCTTGACTGACTTGCCTAGTTAAATGTAAAAAAAACAAAACACTGACACTCCAACATGCACACATTTACTCTGTTTATCGTGTATCCTGATGCCTAGTCAGCTGACCCATATACATATCTACCTTGATCACTCCAGTATCTCTGGACGTTGTAAATATGGTATTGGAACTGACCCTGTACAGCTTCTTACTTTCTTATTTTTATTTCTCAGTGTGTTATTTTTAGTTCTACGTTGATATTGATTGCTGCATTGTTGGGTTTGGAGCTGGCAAGAAGCTGGCGCTGGCAAGATTTCACTGTACACTGCAAGTGATATTAAAAATCAAGAAACACACAAAACAGGATTTTCTGGACCCATAGTAATCACTAAGAAGTGTAATATTCCTAGTGACAAACCTATTGCTTTGCTCAGCCTAGGCAGTATTTAACACGTTCCAACTGACCAGGCCACATTCAGCATGACATTGTGAAATGTTGAGACAGAAATATATTATGTAAAACAAGCATGCTTCTCTGACATTTTAAGTAAGGAATCACATCTATTGATGATATTTCTGTCTGCAACGTTTCATAACGTTTCCCTACCAAACGTGCCTCAGGATACAAGTAATGTTGATCTGAGTTTTCTGACCTCTGCCCTCAACAGCTGTCCTTGTGTCTCCGTGTATACATTTAACACAATAGTGAGCTTAGCATACTACCAAAGATGGTATAGTATGAAGATAGCCTAAAACTGCTTCGCCAATAGAATTCCCTGATCACATTTGTAGGCCATGTCATGGCGACATTGGCTAGCAAAGATCATAGGAACTTACAGTGTACATTCCTAGGCAGAGCTCATGCGTAGAAGCATGTCATTGGATCCAATGTTAATCTCAAGCCAAACTGTACATCTGCAGGCCTTCAAATGCACTCCTTTGATATAAAGTCGTTTTTGACGAAAATGAAAACGTGTCAGTAACGTGGTGAACTACTTAACCCTTGTGTGGTGTTCATGTTTTTTGTAATTCACCCAATGTTTGCGGGTCTAATGGACCCACAACATTATTTTGTTTTTAATACAGCCATAACAATTTATGTAAAAATACTTAATACTGAGAAGTTGACTTATATCAATTACAAGCAATATAGACGGCATGCATGGTTAATATTTGCCATTTACCTCTGCTTGATCACATTTATCAATAAAAGTGCTATTTGTTTAAAAACCAAAAGGTGATTTTTATGAACAACAATCTATTATAATTTTTTATATATTTTTTTACTTCACCTTTATTTAGCCAGGTAGGCAAGTTGAGAACAAGTTCTCATTTACAACTGCGACCTGGCCAAGAATAAAGCAAAACAGTTCGACACATACAACAACACAGAGTTACACATGGAATAAACAAAACATACAGTCAATAATACAGTTGAAGAAAATCTATATACAGTGTGTGCAAATGAGGTAAAGAAAGGGAAGTAAGGCAATAAATAGGCCATGGTGGCGAAGTAATTACAATATACCAATTAGACACTAGAGTGATTGATGTGCAGAAGATGAATGTGCAAGTAGAGATACAGGGGTGCAAAGGAGCAAGATAAATAAATGCAGTTTGGGGATGAAGTAGTTGGATGGGCTAATCAAGACATCGGTGGAATGAATCATGTTTATCTTGAACAAATATAAATGAAACAAGGTTTTCATCACTATTGATGTTTATTGCTTGAACTGAAAAAATTGGAAGGACACATTTTATATACAGTATTTTACGCAAATGATAAATGACCCAAATTGAACACAAATTAAGGCTGGTCTAGACACCACATGAGGAATAGAGTTTTACTGTGTGTGTTGCAAATGTATTTCTTGCACTTGATGCATGTGTACTGTGTCTTCCTGTCCTTCTTGGGTCCACACACATCGCAACGCTTCTTCTTGTTTCTACCGGCTGCAATCTAGAATGATGGAAAAACTTAGTTCAGGAATTTTACTAACATGTCTCTCACTCACTCACATATATAGTTACAGCAGGCCAAGGTAGGAGAGTCAGACACACACACACATGCAACAGCTTCACTCACACTTACCTCCGGTATTGAAGTTGTTGGTTCTGTGGGTCAGGCAAATGGGGCACCAGCATCCTCCTCCTGAATCCTCCTCACAATGGCTGCAGAAGCTGGGGTCCTTGGGATATGTTGCCTCCTCTGGATTTGAGGTCTTTCCAATGCCTTGCCCAGCTCCTCGAGAAAGAGTCGTCTCCTCTGGAGCTTCCATCTGTTCCAATCTGGGTTTAACGCCATCCAGATGACAAAAGAGTTATGTGCCAAGATGTCCAAGATGTTGAAGAATATCACAAGTGGCCAGCGTAGGGTTCTTCTTTTGCAGCTGTCACCAGCTTGTCTAAATAGTCCACCCCTCCTTTTGTGGCATTGTAATCCATTACGATTTCTGTTTTTTGATATTCCTGGCCAGAGATTCTCCCATCTCTATTCAGCGTACTCATTTGTGGTTTTCTTTGGCAAGTAGGACATTAGGGACGTGTTGGCCATGAACACAAACTAAAAGGAATTGATAGGCCTGTTCTGTGTATTTTTTAAACTAACCATTATTTAACAAGGCAAGTCATTTAAGAGCTCATTCTTAGTTACAATGACGGCCTACCCCAGCCAAACACGGATAACACTGGGCCAATTGTGAGCTGCCCTATGGGACTCCCAATCACAGCCGGATGTGATATACAGCCTGGGAACAAACCAGGGACTGTAGTGACACCTCTTACACTGAGATGCAGTGCCATAGACCACTGCGCCACTCGGGAGCCTCAGAAGCCCCCAATATTCAACTGCTGAGGTGGGAGCTCTGGCTTGTTTTTTTCGTATTGTTCCTACAATAGGCAACTTCCCCTTGAGGAGTTTCTGTCCCAGCTTGTGCAAAGTAAAAAAGTTATTGCATATGAAGTTGTGGCCACGGAGTCCCTGTGTCACGTTGGTTCTTCTCAGGGACCACTCCATCTGGCTTCCCCATATACACTTGCAAGTTCCACACATATAATGAAGAAGCATCACAGGCAGCCCAGATCTTGATTCCATATTTTGTGGGTTTAGACGGTATGTATTGCCTGAAGGGGCAGAGGCCCCTAAATGGCATAAGCTGCTCATCAACAGTAACGTTGGGCCCAGGGTTGTAAAACAGGAGAAGGCGGTCCACCCACTTGTCACACACTGACCTGATTGCAGCTAGCTTGTCTCTCTGCCGCCGAGCTGGTCTGGTGTCTCGGTTATCGAAGCGGATAATCCTGGAGACATTGTTGCACGGAAAAGTTCTCTGCCAGTGTCTGCATCCTGCAGGGATCCTGTGGATTCGCCATTGGATCTGAAAACACCAGCAAGGATAAGAACCCAGAAGTATGCATGAAAATGAGTAATATCTCTCTCCAAAAACACGCCTTACCTCCAAATTAGTGCAGTCCAGAATGATTTTCTGGATGGTGTCTGGGATGAACAGTTGAAAAAAAGACTTTATGTCCTGCACATGAGTAACAGCCATCCGTATCGGCCCTGGTTGCATCCTTATCACATTGGCAGCCATGCGGGGTGGCTCATTCCTTGGGCAAGAAGATTATTCAATTTCACAATTTCTTTACATCTATATTTCTCCTCCTGCAGGCTGCTGATGAGCTTGGTTGCTGATGGGCGGGTCCTGGGACTGGCTGCTGACGGCCTGGTCCTGTGGCTGGCTGAGGGTCAATCTCATCCTCTTCTTCCAACTCACTGTCAGACTCCGAATTCACAGAGACATCAAATCAAAATCAAATCAAATATAGCCCTTCTTACATCAGCTGATATCTCAATGTGCTGTACAGAAACCCAGCCTAAAACCCCAAACAGCAAGCAATGCAGGTGTAGAAGCACGGTGGCTAGGAAAAACTCCCTAGAAAGGCCAAAACCTGGGAAGAAACCTAGAGAGGAACCAGGCTATGAGGGGTGGCCAGTCCTCTTCTGGCTGTGCCGGGTGGAGATTTTAACCTCTATGGGCTAGGTGGGACGCTTGCGTCCCACCTACTCAACAGCCAGTGTAATCCCGTGGCACGATATTCAAATACCTCAAAAATGCAAAAACTTCAATTTTTCAAACATATGACTATTTTACAGCATTTTAAAGACAAGACTCTCGTTAATCTAACCACACTGTCCGATTTCAAAAAGGCTTTACAACGAAAGCAAAACATTAGATTATGTCAGCAGAGTACCCAGCCAGAAATAATCAGACACCCATTTTTCAAGCTAGCATATAATGTCACAAAAACCCAAACCACAGCTAAATGCAGCACTAACCTTTGATGATCTTCATCAGATGACAACCCTAGGACATTATGTTATACAATACATGCATGTTTTGTTCAATCAAGTTCATATTTATATCAAAAACCAGCTTTTTACATTAGCATGTGACTAGCATGTGACTAGCATTCCGACCGAACACTGCCGGTGAATTTACTAAATTACTCACGATAAACGTTCACAAAAAACATAACAATTATTTTAAGAATTATAGATACAGAACTCCTCTATGCACTCGATATGTCCGATTTTAAAATAGCTTTTCGGTGAAAGCACATTTTGAAATATTCTAAGTAGATAGCCCGGCATCACAGGGCTAGCTATCTAGACACCCAGCAAGTTTAGCACTCACCAAAGTCAGATTTACTATAAGAAAAATGTTATTACCTTTGCTGTTCTTCGTCAGAATGCACTCCCAGGACTTCTACTTCAATAACAAATGTTGGTTTGGTCCCAAATAATCCATAGTTATATCCAAACAGCGGCGTTTTGTTCGTGCGTTCAAGACACTATCCGAAAGGGTAAATAAGGGTGACGAGCATGGCGCATTTCGTGACCAAAATTTTCTAAATATTCCATTACCGTACTTCGAAGCATGTCAACCGCTGTTTAAATTCAATTTTTATGCCATTTTTCTCGTAAAAAAGCGATAATATTCCGACCGGGAAAGCGTGTATACGTACAAAGAGAGAGAAAATAAAAGATCCTCACTCTTCAATAAAAAGAGCCAAGATGAACAACAACTTGTCAGACAGGCCACTTCCTGTTCAGAATCTTCTCAGGTTTTTGCCTGCCATATGAGTTCTGTTATACTCACAGACACCATTCAAACAGTTTTAGAAACATTAGGGTGTTTTCTATCCAAAGCCAATAATTATATGCATATTCTAGTTACTGGGCAGGAGTAGTAACCAGATTAAAACGGGTACGTTTTTTATCCGGCCGTGTCAATACTGCCCCCTAGCCCTAACAGGATAACAGCACATGGCCTAGATTTTCAAATGTTTATAAATGACCAGCATTGTCAAATAATAATAATCATAGTAGTTGTCGAGGGTGCAACAAGTCAGTAACACAAGAGTAAGAGTCAGTTGGCTTTTTCATAGCCGATCTGTGAGAGTAACTCTACCGCTCCTGCTGTCTCTAGAGAGTTGTAAACAGCAGGTCTGGGACAGGTAGCACGTCCGGTGAATAGGTCAGGGTTCCAGCAGGTCTGAGACAACAGGTCTGGGACAGGTAGCACGTCCGGTGAACAGGTCAGGGTTCCATAGCTGCAGGCAGAACAGTTGGAACTGGAGCAGCAGCACGGCCAGGTGAACTGGGGACAGCAAGGAGTCATCAAGCCAGGTAGTCCTGAGGCATGGTCCTAGGGCTCAGGTCCTCCGAGAGAGAGAAATGACCCTCATATTCAGAAATATCTTCATCGTCCAAGCTGCCCTGTGAGCAGAGATCATTTTTGCCATACTGATTGATTGTGGTAAGGAGCCACACATGCAAAGCTATTTATTTGTTGTGTCCCTCCCCCAATTTTCACCTGGCTGGGGTAGAGTGTTGGGGAAAAAATGTATTTTTTTCAATGTATCGAAATAATGTTTCAAAATAATGTATTGTAATAACATTGTGCAGGTTCCCGCAAGACATTGTGTAGTTTCACACAACAAAGGGTAAAGAGTGCGAGAAAAGCGGGACAGGCAGACAGGCACGGAGACAGACAGGTTTTTGCTGCTATGTTGAAACAGCAGGCTCAGGGAGAAGGAAGACAGAGATAAGGCACACAACAAACCTTTTTGTTTCATTTTTACTTGTTTTCACCTACACACACACACTTTTCCACACTTTTATTACCCTCAGGTCCAGCGGACCTGAACACCACATATGTAATATAAATGTATAGGGGCGTGCACAGTGTGCATTCAATGAAAATGTGTTATTTTACATGTTCTTCACAGAAAATGAGCCAAGGCCAATGAGTCTCAGGTTGAATTTCTTTTTTCATTTTTCTGTTTGTAAATATTGAAAATGGGTCCCACAGAACCGAACACCACACAAGGGTTAAGATATTGGCTCAAATCTAGGTTGTGCCTTTTTAGATTTTGAGAAATTTCATTTACTTGTCAAACCCAATAAAAATATCCAGTAAATATGCAGTTTTAAAGTAAAATACTTTATGCCTATTATTTCTCAGTAGTTTTTGAGAAGCCTTTTATGTTGACAAGGTATCGGTCAGCTTTGTCACACTTTGATAATGTGTTCAATTCCTTTGTTTAGCAGACATTCATATTTCAACTAAATATAATGCATTTCACACGGAATTTGAAATAAAGTGTTTGAACTGAAACAACCAATAGCGGCCTGCGTTTCAAGTCCCTGCTACTGGGCTGACATGTTTTCACAACACTCTTTCAGAGTAGAAGAAAAATATTTCTTAAAGATATAACAGGCCATGAAATATTGATGTTGCCCTGATTTTGTATGGCACTGCAGTGAATAATTGATTGTTTTGGGGTACGTGGGAAATACGTATTTTCAGCATCCAACTGTTCCCTTTATTGGAGAACAGATTCACATGCTGCTTTGACTGTCATCTGTTGTTATTTCACAAGAGTCCCACTACTGAATTAAACAAAACAGAAATTATATTAGGCTATGACATGTATCATATTGTATCTCTATGGCCTTTGCTCATTAGCTTAAATGTTTGCTGGACCCCAGGAACAGTAGCTGCTGTCTTGGCAGGAACTAATGGGGATCCATAATAAACCTCAGGAAGAGTAGCTGCTGCCTTGGCAGGAACTAATGGAGATCCATAATAAACCCCAGGAAGAGTAGCTGCTGCCTTGGCAGGAACTAATGGGGATCCATAATAAACCTCAGGAAGAGTAGCTGCTGCCTTGGCAGGAACTAATGGGGATCCATAATAAACTGCAGGAACAGTAGTGGCTGCCTTGCCAGGAACTAATGGGGATCCATAATAAACTGCAGGAACAGTAGCTGCTGCCTTGGCAGGAACTAATGGCGATCCTTAATAAACCCCAGGAAGAGTAGCTGCTGCCTTGGCAGGAACTATTGAGGAGACATAATGAATACAAATTGAATTTGTTCAACTCCTGCGTCCTCTGTCTTCCATCCTCTCTCGCCTCCTTTTGAAAAATGTCAAGAGGTGGCGAGGAGCGGGAATGTGGACGAAAATGCACTTATATGAAATGAGAGTCTCCTTCTCCACTCGAGCGTTATCAGGCAAATGACATTTACAGGGGTGGATCCCAAAATAAATGTGTAAAGTTATAAAAACAAATGAAGTTAGCTGTGCGAGATGTTTTATAGATAAAAAATGATAAGTAACATATTGTTTTTAAATGTGTGCATTCCTTTCTCCAACGACAAACAAACGCTGATTCAAAGAGGGTGTGGCAGTTTTCCAAACTCTTCCACAAAGGATGAAAGGTGGCTATTGAGGACACTCTTCTACTAACGAAGTGACATCTCCTCGACCACTTATTGGTTTCCAGGTCCCGGAGGAGAGAAGAAGGACTTTTGCCCAGATTAGAAAAGGCCTATGGGTTCAACAACAATACAAGAGGCTTGAAATGTTGACTGTTGCTTATTATGAGGATCATCAATCAGCCCATGTAAAAAAAATAAAAAAACATGATTACTTGAACAGTTGTTTAGATTTTTTACACACACACACAACATGAATACACCAACAAACAGACAGAACAGACACAACAAATACAAAGAATCACAAATGCGACCCTGTTCCCTATTGCACTACTGTTGAACAGAGCCATATGTGTTATGGTGTACACTTGGTTGGCTGATCTTGCTGTTTTGTGCTCTGTTGGACTTCTCCTGTTTAGCAGCTGTGAATTTGTGTGTGTGCATGTGCGGAAAGGAGTGAACATGTCAATGTGCTCTATTCAACACTTCACATGTCTCTCTCTCTTTCTCTGTCTCTCTGTCTCGGTCAGTGAGGCTGTCATGTACTTTTGGTAAAGCAGTTCTAGACCAAATCAGTACTGTCCTATGGAGATGAGGTTAGGGCCCAGCAGTGTTTCCTGTGGCTGAAGCAGCAGGGGCAGAATATACACATACACACACACCTGGGTCAGGACACGCTCTATGCTTTATTTATGACTCCTCCGGACCAAATCAAAGGCCTTACTGAGGTAGATCAGACTAGCTCCTAAACCAATTTAGTGGTGCATTAATATTATGGCATGAATTTTCACTTCATCCTGTCCAGCACAGGGCATGTTATCCTGGTAGGATGAAGGGGTGGATGGAGGGATGTTGGATCTCCTTCAAATGGGCAGGGATGAAGGGAATTGTAAAGCAAGGAGGGATGGAGGTTGGAGCTCCTTCAAAGGGAAGAAATATTGATCCGAATCAAACGACCGGCCAGGGAAGTTGAAAGACAAACTTAAAAAGAGAGCTCTTACGTCTACCACAGGCAAGGTATTCATCCCATAATGCTATAAGTGTGGATAGAAATATTATTATTATTGTATTAGTATTATTGAAAGCTGATATGTTTTGTGTGTCAGAGTGAACCAAAGCTCAGGAGTCATCTCACTGATGTGAGCAATGCCGAAGCCCAAAATAACACACCGACAATTATGTAACTGTTTAGTTTGACATGAAGATTGTTGAGGTGAGTACAGCCTTTTCCTTGGTGTTTAGCAACTAAAACAACAAAATGGTAGAAAAGACACAGAGACAAAGGTTATGAAGGTGTGCAAGCCAGAAGGCCATTGACTTTGACCTGACAGCGCTAACAGATCCATTGACATTGACATGACACCGCTAACAGATCCATTGACTTTGACATGACAGCGCTACAGATCCATTGACTTTGACCTGACAGCGCTAACAGATTCATTGACTTTGACATGACAGCGCTAACAGATCCATTGACCTTGACATGACAGCGCTAACAGATCCATTGACTTTGACATGACAGCGCTACTTATCCATTGACTTTGACATGACAGCGCTAACAGATCCATTGACTTTGACATGACAGCGCTAACAGATCCATTGACTTTGACCTGACAGCGCTAACAGATCCATTGACTTTGACATGACAGCGCTAACAAATCCATTGACTTTGACATGACAGTGCTACAGATCCATTGACTTTGACCTGACAGCGCTAACAGATTCATTGACTTTGACATGACAGCGCTAACAGATCCATTGACTTTGACCTGACAGCTCTAACAGATCCATTGACTTTGACCTGACAGCGCTAACAGATCCATTGACTTTGACATGACAGCGCTAACAGATCCATTGACTTTGACATGACAGCGCTAACAGATCCACTGACTTTGACCTGACAGCGCTAACAGATCCATTGACTTTGACATGACAGCGCTAACAGATCCATTGACTTTGATCTGACAGCGCTAACAGATCCATTGACTTTGACATGAAAGCGCTAACAGATCCATTGACTTTGTCATGACAGCGCTAACAGATCCACTGACTTTGACATGAACGCGCTAATAGATCCATTTACTTTGACCTGACAGCGCTAACAGATCCATTGACTTTGACCTGCCAGCGCTAACAGATCCATTGACTTTGACATGACAGGGCTAACAGATCCATTGACTTTGACATGACAGCGCTAACAGATCCATTGACTTTGACATGACAGCGCTAACAGATCCATTGACTTTGACATGACAGCGCTAACAGATCCATTGACTTTGACCTGACAGCGCTAACAGATCCATTGACTTTGACCTGCCAGCGCTAACAGATCCATTGACTTTGACCTGACAGCGCTAACAGATCCATTGACTTTGACCTGACAGCGCTAACAGATCCATTGACTTTGACATGACAGCGCTAACAGATCCATTGACTTTGACCTGACAGCACTAACAGATTCATTGACTTTGACCTGACAGCGCTAACAGATCCATTGACTTTGACATGACAGCGCTAACAGATCCATTGACTTTGACCTGACCGCGCTACTTATCCATTGACTTTGACATGACAGCGCTAACAGATCCATTGACTTTGACATGACAGCGCTAACAGATCCATTGACTTTGACATGACAGCGCTAACAGATCCATTGACTTTGACCTGACAGCGCTAACAGATCCATTGACTTTGACCTGCCAGCGCTAACAGATCCATTGACTTGACCTGACAGCGCTAACAGATCCATTGACTTTGACCTGACAGCGCTAACAGATCCATTGACTTTGACCTGACAGCGCTACATATCCATTGACATGACAGAGATAAAAGATACAAAACAGATACAGATGCAACAGGTACTCCACACAAAGCACAGCCTGGCTGAAAGTGGTGATTTGACTTCTCACACATTTTGAGCCCTGAAAACTGTTCTCTTGTTTATACAGTGAGCTCCAAAAGTATTGGGACAGTAACACATTTTTATTGTTTTGGCTCTGTACTACAGCACTTTGGATTTGAAACAATACAATGACTATGAGTATAAGGGCACAAGGGGAGACCCAGATACAGACATGAGAGGCAGATGGTTTGAGTCTTGATATTTATTAAACAATCCAAAAGGGGTAGGCAAGAGATGTTCGTGGACAGGCAAAAGGTCAAAACCAGTTCAGAGTCCAGGAGATACAGAGTGGCAGGCAGGCTCGAGGTCAAGGCAGGCAGAAAGGTCAGGCAGGCGGGTACGGAGTCCAGAAAACAGGCAAGGGTCAAAAACCAGGAGGACTAGCAAAAGAGAATAGATGCAGAAGTACGGGAAAAACACTGGTTGACTTGAAAAACATACAAGACAAACTGGCACAGAGAGACAAGAAACACAGGGATATATACACCAGGGATAATAAGTGACACCTGGAGGGGGTGGAGACAGTCACAAGACAGGGTGAAACAGATCAGGTTGTGACAGTGAGGTTGAAGTGCAAACTGTCAGCTTCAATACATTATTTACCATTCATTTCTATTGGGCACAAAATAATCTGAAACACAACCAAAACAAACAGCATATGCATCCAACAAATTCGTAACGTCACCATCTTGATGTAATCATTACATGTTAGGAATATGGGGACCAAATACTAAACTTTTGACTGATTACTTTAATATGCATAAAAGTGAATTTGTCCCAATAATTTTGTTTCCCTAAAATGGTTGGACTATGTACAAAATGTTCTGTAATTTGTAAATGGTTCATAGATGACGAAAACCTAAAATTAAAGCTGACAGTTTGCACTTTAACCTCAAAGTGCTGGAGTACAGAGCCAAAACAACAACAAAGTGTCACTGTCCCAATACTGTTGGAGCTGTACATTATCTCTGTATATATCTCACTGTATTTCTGTCCATACTGTATCTTTATATATATATATATCTGGCTGTTTTTTGACTGCTCCAACACCTGTTTACTGTTTACCATGAAGTCGTCATTTTTTATTTTTTTCCCTGGGTAAGATATTGTTGGATTCCTGTCATTGTTGTTGAGCACCCCTCATTTTGAGCACTTTCTGTTGTTTGCCGGAGCGCTGCGTCCTACCTGAACTCAATTTTCTCTTGTGTTTACATGTTTTAACGCTTCAGTGCTTTGAGCACTGAGAAAGTAGCTGAAAACTTTATCCTGTTGAAAATCATGCTCACTGGTGTGATGATGAATAGACTGTTTTGCAACTCTTGTTCATATTTTGTAATTACTCTTCCCCTTCATAAATTAGAACAATTGGACCCATCATGGTTTTATTCTTCAGCTGCTATCACCTCTTATTGATCATCAGTGAACTATGGGTAATGTGAAATATGACTTTCTCTCGCTCGCTCTCTCTCTATGTGGGAGGGAGCTATACATAATTCATGGAGAGGAAGTCATTAGGATGTGTGAAATGCATTATTCCTGCTAGGGTTGGATGTGTGCATGGAGAAAGCACAGGGGGTGATGAATACGCAGTGATGTGATGTATGTCCAATACCAGTCAAAAGTTTGGACACACGTACTCATTCAAGGGTTTTTCTTTATTTTTACTGTTTTCTAACATTGTAGAATAGTAGTGAAGACATCAAAACTATGAAATAACACATATGGAATCATGTAGTAACCGAACAAATCAAAATATATTTCTTCAAAGTTGCCACCCTTTGCCTTGATGACATCAGTGGTACCAGCAGGTTACTATCTAATACCTGTGTTGACACTACCATAGCCTTGACCTTGTGGAATGCCTGCTCCTATCGGTCTCCCCACATCCACTCTGTCTCTTTTTTTCAACAGCTCAGTGATGGGGTGTAGCACTGATGACAGAACCAGCAAGAATTTGCGCAAGTAGTTCAGCAGTCCCAGTATTTGGCAAAGCTCAGTGATGTTAATTGGACTGGGCATCTCGGAGACGGCTTTCACTTTGCTGTCATCCGGCTTTATCCCATCCGCTCCGATCACATGAGCGAAGTACTGGATCTCCGACTTCCCAAAGTGACACTTGTCTTTGTTCAGCTTTAGTCATAACTCTTTGATGGTCTGTAGCACTTTGCTCAGATTCCTGTTGGGTTCTTCCTTGTTTGCACCGTAGACCAGAATGTCATCCATCACAACGACTGTGCCCTTGTGTCCTCTCAGGAGCTTGCTCATCTCCCTCTGAAAGATTCTCTGGCGCGTTGGTTATTCCAAAAGGAAGGCGCTTGAAGCAGAATCTCCCCATAGCAGTAATGAAAGTCGTCAGTTCTCTGAAGCTCTGTTCAAGCGGTATCTGCCAAAAACCGCTAGATGCATCGAATGGGGTGAAGACTCTCGCCCCAGATAGGTTTGGTGCTATATCCTCCAAGGTGGGTAAAGTGAACCTATCCTGTTTCGGTGCTTCGTTGAGTTGTTTTAAGTCTACACATGTTCTCACTTTGCCATTTTTCTTCAACACCAGCATCATGGGAGCACACCGGTCTGTAGGCTTGGTTACTCCCTCGATGAGGCAATTTTTTCTCATTCTGTCCAGTTCTTCCTCCGCTTTTGGAAGGAGTGGAAAAGGAATTCTGCGTGGCGAAGTCAGAGAATAGGGGACTGCATCAGGCCTAAGCTCACTTGACTGGTTCAAAGTTCAGTAGCCTTATCTCTCCAAACACATCTGTGCTGATCTCATCTGCTCTGAGGACCAAACCCATATTTCATGCAACGGTTCTGCTAAGTAGGCTATTAGCATATACTTTTCTTTTACTTGTTGCTAGGAATTTCCCCATACAATCAATCCTGCCACCTTGGCTGTGAACGTCAGTTTCAATGTTAACCAGCAGGCGGCTCTGTGGCAACCTCTGTTAAGTGCTCTGAGACATCACTATATTATCAGCACCAGTGTCAACCTTGAACTTTACACGTGCCATTCACTGGGAGCTCAACATGCCACTGTTCTTCAGAATCAGACTGCTTAGTAACTGATCCTAAAAATAACACCCCTTGCATTTCCTCTTCATCCTCAGCTGTAACTTATTTGGCCATTTTTGTTTTGCATGCAATCTCAAAATGCCCAATTTTGTTACACTTCATGCATCCTTTGTTGCGTGCTGGACAATTTTCACTGTCATCATGGCTGCGGTTACAACGTGGGCAAACTTCCCTGTTTTGACTGACTGTTTCTTTGCTGAGAACTGTTTGTTCTGGCCACCTGCAGTCTACTTAGAATGATTTTTGTGATGCTGTGGTTGGCGTCTCACCTCATCAACGTAGTTCTCAGCTCCTGCACTCATGTCCTCGTGCTACTTCTATATCTGCTCTGACTGGAGCATGCTGCTTCTTTATCTACTGGCACACCATTTGTATCGCCTTCTCCAGTGTCAAGTCTGGCTCGAGCTGTAGCTTTTGTGAAACATCCCTGTTGTTCATACTGCCAATCACAATCCTGTCCATTATTTGTTCATCCTTTGTAGTTCCAAACTCACAGTGTTCAGCCAGCTCATGCAGATTCCACTGTCTGTCCCCTTTATGGAAACATGCTCGTTCGTGAATCACAACTTGGCTCACTGTCACCCCTAGCTGTGGCACAAAATGTTCATTCATTTTTTCAATCACCACATCATAGTTGAACTCATCATTAAAGTCATCAAAGGAGAATGCATTATAGACAATCTCTGCTTCTTTCCCAATTGTATAAAGTAATGAATTCACCTGCAACAGGTCTCCTTATCCAGATTCGATACCACTCGAAAATGGGAAAAACATTGTCTCTAGATCCGGAGCGCCAACGGCTGCGAGAAATTGAACGGCACTGGTGCGTTGAATTTCGACATTTTCCTCTGTTAGTTCTTTAATTCTGATGGAGATAAGGCAGTGAATTATCCAGTTCAGTTATGTTTAACTCCTAAATCAGACAATTAACATGCAGTCCACCAAGCTACTATCTGCTAGTCCTCATTGTTAATATCCAGTTATAACAATGACACGCATAACCAATCAATTACGTAGATATCTACCAGACATCAACTACAGATACAGCCAGTGATGCTGAACAAGAGCACCACATTTTTTACATTTTTAGTCATTTAGCAGACGCTCTTATCCAGAGCGACTTACAGTAGTGAATGCATACATTTCATACATTTTTATTTTTTTTCCCCCCCGTACTGGTCCCCCGTGGGAATCAAACCCACAACCCTGGCATTGCAAACACCATGCTCTACCAACTGAGCCACATGGGTGGTGGTCTCAAAAGAGGTGCAGGTTTAAATATAGGTACAACTGTTCCAGCGTCCTGTCCCAGAGGACATGTATGACCAGCAGGAGACAGGGGATCCAATTCACACGTTCATTGCACATACCAAACAGACACACACACTGCATTACAAACAGAAGGGACTACTGGAAGTGATAGTGGTCTGTAGGTCAGTGACGCACTGATACTAGCATGTGTTGTGAGAGTCCAGGGCTGCTGGAAAAGAGTCCAGAGGTTGTAGCCCAGCTGTTGGTGTGCTGGGCAGAGGTTTATGAGAGATCTTCTCACTCTGCCGCTGTTGCTGAAGACTGAGCGAGGGAAGCAGGAATTGGGGATCTGTAACTCCAGATGACTGCCTGTGATTAGCTGACCCCACAATGTGATAGGGACCCGTAGCACACCCCCTTAGCAACAGTGTGGCCAGGCCCAGAGGTGTGAAATAACTCCCAGGGCCGGAGTCCGGGTTTTGATGCATTTCCACTGAGGAGTTCCCCCAGTATTTGACCTGAAAGCCTCAGAGTCTTGGGTTTCCACTTACACGGCCTGGCTCCTGGGACATACTGGGCCATGGCCTCAATGGACCTGCTCTGGGGCTTTCCGGGTGGTATTAACATAACAATGACTAACTGTGAACATGGGTTTACACCTTTGTGTCCCGCAAAGCAACTGTTTGATTATGCAGAGGTTGTTGATTGTGCTTTTCCCAAATACTCACTATCATCCCTAGCTTTGGAAACAACATTTCCCTAGCATAACATCAGGGTGTATACACTAGTCACAGGGGTGGGCAATTCCAGTCCTTGGGGCCTGATTGGGGTCACAGTTTTGCCCCAGGCCCAGCTAACACATCTGACTCCAATAATCACCTAATCATGATCTTCAGTATAGAATGTAATTTGATTAATCAGCTGTTTTTGCTAGGGATGGAGAAAAAGTGTGAGACCAATCATGCCCTCGAGGACTGGAGTTGCCCACCCCTGCGTGGAACACTGATGTTACAGTTGAAAAAGCAGCAGGTTAAAGTGGTTAAAGTCTGTTGGATCTGTACAACAATGGTTGAAGATATTTTCTCAAAGGGTGGTTTTGATAACTTTGCTTTTTTTTAGGGTAGATAAAGGATCAAATCAAATAGTATTTGTCACATGCACCGAATTCAACAGGTGTAGTAGACCTTACCGTGAAATGCTTACTTACAAGCCCTTAACCAACAATGCAGTTTTAAGAAAAATAAACTAAAGTTAAAAAAGTAACACAGTAAAATAACAATAACGAGGCTATATACAGGGGATACCGGTACCGACTCAAAGTGCGGGGGTACAGGTTAGTCGAGGTAATTGAGGTAATGGACTGAGAGTCTAATGAGGAATCTAACGATCACACAGTGACAACACAGTTTGTTTTACCCCTGGCTTCTGTTTTCTCCCCTGCAATTCAGCCTGTGATGAATGTAACGATGGACACAATGACTAATGTCTCTCTCTTACTTTACCAATGGTGTTTAGAGAGTTTTCAGACATTGTCCAATAGATGTGGAGGTTAGCAATAATAATGCAACAACAAGCTCAGCATTTCCTCTAAGCAGGTCATTTTTTTCAAGAGTGGCAGCACTTATAAATAATGGAGCCAATGTGTGACATTGAGATCAACATTTCAAAATGTTTTGAAAAAACGAAAAAGGATTTTCATGCAGTTCCATATGTGTACTTAGTGGAATAAAAGCTAATATATGAAAATTGACTCATAACTACACCTATACAACACCATGGCATAGGACTATACTGTACATTCTTTAAAGGGTTTTAGGGTTTTTACAGACATTGGCAGGTCAAATTCAAGCACTTAATAGTCATTTTCAATGGCCTCAATGTTATACAATTGTATAATTTATATAAATTATATGTTGCCACTTTAAGAATAGTAAAAATGTTTGGCCTTGCCAATGCACTGATATTTTCTTACATTCTAAAATATGTGAGAATAATGTGGCCATTACCTGACAAAATAGATTGGATTCATGCATTAATCTCACCATTTTAATCTCACTGTCACTGTTTTTATAATGAGAAAGGGACCAAAAAACAGGTTCCTTTTTTAAGTGAAGGGTTTCTTATGGAAAGCCAAGTTGAAGCCATAATTAGATGCTGTGGTCCTCATAATAACCGAATATGGATTTACTGCAACAGAGTAGCGCAACACCGTTCAATTGAAGAGGCGGAAAACAAACGAAAGTGGCCACATCTCTCACAAAAACAGATAACAAATGTAATCACAGATAATTGTAAGGGAGCAGGAGAACTTATAAATTGGCTAAAATAAATTGCAAGGACTTTTCAAGCACCAAATTAAGGAAATGTCCTTTTCAAGATAGGCACATTCCAGTACTCCAAATTCAAGATCAAGTATTCTACTTTGAGCTCCTTGAAATGTTTAACATCTGTCATCTTATTTCATTACCAGATCATATTGATAAGCCCACTAGACTATGTCATTTCATTATATCCAGAATAATTAATAGGAATAGCTTGGGTGTTGCGCAATAGTCTATCCTACACAATTGCGCACAGTGGACTCGGTGTCCAATACGAGGCACAAAAACATATGAAAACATGAACTCATTACCAAATCAAATCCAATTTTATTGGTCACATACACGTGATTAGCAGATGTTATTGCGGGTGTAGAGAAATGCTTATGCTTCTAGCTCTGACAGTGCAGTAATATCTAACAAGTAATATCTAACAAATTACAAAACATATACCCAATACACACAAATCTAAGTAGGAATGAATTGAGACTATACATATGGACGAGTGATGTCAGAGCAGAACCTACTAAGATACAGTAGAATAGTATAGAATACAGGATATACATATGAGATGAGTAATGCAAGATATGTAAACATTATTAAAGTGACTAGTGTTCCATTCCTTAAAGTGGCCAGTGATTTCTAGTCTATGCCTATAGGCAGCAGCCTCTAATGTTCTAGTGATGGCTGTTTAACAGTCTGATGGCCTTGAGATAGAAGCTGTTTTTCAGTCTCTCGGTCCCAGCTTTGATGCACCTATACTGACCTCGCCTTCTGGATGATAACGTGGTGAACAGGCAGTGGCTCGGGTGGTTGTTGTCCTTGATGATCTTTTTGGCCTTCCTGTGACATTGGGTGCTGTAGGTGTCCTGGAGGGCGGGTAGTTTGCCCCCGGTAATGAGTTGGGCAGACCGCACCACCCTCTGGAGAGTCTTGCTGTTGCAGACGGTGCAGTTGCTGTACCAGGCGGTGATACAGCCCGACAGGATGCTTTCAATTGTGCATCTGTAAAAGATTGTGAGGGTATTAGGTGAATTTCTTTAGCCTGCTGAGGTTGAAGAGGCTTTGTTGCACCTTCTTCACCACATGATCTGTGTTGGTGGTGCATTTCATTTTGTCAGTGATGTGTAACCAAGGAACTTGAAGCTTTCCACCTTCTCCTCTGTGGTCCTGTTGATGTAGATAGGGGAGTGCACCCTATGCTGTTTACTGAAGTCCACGATCATCTCCTTCGCTTTGTTGACTTTGAGTGAGAGGTAGTTTTCCAGGCACCACACTCTCAGAGCCCTCACCTCCTCCCTGTAGGCTATCTCGTCATCTTTGGTAATCAAGCCTACTACTGTTGTGTCATCTGCAAACTTGATGATTGAGTTGGAGGCGTGCTTGGCCACGCAGTCATGGGTGAACAGGGAGTACAGGAGGGGGCTGAGAACGCAGACTTGTGGGGCCCCAGTGTTGAGGATCAGCAGAGTGGAGGTGATGTTTTTTACCTTCACCACCTGGGGGCGGCCCATCAGGAAGTCCAGGACCCAGTTGCACAGGGCGGGGTTCAGACCCAGGGCTTTCAACCTTAATGATAAGCTTGGAGGGTACTATGGCTCTGTCATATCCTCACATGGTCTCTCCTATCATTGCTACGCAGACGACACACAATTCATCTTCTCCTTTCCCCCTTCTGATAACCAGGTGGCGAATCGCATCTCTGCATGTCTGGCAGACATATCAGTGTGAATGACGGATCACCACCTCAAGCTGAACCTCGGCAAGACGGAGCTGCTCTTCCTCCCGGGGAAGGACTGCCCGTTCCATGATCTCGCCATCACTGTTGACAACTCCATTGTGTCCTCCTCCCACAGTGCTAAGAGCCTTGGCGTGACCCTGGACAACACCCTGTCGTTCTCAGCTAACATCAAGGCGGTGACCCGATCCTGTAGGTTCATGCTCTACAACATTCGCAGAGTACGACCTTGCCTTACACAGGAAGCGGCACAGGTCCTAATCCAGGCACTTGTCATCTCACGTCTGGATTACTGCAATTCGCTGCTGGCAGGGCTCCCTGCCTGTGCCATTAAACCCTTACAACTCATCCAGAACGCCGCTGCCCGTCTGGTGTTCAACCTTCCCAAGTTCTCGCACGTCACCCCGCTCCTCCGCACACTCCACTGGCTTCCAGTTGAAGCTCGCATCTGCTACAAGACCATGGTGCTTGCCTACGGAGCTATGAGGGGAACGGCACCTCCGTTCCTTCAGGCTCTGATCAGTCCCTACACCCAAAGAAGGGCACTGCGTTCATCCACCTCTGGCCTGCTCGCTTCCCTAGCTCTGCGGAAGCACAATTCCCGCTCAGCCCAGTCAAAACTGTTCGCTGCTCTGGCACCCCAATGGTGGAACAAGCTCCCTCACGATGCCAGGACAGCGGAGTCAATCACCACCTTCCGGAGACACCTGAAACCCCACCTCTTTAAGGAATACCTGGGATAGGATAAAGTAATCCTTCTACCCCCCCCCCCCCCCACAAAAAAAAAGATATAGATGTACTACTTTAAAGTGGTTGTTCCACTGGATATCATAAGGTGAATGCACCAATTTGTAAGTCGCTCTGGATAAGAGCGTCCGCTAAATGACGTAAATGTAAAATGTAAATGAATGCTGACCGATAGTCAATAAACAGCATTCTTACATAGGTATTCCTCTTGTCCAGATGGGATAGGGCAGTGTGCAGAGTGATGGCGATTGCATCGTCTGTGGATCTATTGGGGCGGTAAGCAAATTGAAGTGTACCTTGATGCTTTCTCTGTTAAATCTAACAAGACCCTGCTGTAAATCAAGCAGACAACAACAGATGATCGACCTCAATTCACTAGGGGGATCCCGATTGGCGCAGCGGTCAAAGGCACTGCATCTCAGTGCTAGAAGGTGTCACTACAGACCCTGGTTGAATTCCACTGTATCACAACCAGCCGTGATGGGAGTCCCATAGGACGGAGCACAATTGGCCCAGCATCGTCCGGTTTAGGGTTTGGCCGGGGTAGGCTGTCATTGTCAATAGGAATTTGTTCTTAGCTGACTTGTCTGGTTAAATAAAAGGGATATTAGATCCAATGGCACAACTGTCTTCACCAGTGTAACAAATGAGACACCAAAATTTTCTAGGCATTCTTTGCCAACACCTTTTTTTCCAGCACTTGGGCTATTGTTTTATTGCATGCGCTATCACAAAAGATGTCATTCGGTAAATTATTTCCTGGATCAGATGATGATGTGTTAAAATATCACAGCGTAACTAATCAGCTGGACACCAAATGCGCATAATTGTTGAAGAACCACATTAACGACAGTATCAATTTTGATTTGAAGTATCAAGGTAAGGTGACTATTTCGGTCAGAAGCATTCGATTGTGCAATTGCATTTATTATTTTGGATTTGTGTGCCCATGAAAACCGTTTTCACCACGTAACATAATGAGACACAAAATGTTACATATACAAAAAACTGTTCAACAGCTAGATCCATGTTTCTTACAGGGTTCAATTTCAATGTCTAATTTAACTGATTAATGCGATAAGTCACACAATTTTGGACAAATCCGTCAAGACACAAACCATGAGAAAGGGTTAACCTTTTACTGTAGTGGGCTAAATCAGGGTCACACAGTGTTTCTTGGTAGTCTTAAACAAATCTACTATGAAACAAAAGTATACACCTCACACACATGGTTATGGGCTTAAGAAAAGAAGACAAAAGTACCATGTCACATATAGAGTTGAAATGTATTCCATTTTGAGTTTCCATCCCAATATTACACTTTATATAGATTACAGAAAATAGGCTCCTTCCCCAGGCAGTCTTGTTTCTGTTGTTCATGTCTAGATGCTAATCCTACGTTGTATCGTACCATATTATTTGTTATATTAAACTTACCACCTGCACCTGCTTTTCGACTCCCAGCGTCTGCGTTACATTGCTACGTTACAGCCTTATTCTAAAATGTATTAAATATTTGTTTCCCTCAGAAATCTACACACAATACCTCATAATGACAAAGCAACATTTTAGCAAATATATTAAAAATAAAAAACAGAAATACTTTAATTATGTAAGTATTCAGACCCTTTTCTATGAGACTCGAAATTCAGCTCAGATGCATCCTGCTTCCATTGATCATCCTTGAGATGTTTCTACCACTTGGTTGGAGTCCACCAGTGGTAAATTCAATTAATTGGACATGATTTGGAAAGGTACACACCTGTCTATATAAGGTCCCACAGTTCACAGTGCATGTCAGAGCAAAAACCAAGCCATGAGGTCGAAGGAATTGTCCATAGAGCTCCGAGACATGATTGTGTCGAGGCACAGATCTGGGTAAGGGTACCAAAACATTTCTGCAGCATTGAAGGTCCCCAAGAACACAGTGTCCTCCATCATTCTCAAATGAAAGAAATTTGGAACCACCAGGACTTTTCCTAGAGCTAGCCACCGGGCCAAACTGAGCAATCGGGGGAGAAAGGCCTTGGTCAGGGAGGTGACTAAGAAGCCAATTGTCACTCTGACAGAGCTCTTGAGTTCCTCTGTGGAGATGGGAGAACCTTCCAGAAGGACAACCATCTCTGCAGCACTACCAATCAGGCCTTTATGGTAGAGTGGCCAGATGGAAGCCACGCCTCAGTAAAAGGCACATGACAGCCCGCTTGGAGTTTGCCAAAAGGCACCTAAAGACTCTCAGACCATGAGAAACCAGATTCTCTGGTCTGAAGAAACTAAGATTGAACTCTTTGGCCTGAATGCCAAGTGTCACGTCTGGAGGAAACCTGGTACCATCCCTACGGTGAAGCATGGTGGTGGTATCATCATGCTGTGGGGATGTTTTTCAGCGGCACGGACTGGGAAACTACTCAGTATCTAGGCAAAGTTGAATGGAGCAATGTGCAAAGAGATCCTTGATGAAAAACTGCTCCAGAATGCTCAGGACCACAGACTTGGGTGAAGGTTCACGTTCCAACAGGAACACAACCCTAAGCACACAGCCAAGACAAAGCAAGAGTGGCTTCTGAATGTCCTTGAGTGACCCAGCCAGAGCCCGGACTTGAACCAGATCGAACATCTCTGGAGAGACCAGAAAATAGCTGTGCAGTAACGCTCCCCATCCTACCTGACAGAGCTTGAGAGGATCTGCAGAGAAAAATGGGAGAAACTCCCCAAATACAGGTGTGCCAACTTTTTTACGTCCTATCCAAGAAGACTCGAGGCTGTAATCAGTGCAAAAGGTGCTTCGACAAAGTACTGATTAAAGGGTCTCATGCAAAAGCGCTATTTCTGTTTTTTATTTTTAATACATTTGCAAAAATGTCTAAAATCCTGTTTTTGCTTTGTCATTATGGGTATTGTGTGTAGATTGATGAGGTAAAAAATTATTCAATCAATTTTAGAATAAGGCTGTAACGTAACAAAATGTGAAAAAAGTCAATGGGTCTGAAAACTTTCTGAATGCACTGTTTATCTAAAAATATATATATTTCACCTTTATTTAACCAGCTAGGCCAGTTGAGAACAAGTTCTCATTTACAACTGTGACTTGGCCAAGATAAAGCAAAGCAGTGTGACAAAACAACAACACAGAATTACACAAACAAACGTACAGTCAGTAACACAATATAAAAATCTATGTACAGTGTGTGGAAATGTAGAAGAGTAGGAAGGTAAGGCAATAAATAGGCCAACGAGGCAAAATAATTACAATTTAGCACTGAGTGATAGATGTGCAGATGATGATGTGCAAGTAGAGATACTGGGGTGCAAAAGAGCAAGAGGGTAAGTAACAATATGGGGATGAGGTAGTTGGGTGTGCTTTTTACAGATTGGCTGTGATCGGTAAGCTGCTCTGACAGCTGATGCTTAAAGTTAGAGAGGGAGATACAAGACTCCAGCTTCAGTGATTTTTGCAATTCATTCCAGTCATTGGCAGCAGGGAACTGGAAGGAAAGGCGGCCAAAGAAAGTGTTGGCTTTGGGGGTGACCAGTGGAATATACCTGCTGGAGTGCATGCTACGGGTGGGTGTTGCTATGGTGACTAGTGAGCTGAGATAAGGCGGGGCTTTACCTAGCATAGATTTATAGATGACCTGGAGCCAGTTGGATTGGCGATGAATACGTAGTGAGGGCCAGCCAACGAGAGCATACAGGTTGCAGTGGCAACTATGATAGATTACATCCAATTTGCTGAGTAGAGTGTTGGAGGCTATTTTGTAAATGGCTTCACCAAAGTCAAGGATTGGTAGAATGGTCAGTTTTAGGAGGGTATGTTTGGCAGTATGAGTGAAGGAGGATTTGTTGCAAAATAGGAAGCCGATTCTAGATTTAATTTTGAATTGGAAATGCTTAATGTGAGTCTGGAAGGAGAGTTTTCAGTCTAACCATACACCTAGGTATTTGTAGTTGTCCACATATTCTCAGTCAGAACCGTCCAGAGTAGTGATGCAAGTCGGGCGGGAGGGTACGGGCAGCAATCGGTTGAAGAGCGTGCACTTAGTTTTACTTGCATTTAAAAACAGTTGGAGGCCTCGGAAGGAGTGTTGTATGGCATCGAAGCTCGTTTAGAGGTTTGTTAGCATAGTGTCCAAAGAAGGGCCAGATGTATACAGAATGGTGTCGTCTGCGTAGAGGTGGATCAGAGAATCACCAGCAGCAAGAGCGACATCATTTATATATACAGAGAAAAGAGTCAGCCCGAGAATTGAACCCTGTGGCACCCCCATACAGACTGTCAGAGGTCCGGACAACAGGCCCTCCGATTTGACACAGTGAACTCTATCTGAGAAGTAGTTGATGAACCAGGCGAGGCAATCATTATAGAAGCCAAGGCTTTTGAGTCTGCCAATAAGAATGCAGTGATTGACAGAGTCGAAAGCCTTGGCCAGGTTGATGAAGACAGTACTCTCTTTTATCGATGGCGGTTATGATATCGTTTAGGACCTTGAGCTTGGCTGAGGTGCACCCATGACCAGCTTGGAAACCAGATTGCATAGTGGAGAAGGTACGGTGGGATTCGAAATGGTCAGTGATCTGTTTGTTAACTTGGCTTTCGAAGACCTTAGAAAGGCAGGGCAGGATGGATTTAGGTCTGTAGCAGTTTGGGGCTAGAGTGTATCCCCCCTTGAAGAGAGAGATGACCGCGGCAGCTTTCGAATCTTTGGGTATCTCAGACGATACGAAAGAGGGGGCTAGTAATAGGGGCTACAGGCTAGTAATAGGGGTTGCAACAATTTCGGCAGATCATTTTAGAAAGGGGGGGGGGGGGGTCCAGATTCTCTAGCCCAGCTGATTTTTAGGGTTCCCGATTTTGCTGCTCTTTCAGAAAATCAGCTGTCTGGAGTAGGGTGAACGAGAAGCGGGAGGGGCTTGGGCAAGTTGCTGCAGGGGGTGCTGAGATGTTGGCCGGGGTAGGAGTAGCCAGGTGGAAAGCATGGCCAGCCGTAGAAAAATGCTTAATGACATACATTTTTTTTGCAGATTATTATCAATGACTTCTCAACAGCTGTAACAAGTTGTCCAGTGTAGTAAATCCTCACTGGAACTTTAGTTTATAGAAATACCCATATACAGGTTATCTTCTATTGGTTCCCAGTGCTTCTACATCTGCATTGCTTGCTGTTTGGGGTTTTAGGCTGGGTTTCTGTACAGCACTTTCTGACATCGGCTGATGTAAAAAGGGCTTTATAAATACATTTGATTGATTGATTGATTGGTTACCAGGATAAGAGACTTAGCAGCATGTGGTCGAACAAACATTCATGTGTAATCACTTACATGTAATCTGATAAAAAATTAAAATAAACTATTGAGTTACCAGCAAAAAAAAAAAAAGTGTAATCAAATTACAAATACTTTTGAAAAACTAGATTATTACTGCTTGGATTACTATTAACTTCAGAAAGGACGTTTGTGGAAAAAAATACATTGATACCTTTGTCACGGTTGTCGTAAGGATTGGACCAAAATGCAGCGGGAATATGTATACTCATCTTCTTTTTATTTTGAAGAAGGAGAAACAACTAAATATGTATACAAAAGAAGAACAAAAACTAAACAGTCCTGTCAGGTGCAACAAACACTAAACAAGGAACAGCTACCCACAAATCCCATAGAAAAAACACCCCTCTTAAATAGGACCTTCAATTAGAAGCAACGAGGAGCAGCTGCTTCCAATTGAAGGTCCACCCAATAAACATCACATAGAAATAGACATTCTAGAACTAACATAGAAATAGACTAACAAAGAACATAGCCCAACAAACCCTGAAACACTTTAAACAAACACCCCCTGCCACGTCCTGACCAAACTACACAACCTTTCTGTTTTCACAATGGGATTCAATTCAGCACTGAACATAGGCGCAAGTTTAAGTTCGTTCCACCTGAGCGAGTCTGACCACAAGTCAGAGACCACTATGATGACACACCAAATGTGTTTGACGGATCCTTTTTGTCTTCTTCTAATGCCTCTTAAAGGGAAAGAAATCCAAAAGTAACAAAAAAGTAATCAGACTACTTTACTGAGTTTGTGTTATCCAAAAGTTACGTTACTGATTACAATTTTGGACAGTAACTGTAACAGATTACATTTAGAAAGTGACTGACCCATCCCCGAGCTGAGGCATCAGACGACAATCTTGAGACTATTACAGTATGACTGTTTCCAACTGACACAGTACGGGTGCCTGATTTCTTAATCAAACCACTTCTCATCTTTTCATTTAGAGAAGAAACACATAATGTGTGATCTGAGTCAGAAACATGAACTTCTGTTGTTCATCTTCAGAGGGTTCAAGTCATTCATCTTGAGCTGGTTCAAATTATTCATCTTGAAAGGGTTCAAGTCATTCCGGGGAAATAATCACTTTATGTATGAGAGCTCACTTTGAGTGTAATACTCTTCGCAACATAGGGTATCACTTATCTGGGAAACATAGCTGTACATTGCTTTGGTCGATTTTCTTTGTTCAGGTGCCGAAGAGATATTCTCTGGTGACACACACACACACACACACACACACACACACACACACACACACACACACACACACACACACACACACACACACACACACACACACACACACACACACACACACACACACACACACACACACACACACACACACACACACACACACACTGCTGTAAGGTTATCTATGGATAACAGTAGTACGAGGCTGGATCTCTCCGAGGCAGATATCCTAACACAGATCTCCTAATCTGAGGATAATGCGGTAATCTGTTGTTGGTGAGATATCTGATGAGAGCGAGTCTGATTTGGTCTGGTCACGTCTGGATTATGTCATCTGTCTCGGTCCTCAGATCCTCCTCATGATAAACCCATTGCGTAATGACAGACTTGAATCAAAATCATCTGGGGTTTCCGGACTCCATAATCTTATATTCACTCAATTCAAATGGGATGGCTGGAATCAAGTGAATGTCACAGCGATTTTTGAAATATTGTATGCCGACAATGTTTACTTTCTGCTGAAATAGACAATGTTTCTGAGCTCATGGGAACATTTCTACAGCATATTTACACACCATCCACACTGATGATAACCACTATTCCACTACTACTTATACTGTAGTACTACAGTCATATAACTTATAGGTATACTGTTAGATGTAGGAGTATGGCACCCACACTGCCGACAATAAAATCTCTTAGACTCCCACCAGTCATCGCCAAGGTTTCCTATACAATCCATTTTAATCAATCCCATTGTATGAGTGAAACAGGAGACAAGGGCAGGGAACTGAAAGACTAGCTCTCATGCATACCAACCAATCACTGGCCCTGACTGGTCACCCATAAAGTTGTCATTCTATTGCCTCATCAAAAATGGCAAAATGCACATCCTAAAGCAACTGCATGGTGCAGGGCAAAATTTGGAATAATTTGACTGATCTTCTGACCAATGTACATACTTTTTACATTATAATCACGGATTATGATGTTCATATGCTTCTACTGATAGGGTGGCAGGTAGCCTAGTGGTTAAAGCGTTGGGCCAGTAACCGAATGGTCGCTGGTTTGACTACCCAAGGTGAAAAATCTGTCAATGTGCCTTTGATCAAGACATCTAACCCTAATTTGCTCCAGGGGTGCTGTACTGCTATAGCTGACCCTGTTAAACAACACATTTCACTGCACCTATCATACTACTATGGCTGACCCTGTTAAACAACACATTTCACTGCACCTATCATACTACTATGGCTGACGCTTGTGGTGGCTAATTTCTTTACTATCAAATGAGGAGAGACAAACTTATCACACAAGTCAGAGATATACTTAAACTAAATCTTTATTCACTTTGTTAATAAGGGAGCAGGTCAATACAACGCACACATATCAAGTGAATCGATTGAGTGCTCTACGATTCGTTGAGAGCCACGAGACAAAAGTAGAAAGGTCTTTTATAGCTAAGATACACCCCTCTCAGTCTACATGACGAACAACAGCTGTATGGAATGGGTCGCAAGGTTAAGATTTGTATGAAAGATACTTATAATTCACACCAGACAGTATCTGCTGTAACAACCATTCTCTTTGTGTAGAGACCAAGGTCTGACCCTGGGATCATCTCTTCCTGGCACTATATAGAACAGAAACGTTATCTCATGCTCTGGAACGCTCTTTCAATTTTATCACCCAAAAGACATTGCAAATCTCCTGTCAGTGTTATCTCCTAGAGGCCCACTTTCAGTTTACACAGACACAATAGTTATAAGAACCCTATATTCTGTATTCCATTTGATGCAATATTATAACATAATCTTGCAATTTTGCTCTCACACCCTGTTAAACACCACATTTCACTACACCTGTCACGTCCTGACCATAGAGAGCTCGTATTTTTCTATGGTAGAGTAGGTCTTGTCGTGACTGGGGGTTTTGTCTAGATTATTTATTTCTATGTTTGGTTCTAGTTTCTTTTTTCTATGTTGGGTTTTTGTCTACTTTAAATTTTCTATGTTGTATTCTAGGTTCTTTTTCCTAGGTTGGGATTTTCGTATGATTCCCAATTAGAGGCAGCTGGTCATCATTGTCTCTAATTGGGGATCATATTTAAGTTGTTGTTTTTCCCACTAGTGTTTGTGGGAGATTATTTAGAGTTTATGCATGTAGCACCTCTTCGTCACGGTTTGTTGTTTTTGTTTATAGTTTGTCTGTCTTGCATAGTTTCACATAGAAATAAAGATGTGGAACGATAAGCACGCTGCGCCTTGGTCGCTGCGCCTTGGTCTCTTTCATACAACAAGCGTGACGACACCTATCATACTTTAAATTCAGTGTTTTGTGCTACAAATAGACAACCAAATGACACATAAATGTTGTTATTATTATTAGATGTTATTATTACCATTTTAGTATTATTATTATAAATGTTATTGTTCTTACTATGTTATTATTAGTAGTATGTCACGACTTCCGCCGGAGTCGGTCCCACACAAATCTACCATGATGCTCAATGGGACATACTATCACTAAATAAAATATGACTCGGACAACTTGAAGTGCATGAAGGCACTCTTAATGGCTAACTTTTTTTTAAGCAAAGCTGCGACGGGGATAGAAAGAGAGGCAGAGAGACAGATGGAGGGGGAGTTATTTTAGAGTGTGAGAGAGACTGAAGAAAGAGAGACAGAGAGAGAGAAAGGCAGAGAGAGAGAAGGTTTGGAAGAAAGAGAGAGAGAAAAAGATGGAGGGAGAATTATTCTAGAGAGCGTGAGAAAGAGACAGAGGGAGAGAGTGAAAGTGAGAAAGATAAATATTTTGAGAGAGGAAGTAACAGCAGGATAGAGATACATTTTTAATCACTTTGAGTCACTCTGACAAGGAGGAATGAGAGAGCGAGGGAACAGAGGAGAGGAGATGAACACCTGTCTTCTTCTTCATCTGCGGCGTGTGTGTGTGTGTGTGTGTGTGTGTGTGTGTGTGTGTGTGTGTGTGTGTGTGTGTGTGTGTGTGTGTGTGTGTGTGTGTGTGTGTGTGTCTGTGTGGTGGTGGTGTGTGTGTGTGTGTGTGTGCGTGTGCGTGTGCACCTTGATTACTTTTTTTCAAATCGAATCCGTTTTCCGTGTTGATTCAACATCATCACATTGAAAGTTTTTGTTGAAATTATTTGTAAACAACATTGGTTCAACTGGTTTCTGCACTGACTCTCTCCACACACAAATACACACACACACACAAATACACACACACACCTCTGCAGAGACCAATCAGAGGTCACGCTTGCTTTCAGATGTGGCAGCATGACAGCATGATAGGTCAGCGCTTACTGACAGGCAGACGGACAATTTTAGAGTTTAGATCAGGAAGGATTTAAGTCTCTTTCTCTAGCCTTGCTCTCTGTGTCTCTCTCCAACTGTCTATCATGCTGCCTGTCTGCGTCAGTCTCTCTCTCTCTCTCTCTCTTTCTCTTTCGCTCCTTTTCTGTCCCTAATATATCTTCTCCCTCCATCTCTCTTCAGACACATTCCTGCAGCCTAAGCATTAACTTGACCCTGTGACATGAGTGTTATTAATTAGGCTGAAGGCCACTGAGACACAGGCTGCTGGGTCTGAAATTACACCCTATTCTCATATGGTCTCAGGTCAAAAGTAGTGCACTATAAAGGACATAGGGTTCCATACGGCTCAGGAAAAAAAGTAGTGCACTATATAGGGCATAGGGTTCCATAGGGCTCAGGTCAGAAGTAGTGCACTATATAGGGTATATGGTGTCATTTCAGACACAACCACTGAGTAGAACAGTGACGATTATTCTTACTGAGAAAAAAAAAGTAATTACAATCTCAAAGCAAATGAGAACAAGAGGTCCTACATAATCCGTCCCGTCCCGTCATATGGTCACACAATTCCAATTTAATGCTGACGCTGGAATTTATCTTCTTCATATTTCTTTGGAATCATCCCTGCATGCCGTAGTCAGTTTGTTTGTTTGCTTGTCTTACCATGACAGTGGGTCTGGTAATAGCTGTCAGATAATGTAGGCTGGCATTATTCCATTCTGACTCAGTGAGATTTAGAGAGAAGCAGCGGCAGTTCTAACTGGCAGTACTCTTCAGAGACTCTGGCCCCTCTCTTCCTTCCATCCTGCCTTCGTTCAGGTAATCACTGATCTATAAATGTGTTGACAGGGTAAAACATGATTTCTACCCCATTGCTTCCACCAATCAAACCTTGTGATCAGTAATTTCCTCATAGAAGGATGGGAAGGAAGAGGGTGTGTTTAAAGTATTCCTCAGAGACCCTGTCCTGGCTGTCTAAGACCCTTCAGTTCCAGCTCTCTGAGGTGCTTATGACTGGTTCTGTGCAGCTCTGAGGTGCCTGCCTGCCTGCTGACCGGCTCTCTACAGCGCTTGTCTCACATGCGGGGAGAAACCAAGTGTTAAAAACCAGCAAGCTCTAGGGCGATAGAGATATGACATCTCAGTTGTGGTGTGAAAAATTACATAAGGTAATAATCGCGTCTAGCGACTTGCATGGGCCGAGGCCCAGCGTGATGACTCAATCACGATTTAGGACATTGTTTGGATGGCTGAACATATGTGAGCTGTCACAAGAGTCAAACACACCTTATCTATGGCTTTCTCCGGGGTGTGACGTTCCCACAGAATCCTGGGAGCACGAATACCTTAGATGTGAAGACTGAGGAAACATGAACCGACAAAATTCATATTACTGTGAATTAAATTGTCCTGTTTGGATTGTTTCAAGAGTTCATAAAGAGCTGCAAAATGTTGATATGTCTTATTGCATTGTATGTTTTCTGGTTGATGTATTTTAAAGTGACTGAATTGAAATGAAAGGTTTTGTTGACGGGTTATCAGGCACATTCCTGTTGTCCAGTCATTCAAATTGAGTTGATTAGATTGGAATCTGAGTGTGTTGTTCTTGACTTTTTGTTTTCACTAGCAAAATGAGTTCCCGTTTGAATTTGGTTAAAAGGGCAGGGAATTCGCTCATACTTTGAAGACTTGTTAGAAAGCATGTGCAGACACATTTGTTTTTTCTCTTAGAGATGATTCTGATCTGAAGACACGTGTAACCATATTAAGTCTTAGTTAGTTGATAGTAATTTACTCTGTGTTATTCTGTAATGTTTCATGTATTCCATGTACATTGTAATTGTTTTGAGTGTCAAATATTTTGAGACTAATAAATCCTATTAATTGAATTGAGTAAATGCATTCTTCGTTTTAAAGAATAATTATTTGATTTACTATACATTCATAATTTAGTCAGTTGGTCAATATTATTCAAACTACACATATCATATATGACCGACTGACTCGATTCGGTCTTTCAGGCGATTGAGAAATCTGTGGGTAAAACTAGTTGAAAAAGCAAAATCGGATTATTATGTTGAAACACTATCTGAATGTACAGGGAACCCAGCTAAATTATGGAACGCTGTTAAATCACTGAAGGGTTTGTGTCTCCTCTTCTCTCCCCCAATAAATTAATGCAGATTCTGGCCCTATTACTGACAAAATTGATATCATTAATGCATTTAATCACCATTTTATCTCTGCGGGCTTTATATTTGAATGTATTTCAAAGCCAACTCTTGAAAAGAGAAGTTTGGATGTAGATGGGGAAAATCTATTGAATGATACTGAAAATGCTGATCAGGAGTTTTCTTTTTGGAAATTCACTGATGAAGAAGTCCTGGATGCTTTGCTAACATTAGACAACAAAAAAATCCACAGGTGCTGATCATTTGGAGCCTGGTCTGCTTAAGTGTGCAGCACCCCTTAATACTGGCTCAGTAGCCCACATTTTTTATTTCACATTGTTATCAGGAAGTATTCCAAAAGCATGGAAATCCGTGTATGTGCTGCCACTCCATAAGGGTGGGGATATGAATGATCTTGACAACTATCGCCCCATTTCAAGACTACCTTGTTTAGCTAAGATTCTTGAATCCTTGGTTAATGTACAATTTCGTTCCTTTTTATCTGATAATTGTATTCTTAATATAAACCAATCAAGGTTTAGGCCTGGGCATAGTACTACCACAACAACCACGCTAGTTGTTAATGATCTTGTCAATGCCTTGGATGCTAAAAAGAGCTGTGCTGCCTTGTTAATTGAACTGTCAAAGGCGTTCGACACCATTGATCATTCTGTTTTGCTGAAGAAATTATCAAGAGTAGGCCTGGGATATGGTTTCAGAATTATCTTAGCAACAGAACTCAGGCCATCTTGATAGATGGGGTTAAATCTGAATTTCTTGAGATTCAAAAAGGTGTTCCTCAGGGTTCGATTTTGGGTCCATTATTGTTCACTTTGTATATTAATGACATTGGAAACACTGTTAATACTTTTAACATTCATCTCTATGCAGATTTTGTATTCCTGTGCGACCTCAGTGCAGCAGGCCATTCGTGAACTTCAGCATGACTTTGATTAAATTCAGAAATCACGTACAGATCTTAAATTAGTGGTAAATACAAGTAAAACCAAGCTCATGCTGTTCTCTAGGTCATGAAATGTTCACCCTGAGGCCCTGCATATTTGCACTACAAATGGAGCCCAAATTGAGCTTGTTTCTCAGTATAAGTATCTGGGTGTCTGGATTGATGACAAGTTGTCCTTCGTAACGGATATTGAAAATCTGACTAAGAAGCTAAGATCCAAGATACTTTTTTTATATCGAAAATAAATCATGCCTTAGCATTAAAAATAGGAGAAAGATTGTTCAAACAACACTTCTCCTTGTATTGGATTTTGGTGATATTGTTTACATGCATGTGGCAACCTCTGTTTTGAAACCCTTGGATGCAGTCTACCATACAGCAATACGTTTTATCACAGGGGACCATTTTAGGACTCATCATTGTAGTGTGGGATGGACCTCTCTGTCTGTAAGAAGAGAGCTGCATTCTCTTTTATTTATTTACAAAGAAATCTTCCAGAAATGTCCTCTAATGTAACATCATTAATTAAGATAAGAATCATAAATTACCAAACCCGTTCACAGGAATGGATAACACTAGAGATCACTCCAGTCTCCACAAATTTATGAAAATCTGCATTTTGTTTTTTTGCCCCTAATTTCTGGAACAATATACAGAGTTCACTGCAGCTAGATGTGCTGGTGCCATGTAGTTGAATGTGATTGCTTTTATTAAATATGTTTAATTTTGTTTAATTATTTTGTTTTATATACATATGTGTATGTTGTTTAAATATTCTGTTTTTATTGTAATGTATACAGGGCTCTCTTGTAAAAGAGATGTTTAATCTCAATGTGACCTTCTGTTTAAATAAAGGTTAAATAAATGAAGCAACATTTGAAATTATGTTTTTTACGTTGGATAAATGTAGAGACTCAGAGCTAGAAAATTCTGCTTTGAAAGTTGATAAACTGAATGTTTTGGTATCTACTGGAGAGCTCCTCATTGTCTACACCCATTCAGCATTGTTCACACCCTCTTAAGGTTTAGCCCCACCCATCTCTTTAAGGATTCACATGTGAGGCTATGTACTAAACAACCAAAGATTTCAAGACTAAAGGCTGGCTTATACTACAGGTGTGTTCGTAAATATAATCCGGAGCGCCTGAGTGTGCTCTGGGCATTTGTAAACTCAGAGAGTTGTCAGATTGTTCGTTCGTAAATTCAGAGCGTTTCGCTCTCGGAGTGTTCAGAGTACACACAGGACACTCTGGCCGAGGAGTAGGGTTGATACGAGCGTTCCGACCTAACAACAGCAGTCAAGCATCCAAGCTAACTGGCCAACGTTGGCTACCTTTGCTAGCTACTTCCAAACACAAATGAGAGAACAGCTCACTCTGAGCATTTTACTCGCCATGTCAGAGCTGGTTACGCTGTTTTTATGTTATCCAGAGCATTGGTGACTTCAACTGTGCTGCTGGCAACAATTAATTATTTTTTTTTACCAAAGTTTACTGACACCGGCCATATTCAATAGGTGTTGAGGGTAAGTCAATTTGTCAGTTATTCTGCGCTCTGGCACACTCAGACCAGAGTGCTCTGAAATCGGAGTAGATAGCCAGAGCGAATTTACCAGCTACGTCTATCGACAGTTGTCACAGTGACATCATAAACATTCTACTGAAATAGTTTGTTGCATAGTGGAGTATTTTGTTTAGACATGTAGTTAGCTAGCGAAACAATGAACCATAATCTCAAGGTTACTACCCTGCATGAATCTGCAGGTAGCTAACCAAGCAGGTTCAATGTTAGCTAGCTAACATTAGGCTATAACTAGCAATGCACATGGCTGTGAGATACAAATAATATTACTACACAGACCATACATGTAATGTTAGCTAGCTAGCCAGCCAGCTAATGTTAGCTAGCTAGCTCACAGTATATTTTAACTTGAAATGAACACAACTTTCTGACAAAATTAGAAATGTGTTATATCTAAAAGTGTAGCTAGCTTGTCATCATTGTGTGTGTAGGTGGCAAGGAAGTCAGGTGCAGGAGAAACCAACTTGGTATAACTGGAGTTGTTTAATAAATAATAAACAAACGAACTCCAAAACCAACGTCCATAAAAATAACATGGGTAAAAATACCTGTAGCGCACCAATACAAAAATACACGAAATCAATAACAAACAAAACAATCTCAGACAAGGACATGAGGGAAAACAGAGGGTTAAATACACAACATGTAATGAATGGGATTGGAAACAGGTGTGTAGGAAAACCAGACAAAGCCAATGGAAAATGAAAAATGGATCAGTGATGGCTAGAAGACTGGTGACGTCGACCGCCGAGCACCACCCGAACAAGGAGGGGCATCGACTTCGGTAGAAGTTGAAACAATCCCCCCCACCCCCCCCCCCGACCCGCGCGTCAACACCGGCCTCGGGGACGACCTGGAGGACGAGGTGCATGGCGATCCGGATGGAGACGATGGAACTCTCGCAGCAGGGAAGAATCTAACATCCTCCACCGGAACCCAGCATCTCTGCTCCGGACCGTACCCCTCCCAGTCCATGAGGTACTGAAGGCCTCTCGCCCGACGTCTCGAATCCAGGATGGATCGAACGGAGTATGCCGGGGCCCCCTCAATCGCTGCACCTCCTTTACCGTGGTGGGAGTCGGCCAATTACGCATGGCTGCAATGCGGTCACACTCAATCTCCTCTCCTGACGTAGATAGGCGATACCCTAAGAAGGAGACAGACTGTTGAAAGAACAGGCATTTCTCAGCCTTGACATACAGGTCACGCTCCAACAGGCGACCAAGCACTCTGCGCACCAGGGACACATGCTCGGCGCGTGTAGCGGAGTAAATCAGAATGTCATCAATATACACTACTACAGCCTGCCCATGCAGGTCCCTGAAAATCTCGTCTACAAAAGATTGGAAGACTGATGGAGCATTCTTCAAACCGTAAGGCATGACGAGGTACTCATAATGCCCTGAGGTGGTACTAAATGCTGTCTTCCACTCGTCTCCATCTCGGACACGCACCAGGTTGTACGCACTCCTGAGGTCCAGTTTAGTGAAGAAGCGCGCCCCGTGCATTAACTCAATCGCCGTGGCGATCAGAGGTAGCGGGTAACTGTACCCCACTGTGATTTTATTGAGACCTCGATAATCAATGCACGGGCGCAGACCTCCATCCTTCTTCTTCACAAAAAAGAAACTCGAGGAGACGGGTGAAATGGAGGGCCGAATGTACCCCTGACGCAGGGATTCGGAGACATATGTCTCCGTAGCCACCGTCTCCGCTTGCGATAGGAGATACACGTGACTCCTGGGAAGTGCAGCGTCTACCATGAGATTTATCGCACAATCCCCCTGTCGATGGGGTGGTAATTGATTCGCCTTATTTTTACAGAAGGCGAGAGCCAAATCGGCATATTCGGGGGTAATACGCACGGTGGAGACCTAGTCTGGACTTTCCACCGTAGTAGCACCAACGGAAACCCCTACACACCTACCTGAGCACTCTCGCGACCACCCCTTGAGAGCCCTCTGTGGCCAAGAAAAAGTGGGGTTGACAAATTAACTAAGGTAGACCCAGCATCACGGGATAAGCTGGAGTGTCCATAAGGAAAATACACATTTTTTCCTTGTGACCCCCCTGCGTCACCTTACTCAAAGGAGCTGTGGCCTCCCTGATTAACCCTGACCCTAATGGTCGACTATCTAAGGTGTGAACGGGGAAAAGCACATCCACGGGTACAATGGGGATCCCTAAACTATGAGCAAAAGCTTGATCAATGAAATTCCCAGCCGCGCCTGAATCTGCTAGCGCCTTATGCTGGGAACCCGGGGAAAAATCAGGAAAAGTAACAGACAAACATAAGTGCAACAGAGGGCTCTGGATGAGAATGGTGCCTACCCACCTGGGGTGGTGCCAGAGCGCCCTGCCTGTTACCTCGATTCCCAGGGGAACCTACCTGGCACCGACCAGCAGCGTGACCTCTGCGGCCATAGATGGTGCGCGAGCGGGAACCCCTCCGGTCTCCCTGTGCACCCCCTCTCCCAGTTCCCTGGGTATAGGAGAGGGGGTGCGGGAGGAGATGGAACCACCAGACCCCGATCTGGACGTCCGCGAGCAGCCAGCAGGTTGTCCAGCCGGATGGACAGATCCACCAGCTGGTCGAAGGTGAGGGTGGTGTCTCTGCAGGCCAGCTCCAGACAGACGTCCTCACGCAGACTACAATGGTAATGGTCGATCAGGGCCCTGTGATTCCATCCCGCACCGGCTGCCAGGGTCCTAAACTCCAGGGCAAAATCCTGGACGCTCCTCGTCTCCTGCCTCAGATGGTAGAGGCGCTCACCCACCGCTCTGCCCTCGGGTGGATGGTCAAAGACTGCCTGAAAACGGCAGGTGAACTCCTCATAATGGTCCAACGCCGCATCTCCTCCTCCAAACACAGCGCTGGCCCACTCCAGGGCTCTCCCGGTGAGGCACCAGACAAGGGCGAAACTCTTCTCACGGTCAGACGGACCTGGGTGGACCGTGGCCAGGAAAAGGTCTAATTGTAGTAGGAAACCCCGGCAGGTGGCAGCACTTCCGTCGTACCCCTGAGGCATGGATAGACGGATGCCACCGTGTTCAGGTTGAGAAGGGGCGCTCAGGATAGACCCCAGTTGGGCTGGTGGAGGCGCTGGAAAAACTCCCTGTCTCTCCCAGCGGTCCATATTCTGGACAACGCGAACCATGGCGGCGCATAGATAGTGAAGCTTCTCCTCATTCTCCTGGACGCGCTCCTCCACCTCCATGTCCGGGGTACCCTCTCCTGCTGACTTCCTATTTTGGTCCGAGATTCTGTCATCGTCGTGTGTGTAGGTGGCAAGGAAGTCAGGCGCAGGAGAAACCAACTTTGTATAACTGGAGTTCTTTAATAAATAATAAACAAACACGAACTCCAAAACCAACATCCATAAAAATAACATGGGTAAAAATACCCGTAGCTCACCAATACAAAAATACACGAAATCAATAACAAACAAAACAATCTCGGACAAGGACATGAGGGAAAACAGAGGGTTAAATACACAACATGTAATGAATGGGATTGGAAACAGGTGTGTAGGAAAACAAGACAAAACCAAGGAGGGTTTTGGGGGGGGGTTTTGGTTGTGCAGGGTTGTGCTTAGAAAGTAAATGTATTGTTGTGCATGAGATCGATTGAGATGACATTTCTCCTCAATCTCCCATAAACAACATTTCATACTGTGTAAGAACTGCATTCCTAAGACCTTTCGCAGCGTCTTTAGAGCCCCAGGCCATTCACTTTGTTGACAGCTCTTCCCTCTCAAAAGCAGCTCCCAATGTCCCCTCATTGTGCCTAAACAATACGCTAGCCGGTCCTATTCGGTTGATATCTTTACCAACAAAGGCATGTTGCCCTACGTCCCAGCAAATCTTCTGCTAGAAGACCAAACAGTTGGTGGTTAATAAGCCCTATATCACTTTTGGCAGAGTCTTATCCAGCTTATCCAGACAGGACAAGCCCATCGCCATAAGCACAAAGAGTCTCAGATTCCCCAGCCCACCATGCTGAACACAATTGCCAGTGTACCGATGCAGGATGAAGTTTACACAGGCTGCCCAATTCTGATCTTTTTTTCTCACTAATTGGTCTTTTGACCAATCAGATAAATTCTGAAAAATATCTGATGTGATTAAGACCAATTACTGAAAAAAATATCAGAATTGGGCTGACTGTGTGACTCAGGATAGGACTATATAGAACACACAGGAGGCTGCTGAGGGGAGGACGGCTCAAATAAATGACTGGAACGGAGCGTCAAGCACATGGAAACCACTTATTCCGCTTCCAGCCATTACCACGAGCCAGTCCTCCCCAATTAAGGTACCACCAACCTCCTGTGGTAGAACAGGGGTCTCCAACCCTGTTCCTGGAGAGCTACCCTCCTGTAGGTTTCCACTTATTGGTCTTAATCAAACAGATGTGAGACATTCAGATATCCAAAGAATATTTAATGCTATTTAATGCTCAAGAGAACTGGGTATTCTGCAAGAATGGTAAAAGTAACATACCAAATAAATTGTATGAATAGTGTAACGGCTGTCTATGGAAGAAGTGGACCAAAATGCGGCGGAGTTAGGGTTCGTCATATTTAATGTCACGAACACTATGCATTTACAAAAACAACAAAAACTGACAGCCAACACAGTCCTGTCAGGTGCAACCACATTGACAAGCACAATTACCCACACCACACAAAGGAAACGTAGGCAACTTATGTGTGACTCCCAATCAACCACAACCCTCTACAGCTGTGCCTGATTGGAAGTCACACTGCCAAAAATCAATGAACAATAAAACACTCACTCCCTTCTGCCACGTCCTGACCCAACTACACCCTCTACTGGTCAGGACGTGACAAATAGTGTAGTTTAGTGTGTCCGAGTGTGTCTCAGGTGTAGAGACACACAAGTGCAGAGAAATGTGGCTACAGATTGTTACACCAGATAATGTGATTTACCCAAAGATATTTGGACGCCATCTTGTCGTATTTCAAGTCTGTCACTCATTGATTGAGGACAGGTGGGTAACTTTAAGAAACAAGAAAAAAGTACATATTTTAATAACCAAAGCATTTTCTAAATTCAAAATGTCCCCCTGCAACTGGACAGGGATGTTTTATGAGACTCCTATTTCCCCGAATCGAGGACGAAGACAGCACCGAGGATGAAATTCTCAAGATTCTCTGCGTTACACCCGTAGGTATCCTGTAACTCCCAGTAATGGAAACCAAAAGTATTTGATTAAATCACATTATCTGGTGTAACAGTCTGTAGCTAACTTAACTGGTGATCAGCAGATGATGGGAGAGATGGTCCTGATGAAATTGCCATTCTAAAGGAACATACAATAAGTTCAGGGAATACTTGTAAAGTCCTGTTGTCATCATCAAACTGCCATTTGTCTCCTCATGAGTCATCTGCTTGAAATCCAACATAATGTCTAATCCCTCTAGAGGGATAAAGTTCACGGGATACAGTTCTGCTACAATGTCACACGCAGGCAAAATAATTCAGTTTCTATATCTAGAATCCACTCCAGGAAGAAGCCCAGGCACCACACACAAAAAATATATACTCTATTGTACAGTTTGAACCACAGTTGAACCATGTCAGCACAACATTAACATTATGGTACACTAGTTGAACATGCATACATGTGCACAGGCACAGAGATGACATTTACAACAATATCTGCCTGGCATAACCCTCAAACTTTCCACAGTTACCTAGACTGTACAAATGTACCTAGGTAGGTAGGTAGGTAGGCAGACAGTATCTACCTAGAGCCATGTCTATCAGGCATGCTTAGACAACTATAAAAAGAAAATGTAAAACCAGCTTCAGTTTTAGAGATTTACAACAGTAAATTGCTGTATTATTGTTTCTCCTTACTGTTAGCTAGTAAACTTAGCTAGCTAGCTCGCTGGATGTGCAATACTTGTTATATACATCTGTTTGGAATGTTGTCTTGCGTTGTGCCTATTATTTTGTGAGATTGAAATGCATTCACGGTCATAATCATAACCGATGTCAACCCTCGTCAGTTGTGTTACATAGCTAGCTAGTAAAATTATTTACAGTTGCTGATGTTACACATGTTTGCAAACAAGTTACAAATGCGAAGTGTGGCACATAAGAATTTAGCAGCCGCCAGGCTAACTAGCTGGCCAACACCAGTCATTTGCTAATGTTTGCTGGTAAACCTAGCTTTAGGTGGCTGTTTGTAACGTTGTAGCTTGCTGTTTAATAGCTAGCCATATCTACAACTAAAAATAAGCCCTGAAGCCCTGACCTGCCTTCCTCCTGGGCAATTATGTGTGAAACACATCTCACTGTCCTAGAAATGCCTCAGACATTATGAAAACAAGCCAGATTCCCCCAGGGTGAAGTTCCCCTTTATCCATTCGGAATGAGTGCCTAGACTTAACCCTTTTCTTCGAAATTTGACATTTGGAGAAACGGAACAGAGCAGCAGGAGCAACCCAGGGTGTCAAAAACACATTGAAATGTGACGTTTGGAGAAATGGAACAGAGCAGCAGAAGCAACCCAGGGTGTCAAAAACACTTTGAAATGTGACGTTTGGAGAAATGGAACAGAGCAGCAGGAGCAACCCAGGGTGTCAAAAACACTCTGAAATGTGATGTTTGGAGGAACATGGAAAAACGTCTAATTCTGCAGTGAGACTGTGAGACCTTGTTGTCTGTTCACCTCGCCAACTCAATTTACGCCTGACTAGACTAAGTGACTGTTTGGTTGATTTATTGTGAAGGTTTCACAGATAGCTCCTGCATGGTATTGATATACTGTGTAACACTGATGTGGTAACATTCAAAGTCCTGTTTTATCAAGACAAAATAACAGTTCCAGGATTGTGTTTACCAACTACAGTGTTAAATCTGCATGACTAGCTATGACCGTAGCTACAGCAGTTGAGATCACAGAACTGAACAGATCATGCTACAATGCAGTCAGGCTACTAGTCAGTCAGGCTACTAGTCAGAGGCTACTTGTCAGTCAGGCTACTAGTCAGTCAGTCTACTAGTCAGACAGGCCATTAGACAGGGAAAAAGCGCAATAACTCTATGCAATGTGTGTTCTGCTCACTTCATTTTAAAAACCTCTTAAAGATCTCTACAGATCGGTGTCCCACCTACGGGACGGTTGAGCTAATGTGCGCTAATGCGAGTAGCATGAGTTTGTAAGTAACAAGAATGTTTCCCAGGACATAGACATATCCGATATTGGCAGAAATATTAAATTATTGTTAATCTAACTGCACTGTCCAATTTACAGTAGCTATTACAGTAAAATAATACCATGCTATTGTTTGAGGAGAATGCACAGTTATGAACTTGAAAAGTTATTGATAAACCAATTAGGAACATTTGGGCAGTCTTGATACAACAGTTTGAACAGAAATACAATGGTTCATTGGATCAGTCTAAAACGTTGCACATACACTGCTGCCATCTAGTGGCCAAAATCTAAATTGCGCCTGGGCTGGAATAATACATTATGGCCTTTCTCTTGCATTTGGAAGATGATGGGACAAATAAAATAGAAAAAAGGTAGTTTTTTTCTTTGTATTATCTTGTACCAGATCTAATGTAATTCTCCTACATTCATTTCACATTTCCACAACCTTCAAAGTGTTTCCTTTGAAATGGTATCAAGAATATGCATATCCTTGTTTCAGGTCCTGAGCTACAGGCAGATTTGGGTATGTCATTTAGGCAAAAATGGGAAAAAAGGGGTGGATCCTTAAGAGGTTTTAAGTGATAATGCCGGAGAAGCCAGTGTTTGAATGATATATTGGCATTCGCATTTGTTTAAGCTGTTTTCTAGTTATATTTTTTTATTCCCTGTGGCTCAGTTGGTAGAGCATGGTGTTTGCAATGCCAGCATGGTGTGTGCAATGCCAGGGTTGTGGGTTCATTTCCCATGTTTTGTTTACCTTTTCTCAATTGACATTTCTTTGTATATATCCATAAAAACATTTTCAATATTCAAATTCAATCTCCAGTAATGAACCTGTTGGGAGTTGGGATGAGAGAGAGAGGCAGGCAGCGTTTCTCAGCCAGTCAAAATCATGCATCAGCTGGCATAATTTTTATGGCTTTATACAAAGAAATGTCAATTGAGAAAAGGTAAATAAAATGTTGTTTCAATATTCAAATTCAATATCCAGTAATGAACAAAAGGTAGAGCAAATAGGCATTTTAACGTCATAAATTTAGCCTGGGGTAACTTGTGGAATAGACACCGGCTGGAAGGCTGTTTTAACCAATCAGCATTCAGAATTAGACCCACCCATTGTATAAAGATGAATAATGAATGATTGCTAGCAATAGCTGCTCTATCAGTACACGGTCACCGTCAGTGTTTTCAGTCTGGGCCGAGGGGAGGATGGGGGACATTGCTGACTATCAAGTTGCGTCTTTCATTCCCACGATCAATAGTTGAAGAGAGGTCAGATTCTTATCATTTCACTCAAGGAATCTATACGACGCACAAAATTAAAAGGATCTTCAAGGTTATTGTGGTTATGGGCAATCTCAGGTCTAGTCCCACTGGCTGACCTCTGTGTATGTTTCGACAGCAATTTGAAACCAGAAAGTTACACATGAAAGCCTGGTTTTAGCAAAGAGCAAAGTGCTTGGCTATGGCAACTGAAGTAGCTTTAATCAGCTGGCAGGCAGACACATTTCATTTACCTTATTATATCTTGAGGGCTATTAGAGACAGAATCGAAAGAAAGCTCTAGCAAAGAAAGTCTTAGCAAATTGCTTGGCTGTGAGAGCACTTATCTTAAGCAGAGAGACAGGTGTATTTAATATACCTTATTAGGTCTACCTAGAGGGCCATTAGACAGCATGTGTCCAGTCTGGCCTGAAGGAAAACATTACAGTCAAAGTAGAGCTGTGATTAGACTAAGGGCTCGATTCAATCTGTATCGCTGAAGTTCAGAGTTGCAGCGTGATCATAATTTAAAGGCAATGTTCCCGCGTTAGTGGAGACTGCATTCACTGAAAACGCAGCACATGTTGTCTCATCAGAAATTACCATTACATTTAGATTGCTAAATCTGTAACGCTACAGCAATACAATAAAGACGGAGCAGAGCCATACAAGAAGCTGAGTCATTCGTGGTGGACAGATTCTTCACACACACACACACACACTGCTCTCCTCCCTGGTGAGCTGATTTCTCACAGACCTTAATTACAGCATCACTCTTATATTGGTTCAATGTGTGTGTGTATGTGTGTGTGTATGTGTGTGTGTGTGTTATATCTGACTGACATTGGTAAACCAAAGAGAGCAGAACGTTCAGCACAACTCAGCCAGTCAGCCACAGAGTGAGATTTATCTCTGCTGCATATTTGAATAAGTTGCCCCGGAGCTTTCACACAACAGTCTCTACAAATTCAAAGTCATCTCTGTTTCCCTGTTTGCTTCCAACTCCTCACTTTTACTTGTCTGTTGGAATAAACCATAGTTGTGCTTATGTAGCCTTGCTACTCTAGTTAGCAAGCACTAATCAGACCACTGCTGGCCATATGATGCAACTCAACATTCGGCTAGCTGATATCAGACCAGTGTCTGCAGCCAATGTGGTGTTATTCCGGCAGCAGTCCAACAGTCGGTATGCTGCTTTCGTGTTGCCCCACAGCTGTTATCCACTCTAAAGCCAATGAGACAAATGAGAAGTGGGGTGCTGTCTTTACTGTCGATGGGCCGGTGCTAGCTTGCTATCAGGGTTTTGGACACCAGGAGAGATAATTGTTACATCTGTTGGTAAGCATTACTGATGTCATAGGTTCTCATTCTCACACCCCCATTTTATACCCAGTCCTCCAAGTGGCCTGGCCTTATACTATGATTGGTTTTAGAGCTCATTTTCTTCACTTTCACATTGTTTTTCGATTTTCCTGGCTAAAATCGATAGAAACCAAATCTGTTTTGCGAAAGTGTCTTTTTTTTGTTGGTAGATTAAGAACGAGAACCCAATGTGTTACTGCTTTATGCTAGAGTGCAAGGTGCAATGCATCCATTTTGTATGCATTCGAAAACATTTATAAAAAAACATGCAGTTGTTTTCCTTTTTTCATTTAAACTTTATTTATACACAAGTTAGTCTCGTTGACAAAATAATATCTTTGCAAGAGAGACGTAGCTGCTCAAGACTGCAGACATGTTTGAGTGAAAAGCTGGACTTTAAACTGTCAAAACAGCCCATCAACAAAGATAGTCCTCTCAGTCTCTGTGCCCTGGACATCTAGGTGTCAACTCAAGATGCTAAAAATGACAGAGGCAAACTTTACATTCCTGTTCTGTTAGTTAATTCAGCGGCACTCCTCTCCTCTCTCTCTGCTGTCTCTGGCAAGTACTGCACTCTGCCAAGTATTGCACTCTGCCAAGTACTGCACTCCGCCAAGTACTGCACTCCGCCAACTGTGCCTCATGAAGTGACAATAACAATGCAGGCAATGCTGTCCCGTCCTGTCTTGTCCTGTCCCATCCTGTCTTGTCCCATCCTGTTTCACCCTGTCCCGTCCTGTCTGCCGACAATGAGATAGAGCCTGCTAGAAAATATACTCCCAGGGCACAGGCAGAGATTGGGTTGGATACAGCCAAGGCACAGGCAGAGATTGGGTTGGATACAGCCAAGGCACAGGCAGAGATTGGGTTGGATACAGCCAGGGCACAGGCAGAGATTGGGTTGGATACAGCCAAGGCACAGGCAGAGATTGGGTTGGATACAGCCAGGGCACAGGCAGAGATTGGGTTGGATACAGCCAGGGCACAGGTAGAGATTGGGTTGGATGCTCACTTCACAATCAAATAACGCTTCTGTGTGACAGAGAAATAAAAATATTTTCGGGATTGGAGAATGTATAACTCTAGGGATGGAGTAGTAATGTTCTCTCACAAGAGCGTGTCAACGTACACGTCACCGACCTACACATCACCCGTCTACACATCACCCACGTACACGTAACGCCATTCACGTACACATCACCCACTTACACGCCACCCACGTACACGTCACCTACTTAAACGTCACCCACGTACACGTCACCCACGTACAAAGAGGGAATAGTAGTGCACTATATAGGGAATATTAGTGCACTATAAAAAGAATAGTAGTGCACTGTAAAGGGAACAGTAGTGCACTGTAAAGGGAACAGTAGTGTACTATAAAGGGAATAGTAGTGTACTCTAAAGGGAATGGTCCACTCCTTCATCTTACGACAACCGTGACAATATATAATATATGTATAGATAAAATAGACATATATATTACTCAGAATAGTTATAACTACTGTACCAGACCATTGGTAGCTATATATAATATATGTATAGATAAAATAGACATATATATTACTCAGAATAGTTATAACTACTGTACCAGACCATTGGTAGCTATATATAATATATGTATAGATAAAATAGACATATATATTACTCAGAATAGTTATAACTACTGTACCAGACCATTGGTAGCTATATATAATATATGTATACATAATATAGACATATAGATCATTCAGAATACTTCTAACTACCACACCGTTGGACCTTTAACTCAGTTCTTGGGTTTCAGCCAGGGTGCTTGGTACTGTTGTTTTATTAACTGTTAAAAGGTTAATGATAAAATGCCAGTGTACTGGTTAGGATCATTATTGCCAGTGATTAGGGTTGGTATTGAGACCTTACACTGCTGAGGCACATTGTGTCACATTAGGAGCTAATGGGAATATGTCAAGTAAGTCACTGAGTTAAGTCACTGCTGAGGGAACACTGCCACTGGGATCTGATTCATATAATTCAAATATATAGTAAGTCAATAATGCCATATATTAGAATGTTTGGACTCATTCAAATGCTATGTTCTGATTCTTCCCCAGGACCCGGAGGGAAACTAGGCTTTGACCCAATCGCCAGGACCAAGAGGGAAACTCGGCTTTGATCCAAAAAATTTACTGTATGGCATGACAGCGAGAAATATAGGAGTCAGTTACAACACATATAGTATGGCACAGGACTAGAGGGACCCTAGCCTCTACCCACAATATAAGGCATGAAAATGAGGGACAGATAAAGAGTTGGCTAAAGCAGAGTATTTAAAACATATATATTTTTTATTTTTTTTATTTTTTTTTATCGCGGTGTCACGCCCTGACCTGAGAGAGACGTTTTGTTTCTCTATTTTGGTTAGGTCAGGGTATGATTTGGGTGGGCATTCGAGGTTTGTAGTTCTTTGTTGTATTCTATGTTTTCTATTTCTATGTTGTTAGGTTCTAGTTTTGTATTTCTATGTTGGTTTGTTTGGGATGATCTCCAATTAGAGGCAGCTGGTCCTCGTTGTCTCTAATTGGAGATCATACTTAAGTAGGGTTTTTTCCACCTGGGTTTGTGGGAGATAATTTTGAGTTGTGTATGTGTTCATCTCTGCATCACGGTTGTTTTTTTTTTCTTCATTTCAGTGTATTTATATATTGCATAGTTTCACAGTATAAATAAAAATGTGGAATGACACACACGCTGCACTTTGGTTTTCTCCTTTCGACAATCGTGACAGAATATCCTACCTCCAAAGGATCAAGCAGCGTGATCAGGAGTGGACCTGGGAGGACATTCTGAACGGCAAGGGATCCTGGACGTGGGAGGAGATCCAGGCTGGATGGGATCGCCTCCCATGGGAACAGTTGGAGGCAGCGAGAGCAGAGCGGCGACGAGAAGAGGAACTAGCCTGGCAACGAGGCAAGCACATTTTTTGGGGGGGCACACGGGGAGATTGGCAGAGTCAGGGTGGAGACCTAAGCCAACTCCCCGTGCTTACTATGGGGAGAATAGGACTGGTCAGGCACCGGGTTATGCGGTAATGCGCACGGTGTCTCCAGTGCGCAGAGCTTGCGCTCTGTGCAAGCTCCCCGCAGTGGCCGTGCTAGACTTGGCATTCAGCCAGGAAGGATTGTGCCGGCTCACCGTTCCTGGTCTCCGGTGCGTCTCTTCGGCCCAGGTTATCCTGCACCAGCTCTACGCACGGTACCCCCAGTTCGCCAGCACAAACCAGTGCGACCTGTTCCGATGCCCCGCACTTGCCGGGCTAGACTGGGCGGCCAGCCAGGACGGGTTGTGCCAGTCATAAGCTCCAGACCTCCAGTGCGCCTCCAAGGCCAGTATATCCTGTGCCAGTTTTACGCACTGTGTCGCCAGTGCGCCTGCACAGCCCAGTTCATCCTGTGCCAGTGACCCGCCCTTGCCAGACTAAAGTAAGCATCCAGCCAGGACGGGTTGTGCCAGCCATAAGCTCCAAAGCCTAAAACCCCAAACAGCAAGCAATGCAGGTGTAGAAGCACAATGGCTAGGAAAAACTCCATAGAAAGGACAAAACCTAGGAATAAACCTAGAGAGGAACCAGGCTATGAGGGGTGGCCGGTCCTCTTCTGGCTGTGCCGGGTGGAGATTATAACAGAACATGGCCAAGATGTTCAAATGTTCAAATCCAGACCTCCAGTGCACCTCCGCGGCCCAGTATACCCTGTGCCTGCTCTGCGCACCCAGCCACCAGCGACGTTCCCTAGTCCAGAGCTCCCAGTGACGTTCCCCAGTCCGGAGACTCCAGCGACGTTCCCTAGTCCGATGAGACCTGTTCCGGCTCCACGTATGAAGCCTCCAGTGATGATCCATGGCACGAAGCCTCCAGTGATGATCCATGGCCCAGAGCCTGTAGGGATGATCCATGGCACGAAGCCTCCAGTGATAATCCATGGCCCGGAGCCTGTAGGGATGATCCATGGCACAAAGCCTCCAGTGATAATCCATGGTGCGGAGCCTGTAGTGATGATCCATGGCACGGAGCCTGCAGTGACAGTCCCCGGTTCGGAACCTCCTGAGATGGCCTACAGTCCGGAACCTCCTGAGACGGCCTACAGTCCGGAGCCTCCTGAGACGGCCTACAGTCCGGAGCCTCCTGAGACGGCCTACAGTCCGGAGCCTCCTGAGACGGCCTACAGTCCGGAGCCTCCTGAGACGGCCTACAGTCCGGAGCCTCCTGAGACGGCCTACAGTCCGGAGCCTCCTGAGACGGCCTACAGTCCGGAGCCTCCTGAGACGGCCTACAGTCCGGAGCCTTCAGCGACGGTCTGCAGTCCAGAGCCTCCAGCGACGGCCTGCAGCCCAGAGTCTCCAGCGGCGGCCTGCAGTACAGAACCTCTGGCAATGATCTTCGGTCCGGTTCCTTCAATGACGATCCACGGTTCGGAGCTTCCGGCAAAGATCCACTGTCTGGTTCCTCCAGCGACACAAAAGCGGAGGGATCAGCGGGCGGAGTGGGAGCTACGCCCCGAAGCAGAGCCGCCACCATAGGTAGATGCCCACCCGGACACTCCCCTATAGGTTCAGGTTTGTGGCCAGGAGTCCGCACCTTTGGGGGTGGGGGTACTGTCACGCCCTGACCTGAGAGAGGCGTTTTGTTTCTCTATTTTGGTTAGGTCAGGGTGTGATTTGGGTGGGCATTCGAGATTTGTAGTTCTTTGTTGTATTCTATGTTGTTAGGTTCTAGTTTTGTATTTCTATGTTGGTTTGTTTGGGATGATCTCCAATTAGAGGCAGCTGGTCCTCGTTGTCTCTAATTGGAGATCATACTTAAGTAGGGTTTTTTTCACCTGGGTTTGTGGGAGATAATTTTGAGTTGTGTATGTGTTCATCTCTATGTCATGTTTTTTTTTCAGTGTATTTATATATTGCATAGTTTCACAGTATAAATAAAAATGTGGAATGACACACACGCTGCACTTTGGTCCGCTCCTCTCTTCGACAACCGTGACACGCGGCCCTCGTACCCACAGGAGGCCTTTTGCCTTTTGGTAAGCCATCATTGTAAATAATAATTTGTTCTTAACTGACTTGCCTAGTTAAATAAAGGTTAAATAAAATATTTTGAAAAGTGAAATGAAGGACAGATGAAGAGTTGGTTACAGCAGAATATCATGGCATTCACAAAGCTAGTGTTGGACTGCTTAATTTATTCCTGTACATATCACATAGTTATGCACAGTGCATTCAGAAAGTATTCAGACCCCTTGACTTTTTCCACATTTTGTTACATTACAGCCTTATTCTAAAATGGATTAAAAAAAAATCCCCTTTTCAATCTACAATACCCCATAATGACAAACCCCAAAAAGCTTTTTAGATATTTTCTCAAATTTGTAAAACTATATAAATGATATCACATTTACATAAGTATTCTGACCCTTTACTCAGTACTTTGTTGAAGCACCTTTTGGCAGCGATTACAGCCTCGAGTCTTCTTAGGTATGACGCTGCAATCTTGGAACACCTATATTTGGAGAGTTTCTCCCATTCTTCTCTGCAGATCCTCTCAAGCTCTGTCAGGTTGGATGGGGAGCGTCGCTGCACAGCTATTTTCAGGTCTCTCAAGAGATAATCGATCTGGTTCAAGTCTGGGCTCTGGCTGGGTCACTCAAGGACATACAGAGAATGCCACTCCTGCGTTGTCATGGCTATGTGCTTAGGGTCATTGTCCTGTTGGAAGGTGAACCTTCACCCCAGTCTGAGGTCCTCAGTGCTCTGGAGCAAGTTTTCATCAAGGATCTCTCTGTACTTTGATCCATTAGTTTTTCCCTCAATCCTGACTAGTCTCCGAGTCTCTGCCACCACCATGCTTCACCGTAGGGATGGTGCCAGGTTTCCTCCAGACATGACGCTTGGCATTCAGGCCAAAGAGTTCAATCTTGGTTTCATCAGACAAGAGAATTTTGTTTCTCATGGTCTGACAGTCCTTTAGGTGCCTTTTGGCAAACTCCAAGCGGGCTGTCATGTGCCTTTTACTGAGGCGTGGCTTCCATCTGGCCACTCTACCATAAAGGCCTGATTGGTGGAGTTTTGCAGAGATCGTGGTCCTTCTGGAAGGTTCTCCCATCTCCACAGAGGAACTCTGGAGCTCTGTCAGATTTACCATTAAGTTCTTGATCACCTCCCTGAACAAGGCCCTTCTCCCTGATACCTCAGTTTGGCCGGGCAGCCAGCTCTAGGAAGAGTCTTAGTGGATCCAAACATTTTCCATTTAAGAATGATGGAGGACACTGTGTTCTTGGGGACCTCATGCATGTCATGCATGTCAACCGTGTGTAAGTCATGAATCCTATGCATGTCATTAACTGTGTGTAACTTATGAACCCTATGCATGTCATTAACCGTGTGTAACTCATGAACCCTATGCATGTCATTAACCGTGTGTAACTCATGAACCCTATGCATGTCAATAACCGTGTGTAACTCATGAACCCTATGCATGTCAATAACCGTGTGTAACTTATGAACCCTATGCATGTCATTAACCGTGTGTAACTCATGAACCCTATGCATGTCAATAACCGTGTGTGACTCATGAACCCTATGCATGTCATTAACCGTGTGTAACTCATGAACCCTATGCATGTCAATAACCGTGTGTGACTCATGAACCCTATTTATGTATTTAAATGTACAATAAGTGTTGAAGCTCTTAGTAGATGTTGTCAGTCGTAACTAACTGACCTTTTATAGTGTCTGATCAACTCTCTCTCTCCCTCTCTCTCTGTCTATGTCACAAAGCTTATGCAAGCACTTTAGTGAGTGTTGAAGCCTCAGAGATTTTGAGTGATGATGTCACACTCTGTCCTCCCGTTTTAGCATGTTTAAAAAAAAAGATCCATCTGTGGCTAACTGACATTTAAAGAAGTGTCCAAACAGCATTCTCTCAGCCATCCATTGTCCAATCACAGCTCTCTCAGTCCTCCACTGTCCAATCAGAACTCTCTCTCAGGCCTCCACTGGGGAATGGCATTTGCGTTCCTTCACCTTACTGTGCTGTAATTAGGGTACGACATCTCTGTGCTTTAAATTTGGGCAGCATCTGCCGCATGGCCCACACCATGGTTGTCTGTCACGCACTCTGAGGCTGAATCTCAAACCGAATACTTTGAGCACTTTGGGCACTCAATCACTTGATATGCGCGTTCACAAATCAATTGAGTCAATCTCAAACTCTAGTTGTCGAGTCATCAAGGGCTCCACTGCGCCCTTCGGAAGCCTCTTTATCGAGTGGACATCCTATGCTGACTCGGCAACCTTGGCAGAAATTTCTCTCCAAGCGGGCTGTCATGTGCCTTTTACTGAGGAGTGGAGATTCCCATGATTACTGAAGATTACCTGGTTGGATTATTCTCAGGTTTTCGCCTGCCATATGAGTTCTGTTCTACTCACAGACATCATTGAAACAGTTTTAGAAACTTCATAGTGTTTTCTATCCAAATCTATGAATATGCATATCCTAGCTTCTGGGCCTGAATATCAGGCAGTTTACTCTGGGCACGCTTTTCATCCGGACGTGAAAATACTGCCCCCTATCCATAAGAGGTTTTAACCCGTCCATAGGTAGAGCTGTTCTAGTAACCAATCAACTGCTTCCATTATAGATGCAAGAAGTCATGTCAGAAGCTAGCAGATTCATTATTTATGCAAATTCCAATAAAACCACATCACGATTTGAAGTTTACTTTACTTGCTTTGTCTAACAACACCATCATGTGTTGTGGTTCAGAGTGCAGTATTTATTTACTTGTAGTTTCATAGCACAAACGTTTGTTAGTATGCTTCTCACACTGGCTTTAGCCATGGAGGGAGCAGGCCTGCTAAGGCAACTGTTGCCTAGCATCACGTGCCTCAGAGGAAGACAGCGTCTTCATAGCGCGACAAATTCCCATGATTTGTGAATCTGTTTCGGACCGAAAAGCTAGCGCTAACATTTTTAATGCTTCCCCAGTCTTGACAATCTGGAATGATACAGAGAAGATTGCGAATGCTCACTAGCTTAGTTCTCCTTCTCAGGATTGTGCCCAGTGCTCTAAATAACTAAACTGGTTAGTTTGCCTGTCTGTAAAGAGATGGGCGGGGCTGTACGTTGATCCTGCTGCGCTGATTGGATAGTGTGAACCTGTCTCCATTCACTCCCTTCATATTTCACCCTATCACTTCTCATCACACTTCTTTCACTTTTCACACGCAACAACTGTACACTGACACTGACCACAACCACACAACTATTGACCACACAACTACTGACCATGACACACAACTACTGACCACAACTACTGACCACAACCACATAAGTACTGACCACAATCATACAACTACTGACCTCACAACTACTGACCACAACAACACAACTACAGACCATAACTACTGAACACAACTACTGACCACAAACACACAACTACTGACCACAACCACTAAACTACTGATCACCACTACTGACCACACAACTATTAAACCACACAACTACTAACCACAACCCCACAATTACTGACCACACAACTAGTAACCACAACTACTGACCTAACCTACTGACCACAACCGCATAACTACTGACCACACAACTACTGACCACAACTACTGACCAAGACAAATGACAAGAATTAGCATCAAATAACCCACCAACAATAACTCTTGAACCGTTCAAGCTGGAGACACCAAACCAACTTTCACATGTTCAGGTTATCCTAACATAATTTTTTATTTCATCACCTATAACTATATACATTTGCGAGATTAGCATAGCTTAACTCACCAACAGTAACTCTTCATGCATTCAAGTTAGAGACTCCAAACCAACGTTTACATGTTCAGACTATCCTAACTTCAAATTCTTACACTCTTTTATCAACTGTAACTATACAAATTAGTATACATTTGCATACATTAACTCTTGAACCATTCAATCTAGATACACCAAACCAACTTTCACATATTCAGGCTATCCTATCCACTGCCACAGAAATACTTTCAAAGAGTGGAAACAAGTCATTCAATTTCTTATAATGGAAAATGACCATGTAGTTTATTTTGAAGTTTAATTTCTAGGTCTTAGTCGCACGATTTTACATCTAGTTAACGAATTTAGAGTATTTTTTTTAAAGTTTGATCATGAACACGAAAACATTACTACCTTGCTAGCTTAGCCTGAAGCCGAAACCACACATGCCACCAACGGAATCAGGATTTGCGTGCGAGAGTAGAGAGTGTCAATTCACATACACTGCGTAGCATATGCCAATTTCATTGTCATGAAAATCCATGATAAACAGTTGAATTGATAATGTTTTCTGTGTAGCCCTTGTGAATTATTGTTCTGTGTTCCTTTTGACTCAAATTATATGTCCCACGGGAGCCACCGTACCTGCCTCCTGTTATGTTGGCTCACGAACAGTGAGGAGAGCTGTAGCTAATACACCCTATCAGTTTATAAAGAATTTAGCTTGTGTCATTCTTTCTACATACCAGTAACAGGGAGTTCCTCGTGTTTCCTAGCCATAGCCTGCCTAGGCTATGAGGCTGTGCTCAAAATCAACAAAGGTAAGCATAAAGATGTTGTTTTCAAATGTATGATTTGCACTGGCAGCTAAACTTATCAACACTAAATATATACTTTTTAACTATACATGTCACAATTCCAGACGTAACAATGCAGTATTTTCTGGCAATTTATTTGCTCACTTTACCAGCATTGCTTCGCTTAGACACGAGAAAAATGTACTTGGTTTCTAATTTGAAGCACTTGAGCCAGTCACTTCATATGAAATGAAAGAGCAGCTAACCAACCGGTCACTTCATATGAAACTAAAGAGAAGGTAACCAACCAGTCACTTCATATGAAACGAAAGAGCAGCTAACCAACCGGTCACTTCATATGAAACCAAAGAGAAGCTAACCAACCAGCTAGTGCAACACTAAATGCAGTGCTCGATCCATAAGAAAGCTACATAGTTAGCTAGCTACTGTAGTAACATTATTTTATCACAATGAACAAGTTTTAATTAAACAACAAACAGCTTGCTCTGACCCGAGTCAATACATTATTATGTCTGCTGCTGCGTGTTTAGCTTACCCAACATTACAATTTAGCAATTGGTGCTCTGGAAACATGCTAAATTACACACTGACGGATGATGGGAAGGTCTACGACTTAATCAGCAAGCTGTCAAACTATTGTAAATAAGTGACAAGCTACAAACTGTTAATCAGTGCAATGCCCAACATACTTAGCTAACGCTAGCTAAAATTCCCTCCCTGTGTTTTGTTCAGTGAAGATAGCTAGCAGCAGGCAGGCAACACCAAGCTTAAATCTTATGAAGTGTTCGCTTTGAAATTCAGCTTGACTCTCGGCTACCTCTCAGCTAACGGGATGAATACATGAAGAGGGAGAAGAGACAGGAGGCAGAGATTAAAGAGCATACTTCATGAACAAACGCCTCTCTCTTCTCTTCTTCACTGGCAAACTCATCCGTTGTGTGATGTTTAAAAGCTTTGTATCTTACTGTTAGCTAGTAAATATATGCAGCTTGTTTATTTCTCCCTGACACTTTTACTTACTTGCAATAATATTATTTTGAGCACAAGTTTATAGGAAAAATAAGCGAATGAACAAACAAACAGATGGGTCTTCTTCATGGAAGCTAGCTAAGGCAGAGGTACACTATATACACAAAAAGTATGTGGACACCCCTTCAAATTAGTGGATTCGGCTATTTCAACCACACCAGTTGCTGACAGGTGTATAAAATCAAGCACATAGCTATGGAATCTCCATCGACAAACATTGGCATAGAATGGCCTTACTGAACATCTCACTGACTTTCAATTCGTCAAATTTCTGCCCTGCTAAAGCTGCCACGGTCAACTGTAAGTGCTGTTATTTTGAAGTGGAAAGGTCTAGGAGCAACAACAGCTCAGCCACAAATTGGTAGGCCACACAAGCTCACAGAACAGGACCGGCGAGTACTGAAGTGCGTAGCGCGTTAAAATCGTCTGTCCTCGGTTGCAACACTCACTACCTAGTTCCAAACTGCCTCTGGAAGCAATGTCGGCAAAATAACTGTTCGTCGGGAGCTTCATGAAATGGTTTTCAATGGCATTGGACTCTGGAGCAGTGGAAACACGTTCTCTGAAGTGATGACTCGGCTTCACCATCTGGCAGTCTGACGGACGATTCTGGGTTTGGTGGATGCCAGGAGAAAGCTACCTGTCCAAATGCATAGTGCCAACTGTAAAGTTTGGTGGAGGAGGTATAATGGTCTGGGACTGTTTTTCATGGTTTGGGCTAGGCCACTTAGTTCCAGTGAAGGGAAATCTTAACGCTACAGCATATAATTGTACTCTCTAGACGATTCTGTGCTTCCAACTTTGTGGCAATAGTTTGGGGAATGCCTTTTCCTGTTTCAGCATGACAATTACCCTGTGCACAAAGCGAGGTCCATACATAAATGGTTTGTTGAGATCGGTGTGGAAGAAATTGACTGGCCTGCACAGAGCCCTGACCTCAACCCCATCGAACACCTTTGGGATGAATTGGAACGCCGACCGTGAGCCAGGCCTAATCGCCCAACATCAGTACCAACCTCACTAATGCGCTTGTGGCTGAATGAAAGCAAGTCCCCGCAGCAATGTTGCAACATCCAGTGGAAAGCCTTCCCAGAAGAGTAGAGGCTGTTATAGCAGTAAATGGAGTGTCCACATACTTTTGTTCATGTACTGTAGATACTCTGAGGAGTTTGGACCATTTATTTGTATAGTTGGTTACTTAGTATCCAGGAAGCGTTTCTGTGTTTGTTGCCTCGGTGGAACACACGCATGTAATGAAACATCATTGCTTGTTTGGTTTGTTTACTGTCTCACTTTTGACAGTGATATGTTGAATTCAGTTCTAGTCAGCTATGCTATTTGAAACTATTGTGTGCTGAAACACTATGGTGTCAGAGTGATTCGAAAGCATAGCAATAGAGCACTGTCAGGAGTGTTAAAATGTTTTAATTCAGTTCTTGTCACTTATGCTATTTTATGTTATGCTGGATTGTCCCGGATCTGCAGAGTAGAGATTCAAAAGTCTTTCATGTAAATAATTGTCATTACCAGACAACTGAAGGGCATATTAAAACAACCAGGGAACAAAGGAGGAAAAGGTCCTGAGATGAAAGAGAGATGGAGAGAAAAGTGGAGAGATGCCATAAATGTGTCTTTCATGTTGACCCAGCTGGAAACATGTAGAGGAATAATAAAACTCAGAGAATAACAACCAATATAAAGAGACCATCATTATATTGTTTGGAATCCACTTTTTTTTTTACATTTCTTATGGAACTATGCAGACAACTCTACAACTTTGCAGATATGAGATCCCCCCCCCCCCCCAGAAAAGGAAGAGGAGATTATGAAGTGTCACATTTTGATAGGCTACAGACCTGTGTAAAAGGTATCTTCTGATGCCTCACCATTCTAAATAGCATTCTCATTACTCATAATACCCTGGGTACAGTTACCCATCTATATAAACAGCACTACAGTATGTCTTCAGATTGCAACAGCTTTAAATAATACATAGGCTACTCTATGATTGCTGTATGGTATGTTACTGCCATTTCTAAATCGATTTCTAATTATATTACAGTAAATGTGCGGTAGGCTTCTACTGACTCTCTCTCTATCGCTCCTCTTTCTATCTCTCTCTCCTCTTTCTCCTCTCTCTCTCTCTCTCTCTCTCTCTCTCTCTCTCTCTCTCTCTCTCTCTCGCTCTTTATGAATGACCTCTCCTCTTATCGTCCAGTGATTCTAATAGCCTTGGTGTTGAAAGCCAGCGATCATATTTCTTATATGTATGGACTTAAAGGTGCAGTCTGGGAATTCGTTTCATGGCAATTCTCGATATTTAGCCATTGACGGAATGAATCTCAGATTTGAGATTTAACCTCACTAATAAGTGATTGCTATCCTGACGGTCTGGCAACACTGCTATCCTGACAGTCTGGCAACACTGCTATCCTGACAGTCTGGCAACACTGCTATCCTGACAGTCTGGCAACACTGCTATCCTGACAGTCTGGCAACACTGCTATCCTGACAGTCTGGCAACACTGCTATCCTGACAGTCTGGCAACACTGCTATCCCGACAGTCTGGCAACACTGCTATCCCGACAGTCTGGCAACACTGCTATCCCGACAGTCTGGCAACACTGCTATCCCGACAGTCAGGCAACACTGCTATCCCGACAGTCAGGCAACACTGCTATCCCGACAGTCTGGCAACACTGCTATCCCGACAGTCTGGCAACACTGCTATCCCGACAGTCTGGCAACACTGCTATCCCGACAGTCTGGCAACTCTGCTATCCCGACAGTCTGGCAACACTGCTATCCCGACAGTCTGGCAACACTGCTATCCCGACAGTCAGGCAACACTGCTATCCCGACAGTCTGGCAACACTGCTATCCCGACAGTCTGGCAACACTGCTATCCCGACAGTCTGGCAACACTGCTATCCCGACAGTCTGGCAACACTGCTATCCCGACAGTCAGGCAACACTGCACTGAGGTCTCTCTCCATTCGTCAGTGTGTCAAGAAATGTACTGTAGAAAAACTCTCATCCTTCTGAAAATCAACTATCCATAAAGGCTAATGTATTCCACATGGAATAGGGCTAATGTATTCTACATGGAATACATTAGGGATATCTAATATAGTTTATTCACTGCAATGTTCAAAGTTGTATTATTATCAAATTGCAGAGGGAGAGCAAGCTCTCTCTGACATATTTGTCATTTACAATACAAGGCTCCAATAGAATTGACATGAAAAATTCACTCCAATACAATTCCCATTCACCCTTTCCCTCCCAGTATACCTATACCAGGGTTGGGATCAATTCCAATTTAATTATACATTTCAAGTAAATTCTTAATTCACTCATGAAATGAAGAATTTCCATTGAATTAAATTCAAATTTTGGTTAATTCAATTCGGAATTGAATTGGATTAGACTGTTTGCACTTTGAATTGAATTGAAATTCAATATTTTTATATTTCCCAGTTAATGGATTGTATGCGCAAATTGACTGTAGAATTCGTTTTTAATAACCTCAACCTGTATTCCTTTATTTCCAATATAGCTAGGCTGTCTGAACAGTGACACGATAAGCCTGAAAGCATAAAGAAATTTAATTGGAATTTGTGGAATTGTTGGGGATAATATTGAATTCTTGGAACTGACCTAACATTGGAATTCAGAGAAATGTAATTATCTCTGAATTCAAAGAGTGACATGGAATTTGAATTCAATTACATGCAATTTGCAGGGAGAGAAAATGTAATTAGAATTGAATTTGTGGAATTGACCCCAACTCTGACTTATACTACATAAATATAGTAGACGCTTTTATCCAAAGTGACTTACAGTAGTGCGTGCAATGGTAAGGAACATCTCTTTTCCAGGGATTAGAACCCTAGGCTATCTGGGTGCAAAAATAAAGGATTTCACTACGATACTTCCTGAAGCCAAGAACCAAAATCCACCGACGGATACTCTTATAGTACATGTGGGATTTAATAACACTAAACAAGCGTCCCATTCATTTCGGCTCCCATACCCACGACGAGACGTGGCTACGGTAGATTCAGTAGGTTGCTATCACTTCAGGTCTGGCTAAAGAGCTATTGTAACTCTGTCTTTATTGATACCTTTGACAGTTTTTGGAAAGAGAAAAGATTTTACAAAGAAGACGGAATTCACCCACACTTTCTCAAGGCTTATAAATTTCAAGGCCATTTTAAGGCTGCTCTGAGAGACTGACTTGTTAATGATGTTAAATACTCTAGTCAAGTCAAGGAAATCTACATTATCCCTGTTTTCATTTCAATAGGATTTAAACAGCCACCAAATACAGTCATGTGACAAAGTAAGTACACCCCATGGAAAGTCGTATTTTTTTTAAATATGTTTGGACAGATATGTAATCTCACTTCAACACTATTGACAGATAAAGGTAACAAATGAAACTGAAAGATTATACTTTGCAATCATTTATTCATAAAAAAATCTACAGAAATGCAATTCCATAGGGGTGTACTTATTTTTTCCGCACTAATTTCAATAGCTGGTGTTGCCCCCTTTGACTGAAGTAACTTAATGTTGCTGTTTCTTGTAACTGTCTGTCTCTCAGTCTCTTATATCGACTGGCAGGATTTTTTTCCCCCACTCTTCTTTACACTACTTCTTCAATTGTGTCATGTTCGAGGGATTTATTGTATGCACGGCCCGCTTAAAGTCCGCCCACAGCATTTGGAAAGGATTGAGATCTTTGCTTTGACTCGGCCATTCCATAACCCTCCATTTCTTCTTCATGAGCCATTCTGTTGTCGCTTTGCTTGTCTGTTTTGGATCATTGTCCTATTGCAAGATCCATGATCAGTTCAGCTTCAGCTTTTTGACAGATGGCCTCACATTCTCCTCAATAATTCTGTGGTACAATATGGAATTCATGGTTGACAAAATGATGGCATGTTGGCCAGGCCCTCAGGTAGCAAACCAGCCCCAAAACATAATGCCACTGCCTCCATGCTTTACGCTTGTTATGAGGGTCTTCTGTTCAAAGGCAGTGTTTCGTTTTCGCCAAGATGGCATCTGGCATTGCTGCCAAACAACTCCACCTTTGATCTGTCCAGAGCACATTGTTCCAGTAGTTTTGATCTTTACCCAGGTGTTGTCTGGCAAACGTCAGTCTTGTCTTGATATTCTTTTTGAGAGCAGAGGCTTCTTCCCTCCTCACCTCTCGTGTATGCCAAGTTTCTACAGTCTCTTTCTGACAGTTGACTTATGCACTTCGACATTAATTGTGGCAAGAGAGGCCTGTAGATCCCTTGATGTTACCCTGGGGTTCTTAGAGACTTCTATGAGCATCTTTCGCTCAGCTCTTGGTGTCACGTCCTGACCAGTATAAGGGTTATTTGTTATTGTAGTTTGGTCAGGACGTGGCAGAGGGTATTTGTTTTATGTGGTTCGGGGTGGTGGTTTTGTAGAAGGGTATTTGATTTATGTATTCCGGGATTTTGGGCACTGTTCTATCTTAATGTATTTCTATGTTTAGTCTAGTTAGTTGTATTTCTATGTTTAAGATAATGGGGGTTTGGACTCTCAATTGGAGGCAGGTGCTTTCTCGTTGCCGCTGATTGAGAGTCCTATATATGGGTATGTGTTTGTGGGAGATTGTTTCTTGTTTTGCGTGTGTGAGCCTTACAAGACTGTTTTGTTGATCGTTCGTTCTTCGTTTGTTATGTTGGTGTTTTCTTGGTTCAAATTAATATCAAGATGAGCATCCACATTCCTGCTGCGTTTTAGTCCTCCATTCCAGACGACAACCGTGACACTTGGGATGAATTTGGTGGGACGACCTGTCCTCGGTAGATTGCCAGTGGTCTGCAATTTTCTCACTTTGTAGATAATCCATCGAACAGTGGAACGATGTACTTCGAATTGCTTGGGAATGGATTTGTAACCCGTCAGACTCACAGGCATCAATAATGTTCCTTCTGAGGACCTCGGAGGTCTTTTGATCTTGGCATGATGTGTTACCACACAGCCATATGGTTAAGACCAAACCAGACCAAGTTTCTAATCTTTGGGCGGGTCCAGCCTTCCATAATGTACTCTCTAATGATTTACTAATAATTTGCACCTGTTTTGGTACACCTGATCCTAATTTTAGCCATTATAGGTGATGATAAAGGTAGGTGTGTACACATATTTTCAGCATAAGGAAATTGCATTTTTGTTTATTTAATTGCATAACATTTTCAAAGTATTTTTTGACCGTTTTTGGGAAGAGAAAAGACTCTACAAAGAAGACGGAATTCACCCAAACTATCTCGGGGCTTATATATTGCAAGGCCATTTTAAGGCTGCTCTGAGAGACTGACTGGGATATAACCCACACTCTACCCAGGTTATCCCAATCATCATCACACAACAAATTGTTTCTGATGTTAAATACTCTAGTCAGGTCAAGGAAATCTACATTATCTCTGTCTTAATTTGAATAGGATTTAAACAGTCACCAAATCGATGCAGCCGTAGGCCCATCGGGGCAAGCTATGATAACCTAATTCCTATGAAATCTCCTGACTTACTTAAACCAGGTCATTGTAAACTTGATCATTAAGATAAATATGGACACCCCTGCTGTTTTTAAGTCTCGCAAAGGGCTGGGTTTGTTACATTTAAATGTGTGATGTCAAAGATTAACTTTATCGATATCTGGATGCATGACATGAACACAGACATTCTTGTTTTATCAGAGACTTGGTTAAATGATTCGATCATGGATAAGGACATTGACATTTCTAATGACAACATTTTTAGATGTGATAGGCAGAGAAAAGGTGGAGGGTGGCTGTGTGTGAAATCCACTTTTGTAGCATCATGTGTTCTTAATATCACTATACCCCAGAAATGGGAAATCCTGGTTTTAGATGTGACCATGAGTCAAAATGTGCATGTTTTTGTTGGTGGAGTGTATAGGCCTCCTGCTACTTTAGTCTATGCGACTAGTACCATAGCTGAGAATTTAAAACTATCATCTAAACTGGTGGTCTTAGGGGACTTTAACCTGGAATGGCTGACACCTATCTCAAATAACTTTGCGATAGGTGCTGGTGATCTGGTGATCTAACAGTTAAGGCGCTAAAGAGTGGAAATTCCTCTTTCCCTACCCAAGCAAGTTATAATGAACTCTTACTTATTATTGATTTTACATTTTTTATTTTAATCCACATTTTATGTCTGTCGTTTTTTTGTTTGAAAGAAATCTTGGTTTAATAGACCCGGGTCAGTCAGGTAACTGCTCGTCCGTCTCCCAGCCGCTAGTCGACTTGATAGAGGACCAGACAACCCCCAGTGAATCCTCGTACTCTCTGGAGCAGCTGTCTACTTCTGATGTATTGGAACAACTACTTATGATCTATTGGGGATGATATGCTTGGTCCCTTCTTATTGCAGCTTTCTGCTCCATTGATTGCGTAAGCATTAACACATATTTTTAACATGACAATTATATCGAGAACTATCCCATGTGCTTCCTTTACATAAGTAGTCTAGTGGGGCGGCAGGTAGCCTAGTGGTTAGAGCATTAGACTAGTAACCGAACGGTTGCAAAATTGAATCCCCGAGCTGACAAGGTAAAAATCTGCATTCTGCCCCTGAACAAGGCAGTTAACCCACTGTTCCTAGGTCATCACTGAAAATAAGAATTTGTTCTTAACCTGTCTGGGCTACCTGTCTTACTTGCACAATAGTCGTTCTCTTATTAACTTGTCACGTACCATTTACTGTGGCTCCCCTACACAGGAACACCAATCCGCAAATAATGTACATAGAAAAGTAATCGCCGGTTCATCTTAACAGTTAAGAAAATGTCCTAGAAATCATACATTTGACTAGAATCCCAAATGTTGATCACTAGGGCTCTAATGTGCGTTGTTATCACGGCCGGATAAAAAAACGTACCCCATTTAAACTGGTTACTACTCTTTCCCAGAAATGAGAACATGCATATTATTAGTAGATGTGGATAGAAAACACGCTGACGTTTCTAAAACTGTTTGAATGGTGTCTGTGAGTATAACAGAACTCATATGGCAGGCAAAAACCTGAGACAATTCCAAGCAGGAAGTGGCCTGTCTGCGAATTTGTAGTTTTTCTTTCTAGTCCCTTTCGAAACTACAGTATCCCTGGGGTTACGTTACACTTTCTAAGGCTTCCATTGGCTCTCTAAAGCGTTCAGAAAGCGGATTGAGGTGGCTCCTGTCTCTGGGCAGAGTATAGGAGCTCAGTTTGTCAGTGGTCTGCCCGGTGACTAAGAGATTGGAAATGCGCGGTCCCACAAACATGCTGTTTTTTCTTTTCCTTTTTGAATGAATACACTATTGTCCGGTTGGAATGTTATCGCTATTTTACGAGAAAAATACCATAAAAATGTATTTTAAACAGCATTTGACATGCTTCTAAGTATGGTAAAGGAACATTTTGAATTTTTTTGTCTAGAAATGC